>NC_133361.1:86120660-86427628 GCF_049309525.1 Garra rufa
CAGGTTCTCAGAGACTTTGCTTGGGCAAAAAAATCCTAAAAATTTCCCTCAATTAATAGAATAACATTCTGAAGTGTTGTGAAATACATAAAGACAGTTTTTTTTATAGGCTTTATAGATAGATGAGTTGAGAGTGGCTCTTGAAGAACCAGCATCACATCCTCTTGTAGCACTCTTTCGAGTTTATCCTCCAGAATCTGACAGTAAGTTTGGGGACTTCAGTTTTAGTCCATCTCCTATCCTGAAATGTCTGTCTTGCAGAGATAAATCAAAATGAACTCTTAAAAATTACTGCCAGATTCTGGAAAATATTTTTTTGAAGGAGTGCTTCAAGAGGATGTGGTGCTGGTCCTTCAACAGTCACTCTCAACTGATCTGTCTATAAATCCTATAAAAAAACAGTCTTTATATATTTAACAACACTTCAGAATGTTATTCTTATTAATTGAGGGTCATATTTGAGTATTTTTGCCCAAGCAAAGTCTCTGAGAACCTGACACATTGCACTTCTGGAGACTCAAGGTAGGTTGCAGTTCTGGAAAACGGTGGCGCTGGAGACTAAATGGTTCCTGATGGTTTCATATCTGATTCTTAATCTTAATTGTTACCTTTTTTTTTGCAATTAACATGCATCTTTTCTCCTCCACCTGTTTTTTTCTGACAATGCAGAAGCAAAAAGCGTTTTTCTGTCCGGTGGTCATGCCTTAACATTGCAAATTCCAGTATTGCATTAGTATTGTATCTTTCTCATGGTCATTTAATGGTTTTTGACTTTTCAGTCTTTTAAATTTCTTTTTTGGCTCATTTTATCTGTAAAAGAAAATGTGCCTAATAATTCTGCACACCTGAATATAAGGAGTTTTTCACTTCCAGCCTTCATGGACAATTATATATCACTTATAAATAATTACATATAAAATGAAGAGAAGTTATTAAGATTGATGTGGTTTGGAATTGGTCAAATGTTCTTGGAAAAAAATATGACCTGAATATCAACGTGCCTAATAATTTTGCACAAAGTGTATAATATATATATATATAAGGATTTTAATTTTATTCGTAATGATTTGAGAAGGCTAAGTTGATCTGTCTGCCGCTGGGCGCTTTGTCGACTTTTAAAATCAAAAACTTGAATTTCACAAATAAAACTTGTTCCAAGTATATTTCTAAATTAACTTTATAAAATAAAGAAACGAAAATAAATGTAATCACTTTGCTATTAAAAACAGCAGCTGTTCAATGGGGAAGAGAAAGAAAAATGACAGGTTCCAGTCGGACTCGGGCAGCCTATTTCTGATCAGCTGTGGAGGTTGTTAGGAATTTTTGCAACGAATGTTTGTTTATTAGCATATTTAACAATTATCCAGGCTACTTTCTTATTTAAATGTATTATTTCGTTGATCTATTTTAGCATTTTGTAGGCTGCTTGTTCAACGATGGAGTTGCTAAACACGCACGTTTGTGAATAATGTTTGAGCCTCATTTATTTATATAGGCTATAAACACCACGCCACCGCTGCGGTAAAAATCTGCCACCGTCACAGCCTACCCGTCATAAATGCACTAGATGTTGTATTTAAATCTAAATTTAACATTCAACGACTGACATGAATATTTTTGCGCAGAGTAGCCTATTAATTGTCTCACGCCAACACGCTCATTCAGTAAAGATTTAAACTTAACACAGACTGCCAGAATGGACTTTAATGCATAAATGGAAATGCTTGTGTGAATTTGTGACATTTACAGATAAGGATATGACTGTAAACTGAAAGTTTTCATATGAGATGCAAACGGTTCTCAAAGCACCTCAAGCCATTACATTATTAGCTTCAAGTTTAAAATAAGGAATTCTGATGTTTTGGGCAGCTTGGATCACGTAACTCTCCTGCAGCGTCTCAGTCTGTTTCCTCCACTATTTTTAGATGCATTTTGTCTATAGAAATGCGTCATTCAGTGCTGTAATTTGACGTGATCCTCTGAAGTGCACACTGTGGGCGGACCCGACTAATCGATAATGAGAATCGAATTTCATTATCGATAATAATCGATTTTATCGATTAGTTGTTGCAGCCCTAGTAAATTCAGAAGTTAATTTGCTGGTATCTGAAAATTTGTTTTGCCATTAAAATTGTTTTAAAAGTCTGAAATGTTGGTGTCAGTTGATAACTTAATATGAAAATGTGGGAAATAAACAGTGGTGCTGACTGTCTCTAACTCAGATAAACTCTGCCTTTGTTCAAAACCCGCTTTGGCCCAAGATATTCAAATGATAAGGCATATGTGAGGTTGATGAATGATAGGCAAATGTTTTTATTTCCTGCCCGTAATTAGGCCCACCTCAAGGACCAGCTGTTAACAAACTGTTCGATATTGACATGGACCGTTTTTTCTGTGACTGACCAAATAATAAAATTTCAGTTGACTAAGTTGAATTTTTTGAACTACAACTCTCTGGCTGAGTGAACGCTGGCGCAACTGGCTGCCGCTGTTCGCCGAACTTTACTTGAACTTTACTTGATTTCGTCGAATTTTAATTTTTGTCTGACAAAATGTGGACTTACCATTTCTGCATCATTGTGTGGATTAACTTATCATTGTTCCATTCGGCAACCTCGCTGTTTGTATATACAGCGACTGAACTTTACCGGCTGCGGTGTTTCTCTGATCAGCCCCCGCATCTGTTTTACACTCAACCGGACATCATCTATCGACCTCGCCCGAAATACATCCATCGAGGTTCGCGACGGGGCTTCAGGTATGACGAGTCAAAAACTATACGGTCATTTTGAATTTTGGACCCTTGGCCCTCGAGTCGCACGGAAATCTCAGCGGTCTGTTGACCAAAGCGTGTTAGCCAGCATTGACAGATTGGCTAAACCCTTACTGGGGGACACTGGGCTCAAAATTGGACTTTTTAATGTTCGTTCACTTTCAAACAAAGGCATTCTTATAAATGACATCGTGGAGGACAGCGCGTTTGATTTCTTCTGTCTCGTTGAGACCTGGCAGCAAGAAAATGACTTTTTAGAACTCAATAATGCATGCCCTCCTGGGTTTGTTTACATATCGCAACCTCGCGCCTGTGGACGTGGAGGAGGTCTTGCGATTCTACATAAACGGTCTTACAAAGTTTCTCCATTAACTTTGTCGACATATGCTTCTTTTGAATCAGTTGTTTTATCCATTAGCAGTCCTACACCCACTATTTTAGCTGTTGTTTATAGGCCACCTAAATACTATAACGCATTTTTAACTGATCTCTGTTCATTCTTAACTTCACTGTGTACTCTGTCACCTAATATTATTTTGTTGGGTGATTTTAATATACACGTGGACAATGCTGGTAACTCAGTTGCTAGGGAATTTATTTCCTGCCTAGACAGCTTTGGTCTTAAGCAATATGTGAACTTCCCAACCCATTCTAAAGGACACACACTGGACCTTGTCTGCTGCTCTGGTGTTACACCAATGGATTGTGCAGCCACTGTTCTACCCATATCAGATCATAAACTGCTCTCTTTTAATGTCAATATTACGCTCTCTAGATCCAAACAACAACGTTCCATGATGTTCCGTAATATAAAAAAGATTAATGTTTCAGATTTCGCAGCTGCTATCACTGATCTTTCTCAAGGTAATCATCTTTTTTCCACTGATGATTTGGTTTCCTTTTATAATTCTGAGCTGCAGTTGCTCTTGGAAAATTTTGCACCTCTTAAATCCCGCACAGTATCTTTTACTCACTCTGCACCTTGGTACACTTCTGATCTTCGTCAGTGTGATGGGTCTCTGTTCTCCCTACTACGGCCGGCCAGTGGGCGGGGCCAGGAGACTCATCAAGTGAATGATGTCCACCTGTTCTTCCTGCCATAAATGCTGGGGCTGTGTTGGCATGAGGAGAGCCTGCTCCCGACTTTTGTTTGTTAGTTTATTTTGGGATTTCATTATTAGTTAAACTTGGTTCGGTCGGACGTTTTGGCAACATGGTCCGACCGAAATAGTGTTTATGTTGATTTTGTGATTTATTTGTTTTTTTACTTATGTTAATAAATATTCTTTGTTGCAACTAAACCAACCCGACTTTGTCCTCCATTGATTTGTCACGGCTCTGAGCCTGACGTGACAAATATGGGGGCTCGTCCTAATTCGAGTAGTAGGTAATTTAATTTGTTTGTTTCGTTAAATTGAAAACAAATTCGTTAAGTATGGATTTTTTTTTAGCAATATTTGTATTTTACGAATTCTTGGAGGATTATGTCAGTTGGTTTGGTTTCTTAGTTTGCGGGAGTTCGACTTTGATTTGGGTAAGTGTTGGCTATTTGTATATTTGAGGAGAGATTGTTTTGGATTATGATTTCCCTGGATAGGTTTAGCGGGGTATCCTTGCTAGGATACTTCGATTTTCTTTTTTTAGTTTGTTTTGTTTGTATGGTGAAAGCAGTTAGAGCAGTTATCTCGGGAACACGTCCGTGTTTGGTAATGGTGACTCGTTAATCGGTCCCTATTGCAAACACTGGTTTATAGTGTATAAGAACCCGCTGCAAGTAACTGTACGAAGATTAGGGTTGATGTTAGGTAGTTTTAAAATTTAGTTAGAGGGAATTGTTTTCCAATTTTATTCTCCTCAAATATTTCACGAGTTCGCGCTTACATATAATTAGCCGGAGAATAGAAATGCATGTTTGGCGTGCTGTCCGGTGAAGGGCTCCGAGCTCGGGGATGGCCCGAACCCAGAGTACCCCCCAATAGGAGTAGTGAGAACTCGGAGTGAGGAGATGGGGTGGTGGAGGGTTACTGATAAACCATCAAGTGAATGGAGGTGAGTCAGCTGTATTTAACCTATGGCGCTGATTGACTTGAGTGGGCTCCTCTTGTGCTGTTTACGCTAAGTATCTGACGCGCTTCTCCCGAACTTTGTTAATGAAACATCATTTCACGAGTTCGCGCTTACATATAATTAGCCGGAGAATAGAAATGCATGTTTGGCGTGCTGTCCGGTGAAGGGCTCCGAGCTCGGGGATGGCCCGAACCCAGAGTACCCCCCAAAAAGCAAATAGATAGAAGGACAGCCGCCGGATTAAAGACACCCCCCAAAATAGGCACTAATGTGACGGGGGCTGATGATCGGGAAGTTGGCAGGTAGGCAGGCCCGAGTGCTCTGGTTTGAGGCTACAGTCAGGTAGGCCCTGCCGGCTGTTGATGTTGAAGTACGTGATTTGGGGTCGGAAGGACTACTGAGATGATAGGCGGGAGATTATGGCACGCGGCGTTGGATAGATGAGTCTCGCTTGTGGGCGGCGAGTATGTAGGCCCGACCGGGAGGGCTCTCACCGGCGGGGAGGCAGAATGAAAAGCCCGCCTGGGAGGGCTCTCTTGGCAACGATGGGAGATCAAGACTCCTAGCGTTGCACCAGGCGGGGGGAAGGGAGAGTTTAGCCCCTGGGTGGGGGGATGAGAGAAAAACCTGCCTGGGAGGGCTCTCATGGCAATGATAGGAGATCAAGACTCCTAGCATTGCACCAGGCAGGGTGAAGGCGTAGCGTTTGGCCCGCCCGCTGGGTGGGAAGGGAAAAATGAACGAACCTGCCTGGGAGGGCTCTCATGGCAATGATAGGAGATCGACTCCTAGCATTGCACCAGGCAGGGGGAAGGTGTAATGTTTGGCCCGCCCGCTGGGTGGGAAGGGAAAAATGAACGAACCTGCCTGGGAGGGCTCTCATGGCAATGATAGGAGATCAAGACTCCTAGCATTGCACCAGGCAGGGTGAAGGCGTAGTGTTTGGCCCGCCCGCTGGGTGGGAAGGGAAAAATGAACGAACCTGCCTGGGAGGGCTCTCATGGCAATGATAGGAGATCAAGACTCCTAGCATTGCACCAGGCGGGGGGAGGAGGCGTAGAGTTTGGCCCACCAGGCGGGAATGGAAAACTTGCCTGGAAGGGCTCTCGTGGCAATGATGGGAGATCACGGCGCTTAGCATTGCATCGGACAGAGGAAGGCATACCGTTTGGCCCGCTGGGCGGGAGGCGGAAAGACAAGCCCGCCTGGGAGGGCTCTCATGGCAGCTATGGAGATTAAGACTCCTAGCGTTGCACCAGGCGGGGGGAGGAGGCATAGAGTCTGGCCGGCCGGGCGGGAAGGGAAAGTGAAAGAACCTGCCTGGGAGGGCTCTCATGGCAATAATGGGAGATCAAGACTCCTAGTGTTGCACCAGGCAGGGGAAGGTGTAGGGTTAGGCCCGCCAGGCCGGGAGGGAGAAAAGACCCGCCTGGGAGGGCTCTCATGGCAACGATGGGAGATCAAGACTCCTAGCATTGCACCAGGCGGGGGGGGGGGGTGGGGGTAGGGAGACCTGGAGTGGGAAGGTTACTTTGGATGGCTTATGGGCCGATGAGGGTTTTGTGGGCTTCTTTGATATGTCACTGGCTAGTTCTGATTTAGCTCTGAAAGGCTTCTGATGTCCATCTTCCTAGGGTTTGGATCTGCTGTTTGGAGAGGCCTTTCTGGGCTGCTGATGTTGCTGCCCCGATGCGAAAAGAGTGGATTGAGAAATTTCCTGCTAGGATGCCTGATGATTGCAGGACGGACTTGAGATGTATTTTGGAACCAGAAGCTATTAGCAGGTCTTTTGGCTTCGTCTAAGAACGAGGGCTCGCGGGGGGATTTAGCCTGGGTATTTCTGAGGCAGAGAAACTGAAGGATGGACTGGTAGGGTTGGATTGGAGAAGGGAGGTTGAAGATGTAGATGAGGTGGCCTTTTTTGGCTTGGTCTGTCTTGCTTTGTTTAATTAGGAAGGAAATTGTACCGTTATCGTGTACTGTTAAATCTGAAATGGTGGGGTTGGTATTTGGATCAAATTTAGAAGAGATGGTGAGTTCCAAGCATCTGAGGAACCCGAAGAAGGCTAAAATGAACATGGCATCGACTGTCGGGGCAGTACTGAGAGGCTGGTAACTGGTGCGGAGTGTGTGTGAGAGGATGTATAGCATTATGGGAAGTCTAGGGTAGGGCCGGGTGGGCCTGGATCGTTGAAACCCCTGATCAGTAGAGAGGTTTGTGAGTTATTTATTTTGGGAGAGGGTGCCCCGAACATCAGCTTGTGGAAAAATTGAATGCGCTCAGGTAGCTCTTGATGGGCCCGGCTTGGAGTCCCTTGATCCTGTCGAGAAAAGAGATGAATGAGGTGATTGAGAGTAGGGAAAAAATCCGGGAAGGGTGTGTTGTATGAGAGGTAGAAAGCTTTGAAGCATTTCCACGCAGTTATGTATGACTGGAGGGTTCATGGAGAGAATGCTTGGAGGATGGTGTTGAGGGACGCGTCGAGGAGGGGTTTCAGTGGGTGGTTTAGGGGAATCTTAATCCTGAATAATGAGGAACTGGAGTTGGGGATTGTTCCGCCTCTGGAGCCAGCATCCTGAATTTCTGCCAGTATCTGTGCTCGGATGCTGTGGGCCACTTGGGGAGGCTCTGAAGCTGTGGCATTTGATGGCATGGGCATTGGTGTTGCAGTGAAGAGCGAGTACTGTGGTTGAAGGAGTGAGCTGTAGGAGGCTGGTGGAGGGGCTGTGTGAGACAGCCAGTGCGACCAGGCGCTCGCTTGAGCTGCGAGCCCCGAGCTGACGGCAGAGGGAGGCGGGGCTGTGTGTGACAGCCAGTGCGGCCAGGTGCTCGCTTGAGCTGCGAGCCCCGAGCTGACGGCAGCGGGAGGCGGGGCTGTGTGTGACAGCCAGTGCGGCCAGGTGCTCGCTTGAGCTGGGAGATCCGAGCTGACGGCAGCGGGAGGCGGGGCTGTGTGAGGCGGCAAGTGCGGCCAAGCACTCGCTTGAGCTGCGAGATCCGAGCTGACATGAGCTGGAGGCGGGGCTGTGTGTGACAGCCAGTGCGGCCAAGTGCTCGCTTGAGCTGCGAGATCCGAGCTGACGGCAGCGGGAGGCGGGGCTGTGTGAGGCGGCAAGTGCGGCCAAGCCCTCGCTTGAGCTGCGAGATCCGAGCTGACATGAGCTGGAGGCGGGGCTGTGTGTGACAGCCAGTGTGGCCAGGTGCTCGCTTGAGCTGCGAGATCCGAGCTGACGGCAGCGGGAGGCGGGGCTGTGTGAGGCGGCCATTGTGGCCAAGCGCTCGCTTGAGCTTCGAGCCCCGAGCTGCCGGGGGCGGGCGGTGGAGCTGAGACTGGTGGCCAAGCGCTTGCTTGGGCTGCAAACTCCACGAGAAAGAAGTTGGTGGCCAGGGCTGCGATTGGCAGACGAAGCGGCCAAATGCTGGCTTGGGCTGCGGGCCCAGGCATTGCTTGAGGAGGAGCTGCGGTGGAGGGCTGGGCTGCGGCCATTGTTCTGTGTAGGGTTGTTTGATTCCGAAATTTTTGGAATCAATTTCGATTCCTGGTTCAGAATCGATTTCCTCACTGTTGTTTTCAATTCTTGCCATTTAAATTGGAGGAAGCTAATTTTGCAATGACTGCAGGATATTGAAGTCAAAGAAAGTAGCTTTCTCATAATATGAAGCTTCATTGTAAAAATATGAAAATGTACAATATTTTTGTAGCTCTGACAGATTTTAAATTGTAATTTGTCTGCATTGCCCATGGAATTAGTCATAACCCAGGGCTCAGCAGTGGACATGCATTTATTGCAATACTAAAACAAGTGTTACAACCACCTGGCTCAGGGTGAAGCAACATTACAAAGAGAGGGGAGGCCACACACAAACTGAATTTAACAAAATAAACATTTAATTAGAAATAAATCGAAATACAAAAATTAAGTAAAAATAAAAGAAAGAAACAACAAAAAGAAACAATCCAGGACTGAAGAGGGAAGACGAACGGCACCAAAGTCCAGCGCTGCTTCTACTGTCTGAATCAAAGTCTTTTAAACCCAAACGCCAATCATAGGTAACACTCCACACCTGTATTCAAGTCTCACTCTGGAAAAGACAAAAATCACAGAACACCACCTAGTGGACTAATGCGGAAAGGACACGGCAACCGTGACACCTCCCCTCTTAAAACAGAGGCCCTAAAAGGGAACTCTGTAAACACCAATGATAATAAACAAAAACACTAAACACAATCAAACCGGTTTACACCGACATGCAACTTGAGGGCTCCCATACAAATCTCACTTACCCCCTCTCATCTCAGCACCTACTCCAACTCCATTGTCTACTATTTTCAGGCGCCTTGAAAACACCAAACAAAAAAAGAAGGAGCAAATAACAGAGTGACAGTTCTTTTTTTTTTTTTTTTATTCCTCAACCGGAGAACGAGATAGAGCATCAGCCATTACATTGTCCCGCCCTCGAATATGGCGAATATCTAAGCTGTATGGTTGTAATATTAAAGCCCAACGAATGAGTCGTTGGTTAGGACTTCGCAATGATTGTAAAAACGTAAGTGGATTGTGATCTGAAAATACAACTACAGGCATTGCACCACCTCCTACATACACCTCGAAGTGTTGCAATGCCCACACCAAAGCCAGTGTTTCCTTTTCAATCGTGGAATAATTTAGTTGGTATGAATTAAATTTCTTAGAAAAGAAACTGACTGGACGATCAACTTCATCATCATCTTTTTGCAGTAATATAGCTCCTGCACCCACCTGGCTTGCATACACGAAGGAGTATCTGAAAAGAGTGCAGGGAACTCAGTTATCAAATCGATCAATTGTTGACAATTTTCTTCACTCAAATGTTTCAACATATCGTCCAATTTAGTCAATTGCTCCGAATTACAAAGTCGAGGTTGAACGATACAATCAGGTGGACTTCTCTCCCCTTCGTTGACATTTGTAGCCGTAGTCCTAAAAGCACTACTCACTTCCGAAACCAACGCCACTGGCTTGATTTCAGCACCAGGGACAGCATTCTCACCTACGCGACAAAAGTAAGATTTTAACAAATTTACGTGACAAAGTTGGGTAGATTTTCTCCTATTCGGAGTCGAAACAATATAATTTTGGTCCGATATACGTTTAACAACAGTGTAAGGTCCAGTAAATCTTGCCAAGAAAGACGACCCAGTAACAGGTAGTAACATTAAAACTTGATCTCCAGGACTAAATTCGCGGCACTCAGATCGACGATCAAACCAGGTTTTCATTTTCAACTGTGCTTTACCTAGGTTTTCACGGGCTAATTTACCTGCCAAATATAATCTATGTCGGAAGCCATTTACATAGTCCAAGAGATTTACTGGCGGTTCAGTTTCAGTTATCTCATTCGTCAAAAGTGTTAGTGGACCTCTTACTTTGTGACCAAACACCAGATCATTAGGGCTAAAACCCAAACTCTCTTGAACAACTTCGCGCGCTGCTAACATTAACCACGGGAATCCCTCTTCCCAATCTTTATTCAGTTCATGGCAGTATGCTCTCAACAACTGCTTTAACGTTTGATGGAAACGTTCGAGAGATCCCTGACTCTCCGGATGAAATGCACTACTTTTGTGATGCTTCACACGCAGTTGTTGTAATATTTGTGCAAACATGTGGGATGTGAAATTAGTTCCTCTGTCAGTTTGGATAATCTTTGGAATACCAAATACTGAAATGAATTGTGACAGAGCCTTCACAACTGCCTTAGTGGTTATTTTCCGTAAGGGATAAACAGCGGGGTAGCGAGTCGTCTGACACATTACCGTTAACATGTAAATAGAACCTGATTTAGACGGACTTAACGGACCCACACAATCGATAGTTAAATACTCAAAAGGATTACTCACAGCAGGGATGGGGTACAATGGCGCAGGAGCTAATACCTCATTAGGTTTGCCTACTATTTGGCATGTGTGGCAAGTCTTAATAAAACTCGACACATCTCTCTTCAGCCGAGGCCAAAAAAAGTATCGCATTACGCTATGGTAAGTTTTCTTAACCCCCCAGTGTCCAGCTATATCACCATGAGCCGTTTTTAGCACCAAATCACGCAATCCGGCTGGAATAACGATCTGAAATATTGGTTCACCCAAGGCACGATCGCTACCCGGCGTCCACTTACGAATCAAAACGCCGTCTTTTATAAAATAACCAGAAACTGCGCTTTCAGTGTCATCATTGGATTGAACGGACGCAAATAAAGTTGTTAACCCGGCATCTTTTCCCTGAGCCGCAATGAGCTCATCACGGGAGATCGACGAAGGAAGCAAAGTCAAGTTAGCTAACGGGTCAAAGGAAAATTCCCCTTCACTCTGGGTCACATTTTTTTCGGCACGCATTGCTCGAGTTACAGCACAGGAGACAAAAACGTCAGGAAAATCTTGGACGTTCTTATCTGGATCCGCAGACAAGGTTGGAGTAGTTTTCACCACTGGAGGTACCGCAGCACGCCACACGCGATTTCCGGCCAAATTATTTCCCAAAATTAGATCTATGCCTTCCATGGGTAACGAAGGTCGTAGCGCAATCTCAACGTCTCCGTTTACAAGTTCAGAATCCAACTGAATTTTGTGTAAAGGAGCAGAAAATATTTCTAACCCAATTCCTTGGATCAGAACACTCTTCCCTGTACTTGATTCGGAAGAGAAATTTAATTTGGAGTCCAAAAGAAAGGATTCTGAAGAGCCAGTGTCGCGCAAAATCTTAACAGATTTTTTAACAGGACAGTTAACCAAGGAAACAAATCCCGTCGTAATAAAAGGACCATAATTTGTCTGATTCCCTACGTACTCATCTGCGTTTTGATTTTTGTCAGGAATTTCCCTAACGCAGAATCGTTCACTAGGTGCACAAGAATAAACTGACGCAAGTCCAACTGCCTTAGTGGACTTATACTTGCTTTTCAACACTGGACATTCTTTTTTCCAGTGGCCCTTTTCCAGACAGTACCTACAAGAGGAATTTGGATCGATTTGTCTGGATCTATACACAACGTTTGACATCGGTCGCTCTTGATTTTCATAATTGCGCTCTTTTTGATACCCACTGGAATTTTTATGAGTTAACACGAATTCGTCCGCTAAAACTGCTGCTTCAGCCGCCGTTTTCACCTTTTGTTCATTTATGTAGGTTGCGATTCGTTCAGGAACAATATTTTTGAACTGCTCCAAAATCATCAAGTTACAAAGACTGTCAAAAGAATCTACTCCTAACGAAGTGCACCAGCGATTAAAGTGACTTGTGAGCTCGCGCGCAACTTCCAGATGAGTTTGTCTTTCTCCCTTTCTCCATCCCCTAAATCGGCGACGGTAAGCTTCAGGGACCAGTTCATACGCTTTTAAAATGGTGTCTTTTACGATTTTATAATCTTTTCGATCCACTGGTGAGAGTGAAATAAAAACTTCTTGAGCTTTACCCTCCAGAATGCTTTGTAATAAAAGAGTACATTCGGCATCATTCCAACCCCGATCTTCAACAACACTTTCGAACAATGAAAAGAACGCATCCAAATTTTTCTCATTAAATTTAGGCAACAATTTGGCCATACTTGTAATATTTAAAGCAGTGTTTGCAACCAGCTGCTCACCCGAGGAGTTAATGCTTACGCTTCCTATTTTCCCCTCGGCAACTAGTTTCATACGTTCTGCCTCTTGAGCCAATTTAGCCTCCTGAATTCTTTGTTCACTCTTAAACTTCTCAAATTGTCGTTCACGTTCTCTTTCTTGAACTCGCATTTTCTCTAATTCGAGCTGTCTATCTAACTCGCGTTCCTTACTCTGCAAATTCAAAATTTCTAATTGTTGCTCAAAAGTTAAACCTGTCTGTATCCCCGTCCTAACAAGCGGCGTTGAAGTGCTCTCAGGTGACAACGCTTCTTCAGATTGTATATCTAAAGTTAAAATCATCCCCTCGATTAATTTCTCTTTTACAATATCACGAAAAGTTTTTAATTTTATACTTTTAGTTACTGCTACCTCCAAATCAAAGTGCTCAACTACTTTACACAGTTGCTCTTTTGTAAGCTCATTCAATCCTTCTATTGTAGGAGCAGCCACAAAGTCATGTAATTTATCCATTTTTGGTAGTTAATGTAAGCTACTATACTCATTCAATTTTTCAAAGCCGCAATAAATAACGTTGCCGTTTTATCAAATATCCCTAAATGCACAGACCAGAGGAAAACATTAACCAAATGAATATCACTATAAATGCAAGAAGAAATTAAGAACCATCCCGTATCTAACAAAGACATAAACTAAATAACTCAACCCTAGTCTTCAGTACGCCCACATGCAGCTCAGCGGCTAATCCGCCTACCCGCGTCCGACGCACCAAAAACAAAAAATCAAAATAACAAACTAAAATAAAAAATAGCGTTACCGCTCTACAACCTAACACGGGAGTTCGTATGGCTTTGACGGTCTAACCCGTCTACTCAATACTTCTTAGCATTTAAAGCATAAACCCTTACTTACCTCTGGTCATGTACAAAAAAGGTTTAACCCGCTGCCAAAGTCCTTATACTTTGACTGCAGGAGAATTCTTTCCTCTCCAGTCCCAGCCAAAATTATCCAAAATTATCCAAATCGAAATCCAATCTTTGAGTGTGACATCCTACAAACACTCCCCAAATCAATCAAAACATTCCATAACAATTACTCAAACTCATTCCATTATCTCTTCAACCAAATTATTTTACCAAATTTACTAAATTTATAGACGAGCCCCCATAATGTTACAACCACCTGGCTCAGGGTGAAGCAACATTACAAAGAGAGGGGAGGCCACACACAAACTGAATTTAACAAAATAAACATTTAATTAGAAATAAATCGAAATACAAAAATTAAGTAAAAATAAAAGAAAGAAACAACAAAAAGAAACAATCCAGGACTGAAGAGGGAAGACGAACGGCACCAAAGTCCAGCGCTGCTTCTACTGTCTGAATCAAAGTCTTTTAAACCCAAACGCCAATCATAGGTAACACTCCACACCTGTATTCAAGTCTCACTCTGGAAAAGACAAAAATCACAGAACACCACCTAGTGGACTAATGCGGAAAGGACACGGCAACCGTGACACAAGTCATGAAGTGTCTAATGTCCACAGTTCAGCTGAATGATATTTACTTTAACAGTATGCGTCGCACAAAATTAGCAAACGATACAGTGAAACAAAATAAACAACTTTAACAACAACACTAATGTTAGAGCTTGTGGATTAGCTGTCAATCAGGTGCACTCTAGAGACCACTGATTGGTGCTCTCTGCATTTTCTTTCAGAATTATCATTGGCTGATAAAGGTTAAAGATAGCATTTATATATAGGGTGTAAATAAGATGACGTCATTCACGTCTATTCCGTCGTGCAGCGCTCAAATTTGTGGACAATTATCAGTGAGCAAGAGCCGAATTAATGGGTGTTTCAGACGAGCTCTGTAATGATCGTTTCATTCAGTTTATTTTCATGAATCGCCGAAAACGTTCGGCAACATTTGATGACTAGCAGCTGAGATATGCAGCCTTCGTGGGATGCAGTCTTTCGTTTGACAGGCATCTATATACATAGATATAAGTTGTTGAACGGAACACGGCTCTGAATAAGGAGTCAATTCCCCTTGATGGGATCGATTCCAAACTTTGGAATCGACTCTCAATTCCTAATGCTTCGGAATCGATTCTTTGGAATCGATTCTCAGCCCTGTGAGAGGCCTCGCACGGGAGAAAGACATTGGCGTCGGCGCGGCCGGAGGTTTGTGTTTCCTTTTGGTCGACTTTGGGGTTAGAGGGGGAGAGGTTAGTTAGTTGCGGATTATTGTACAAGTTAAATACTTCTGTTTTGTTTAACTTGCGTGAAGGCTGGACATCGGATTTTGCCAGCGCTAGTTTCATACTCGCCATAGTCCGTTTCTCTATGGGCGGAATTGATTGCCTGACCGAGCGGATGATGCTGGGGAATCGGCTGGTGTTCTCGCCGATGGAGGCGAGGGCAGGCCGAGGCGTTGTGAGGCGGTCCGGGCCGAGCAGCGGCCGCGAGATGAGGCCTGGGGCTCAATTGAAGCGAAATGCGGGGAAGACACGGTCCTGGAGCCGGCCGGAGGAGAGTCGGAATCGTCTCCTTTTGTGGCAGTTTGTCTTTGCGACGTAGTAGCGGACAGGCGAACCAGTTACTGATAAACCATCAAGTGAATGGAGGTGAGTCAGCTGTATTTAACCTATGGCGCTGATTGACTTGAGTGGGCTCCTCTTGTGCTGTTTACGCTAAGTATCTGACGCGCTTCTCCCGAACTTTGTTAATGAAACATCATTTTTTGGTAGATTTAATAGCCTTCTCTTTGATTTGAAATTGACTTCAAAAATTGAAGAATTTGTTAATGCTCTGTCGGAAGACTTATTAAATGGTTTCACTAAGGACCAACTAATAGAACTGGCAGGTCACTATGAAATTAATTTGGTAAGTGTTGGACTTTCAAATAGTCCTATGCGTGTTCAAAAATGGTTCAGGAGTCAATCAATGAAAGTTTAAAGTTTTATTAAGTTCAGTAATAGGAGAAATCAAGAGTATCAAACAGCGCTGGAGAAGAACTCTGTGTGTTTCCGAGTTCCTCTGAATTCTCTTTCAGAAACACTCCCTTATATATTTTACTTCTTCCTTGCATCTTCTCTCGACTGTTGGCGTCTTAAAGCAGAAGTTTCTTGCTCATACATCCTGTTAGACTTTCAAAAGTATCTGTTCTTATCTTAGAGCTTCCTGTTATGATCTGCTATTCTCAGCGCTCTGCAGCACTTTTGCACATAATATTTCGTTTAACCCTTTCAGACAGTTTCACAGTAATTAGCACTCTATAGTTTAATTATTAAAGCCTTCTTATGCAAATGGAAAATATATAAAACATATTCAAACTGAAAAGTACCACATAAGTCAAGATAAACGTCTAAAGGATAACGTTAAGTTATTGGTAAAAACTGAATTAACTGAACGTGGAATTTTAGCATCTCAGCTTTCAGTCGATCTGTCTGATTCAGTTGATGCCACAGCAATGTCTCATTTAACATTTGAGCAACAAAAACAGTTGTTGTTAATTCAAAAGGAGATGAAAGAAAAAATATTGGAAGTACAAAGTCGTGTTGAGATGTCTAAACTTCAAGTTCAACAACAACAACTAGATATGGAACGTTATCGTTTAGATTTGATAAAGGAGGGTAAATTATTTGTATCTGGAGGTGTCGAATATGGTATGGAACGGAATATGGCTTCGTATAATTCTGATCTAGTGGCTAATATGAGGTTGGTCCCTAAGTTTGATGAGAAAGATGTTGAGCGTTTCTTTTTGTTGTTTGAGCGCGTGGCAGAAGCGCGAAATTGGCCTGATGAAGATCGCACGCTTATGTTGCAGTCTGTTTTTACAGGTAAAGCTCAAGAAGTGTATTCGTGTCTTAGTGTAGAAGATGCTAAGGATTATTTGACAGTTAAGAACGCTGTATTGAGGGCTTACGAGTTGGTCCCAGAGGCTTATAGACAAAAGTTTAGATCTTGGAAAAAAACAGAAAAAACAAACACGTTGAATTTGTGCACGACATCTCAGTTTATTTCAATCGTTGGTGTACAGCATCTGGCGTGAAAACATTAGAAGATTTGAAAGAATTGATGTTGCTTGAACAGTTTAAAAACTCCGTTTCAGAACGTATAGCAACATATATTAGTGAACGTAAACCCGATATGGTCAGTGAGGCAGCCGTTATGGCTGACGAGTTTTTTCTGATCCATAAGACCTCTGTTAGTCATAAAAACACGGAAGGAAATTTTTCGAAACAATCGTGGTATGATCCTAGTAAGTCATCAAAATTTGTGCGTGCTTTATCTGAGAAACAGAGTTATGCCTCTGTTGGAGAAAAAGAAAGATCAAACATGTGTAATTATTGTCACATGATGGGCCATTGGAAGAATGAGTGTCCGTCTTTAAAAATGTAAAAGACATTCCAAAAACGAAATCTAAGTCTTTACCTTCAGTTAAACCTGTAGCTTTCGTGGTGACTACCTCAGAAGTACATAATACACAACAGAGTTGTTCGTTAGTGGATTCAACTTTCTCCCCATTTGTTACTGACGGCTCTGTGAGATTGGTTAATTCTACTGAGGCCGTATCGGTTAAAGTCCTCCGTGACACTGGATCAGCAGAAACTTTAGTTTTAGAGTCTGTTTTACCTTTTTCAAGTGACTCTTATACTGGAAACAATGTGTTGATTCGAGGTATTGGTTTGAATGTAATATCTGTTCCCATACATAAAATTGTTTTGTATTCTGACTTGATCCAGGGGGAGGTGGAGGTTGCAGTGCGTTCCTGTTTGCCTGTTGAAGGAGTGCAGGTAATCCTGGGTAATTATTTGGCTGGTGAACGCGTTTGGCCAAGTGTTTCACCAAACCTGGTGGTAACACCATCTGTGACTTCTGAGACAGGTGTTGACACATTTTTTTGTTCATCAAATGTGTTCCCCGTCATGTGTGACAACACGTTCTATGTCAAAAGAGCAACCTGATCTTAGGCCTGAATTAGGAAGGGTGAATGCACCTCTAGAAGTTCCCTCCATCTTGTCTGTGTCACGAGATGATTTGATTAAAGAACAAAAATCTGACTCTACTCTCACCGAATTGTTTGATCGAGTTGTTCCCTACAATACAATTGTTGATCTTCCTTCGGGATATTATCTGGAGGAAGATGTGTGTCGAAAGTGGGTACCACATGGAGAATTTGTAATTGGCGATCCTGTAGTGCAAATTGTAGTACCTCAGTCACTCCGCCACGTTGTTTTGAAAACAGCACATGATATGTCTGGACATTTGGGAGTGAAAAAAACATATAAATTGCTGTTGAAAAACTTCTTTTGGCCAAAATTGAAGCGTGATGTGTCTAAATACATCAAGTCTTGTCAAACGTGTCAGCTTACGGGTAAGCCAAACCAGTCTCTGAAACCAGCTCCTCTCTATCCAATTCCTGCTATTAGCCAACCATTTGAACACCTTATAGTGGATTGTGTTGGACCATTACCAAAGTCAAAAGCGGGTAACGAATATTTGCTTACTGTGATGTGCCAAGTGACAAGGTATCCGGCTGTTTACCCGTTACGTTCTCTAACGGCAAAGTTAGTTCTAAAAGCATTGACTCAGTTTATCTCAATTTTTGGAATACCTCGAATTATTCAGTCTGATCAAGGCAGTAATTTTACTTCCAATTTGTTTAACCAGGTTCTGAAGCAGCTTCATATTCAACATAATCTTTCCAGTGCTTTTCGGCCTCAGAGTCAAGGTGCTCTGGAAAGATTTCACCAAACGTTAAAGTCTTTGTTAAGATCATATTGTGTTCAGATGGGTAAAGACTGGGAAACTGGGTTACCCTGGTTAATGATGTCGGCCCGTGAAGCCGCTCAGGAAAGTACTGGATTTAGTCCGAATGACCTTGTTTTTGGTCATGATGTGCGTGGTCCGTTATCTGTTTGGAAAAAAAATGAACCACCTAAAAATGTTCTGGCATATGTAAGTGATTTCCGTAGGCGGATTTTTGAAGCATGCCAGTTGGCAAAAGAATCTTTGAGCAAAGCACAAGATCGAATGAAACGACTTTTCGATCGTCGTACAGAGTTGCGTTCGTTTCAGTCGGGTGATCAGGTCCTTGCTTTGTTGCCTATTGTGGGTTCACCATTTCAGGCCAAATTTGCAGGTCCATATAGGGTTGCTCGTAAAATTTCTGATCTTAATTATTTAATAAACACACCAGATCGAAGGAAAAAAACTCGACTGTGTCATGTCAATTTGTTAAAACCTTTTTATGGTTCTGAATATTCTGTAGATTCTAACGAAAATAAAACAGACACGATTGATGTACCTAACCCTTGTGTTAAACCTGTTTTGCTTGCAGGTTCTTCCGATGTTGCTGACTCGGAGTGTCCAGTCACTTCATTCTTGATAGATGGGGGTCAGGATGAAATTGATCCTGGAGATTCTGTTCTCCAGGGTCGGTTACGAAATTCAGAAGCATTGACCTCTTTGAATGATCGGTTTAGTCATTTAACAGAGGTGCAACGTATGGATTTGATTATCTGATTTTTGAATACGTTACACTTTTTCCCGATTCTCCGTCTTGCACAAAACTGATTGAGCACGACATCGATGTGGGAGATTCAGCTCCTATTCGTCAGCGCTATTATAGAGTATCTGAGACAAAAAAAACAACAACTAGAGAAGGAAATTGATTATATGTTGGAAAATGGTATCATTGAACCTTCTTGTTCTAGTTGGGCATCTCCATCGTTGCTGGTGAATAAACCTGATGGTTCGTTCAGGTTCTGTACTGACTATAGAAAAGTAAATGCAGTGACAAAACCTGATTCGTTTCCATTACCTCGAATTGAAGATTGTATTGATCAAGTAGGAAACGCAAAATTTGTTAGTAAATTTGATTTACTAAAAGGTTATTGGCAAGTGCCTCTAACTGAAAGAGCTCAAGACATTTCAGCTTTCGTGGTGCCATCAGGGTTGTATTCGTACAAGGTTATGAGTTTTGGGTTGCGGAATGCACCAGCAACGTTTCAGCGTTTGATGATTCGTGTTATTTCTGGGTTGAGGGGATGTGCTGTATATTTGGACGATGTAATCGTCTAAAGTCAGACTTGGGAGGAACACACAGGTCAAATTAGAGCATTATTTGATCAATTTTTGAAGGCTAATTTAACTGTTAATTTGTTAAAATGTGAGTTTGCGAAGGCCACAGTTGTTTATTTGGGGAAGGTGGTGGGGCAAGGCCAAGTGCGCCCTGTCCGGGCAAAAGTGGAAGCGATCGATAATTACCCTACTCCTACCACAAAGAAGGAACTTATGCGATTTCTTGGAATGGTAGGGTTTTATTGTTGTTTTTGTAGGAATTTTTCTACAGTGGTGGCCCCTCTGACAAATTTGTTACGCACAGGGAAAGATTTTTGCTGGACTTTGGGTTGTCAACAAGCATTTAAAAAAATAAAAATGCTCCTTACAGAGGGTCCTGTTCTGAAAGCTCCAGGGTTTGATCAGCCATTTCGCTTGCAAGTGGATGCTAGCAATGTGGGTGCTTGGGCCGTTCTGTTACAAACTTCTGAAGAAGGCATTGATCACCCAGTTGGGTTCTTTTCTAGGAAGTTTAATTCTTATCAACTTAATTATTCAGTGATTGAAAAGGAGGCTCTTGCCCTGATTTGGGCTTTGCAGCACTTTGAGGTGTATGTGGGATCGACGGTGGGTCCTCTGTTGGTTTTTACTGATCACAACCCTTTAGTTTTCCTTCACTCCTTACAAAACCCAAACCAAAGGTTAATGCGGTGGTGCTTGTTTTTGAAGGGATACCTGTTGGAGATTCGCCACATTAAAGGTTCTGAGAACGTCACTGCGGATGCATTGTCTCGTGTCTAAGTAGTTTAGGTGTGGTAAAGTTGTCTTATTTCTCGCTCTTTCTTCTCTCTGTTCTTTTCTTTCTTTTGCTTCCTAGGCGCCAAGGTTGCTGGAAGGAGCTGGAGTTGGAGGATAGTGGAGATCGGGACAAATACCTTTTACTTGAATTGCTGGGATTTTCTTTTTTTTTTTGGCAACATGGTCCGACCGAAATAGTGTTTATGTTGATTTTGTGATTTATTTGTTTTTTTACTTATGTTAATAAATATTCTTCGTTGCAACTAAACCAACCCGACTTTGTCCTCCATTGATTTGTCACGGCTCTGAGCCTGACGTGACAGTCAGTTAAAATCTAAAGGCAGGCGTTTGGAACGCCTTTATGGACGGACTGGTCTTACTGTACATAGAGAACTGTACAGCGGGCACATTCTTCTTTATAAGAATGCTATTTCTACTGCCAAAAGTGATTACTATGCACATTTAATTGACTCTGGAGACAGTAATAACAAAGCTTTGTTCTCCATGGTCAATCGCCTTCTGAAACCACCTGATAGTCTTCCTGCATACCTGTACTGCACTGCTCAGTGTGATAAGTTTATGGCATTTTTCAATGACAAGATAAGTTCTATTTACTAGCATTTGGCCTCTCCGGCTAATCTACATTGTAACTTACCGCACAGTGTTTTGTCTAATATACCTTCTGTTTTTTTTATCTGCTTTTTTCTTGCCATCTGAACAAGAAATTTCCAAACTGATTTACAAATCTAATTCCTCGACATGTATACTTGATCCCTTACCAACTCATCTCGTCAAAGCCTGTCTGCCTTCCCTTTCCTCTTTTATTACTCGCATTGTTCATTCCTCTCTCAGCTCAGGTATTGTTCCGTCATCTCTCAAAATAGCTGCTATAACCCTAATTCTTAAGAAACCTGGTGCAGACCCTAATAATTTAAATCATTTTCGACCAATTTCAAATCTCCCTTTTATTTCTAAAGTCCTTGAAAAAGCAGTTGCAGTACAGGTTCAGGAACATCTTACCAACAATAACCTTTATTGGATTTCGCTCTAAGCATAGCACAGAAACTGCTTTGGTCAGAGTAACCAATTATCTTTTAATGGCTGCTGATGGTGGGTTTTTATCGATTCTTGTTTTACTCGATCTGACAGCAGCTTTTGATACTGTCTCACATACTATTTTGCTCAGCCGGTTATCTGCTATTGGCATCTCTGGTATCCCTCTTGCCTGGTTTGCCTCTTATCTGTCCAACCGTACACAGTTTGTACAACTTAAAAAATTTAACTCAAAGCCTTTCTCTGTTAATTGTGGTGTCCCTCAAGGCTCTGTCCTTGGCCCTGTATTGTTTCTTATCTATCTTCTCCCACTTGGTAAAATACTTTCTGACTTTGGTATTAATTTTCATTGTTATGCTGATGACACACAGCTTTATGTATCCACTAAGCCTGACTCCACTCTTCCACCCGACTCTCTTACTAATTGTCTCCATAAACTTAAAACCTGGTTCTCTGCTAATTTTCTTCAACTTAATAGTAGCAAGACTGAAGTTCTCCTTATAGGATCTAACTCCAGTCTTACTCTCAAGTCCCATACATTTTCTTTATCAATTGATGGCTCCTCTGTTTCACCTTCCTCCCAGGTTAGGAACTTAGGGGTCATCTTTGACAGCACCCTCTCATTTGAAGCACACATTAATAGTATAACTTGGTCTTGTCAATTTCATCTTCGTAATATTGCTCGTCTTCGTTCATTTCTCACTCCACATAGTACTGCTATTCTTGTTCACTCACTTGTCACTTCTCGCATTGATTATTGTAATTCTTTATTATTTGGTCTATCACACAAATCTCTCCACAAACTTCAGCTGATTCAGAATTCTGCTGCTCGTATCATAACTCGGACACCATCTATGCAACATATTACTCCAACTCTTCAACAGCTTCACTGGCTTCCCATTAAGTCTCGCATTGAATTTAAGATTCTTTTGATTACATACAAAACTCTCCACAATCTGGCTCCACGTTATCTCTCAGAACTCATTCAACCCTACACTCCTTCTCGCTCTCTTCGTTCTTCTTCACTGGGTCTCCTTCAAACACCCAATGCTCGTTTAACCACTATGGGTCACAGAGCCTTTAGCCGTGCTGCTCCTCGTCTTTGGAATTCCCTCCCAGCCAACTTACGTGACATAGACTCTTTATCCCAATTTAAGGCTCAGCTGAAAACCTATTTATTTAGATTAGCTTATCTTACATAATTGCTGTTCTTAATTACATTATTTTTACTGCTGTCACTTTGTAATTGCTGTTTTTTTTTTTTTTGGTTTTTATTATCTTAATTCTTTTATATTTCTGCTTTTCTGTACAGTGAGCTTGAGTGGCTTGAAAGGCGCCTTAAATAAAATGCATTAATTAATTAATTAATTAATTAATCTGCTGCATTTGATTTTTCAGCTGCTCCTCCTTCAGTTTGAGCTCATTTGTCAATTGCTGTGTCTACCGTATTTGATTTTTCATCTGCTCCTCCTTCAGTTTGAGCTCATTTGTCAGTTGCTGCATCTACCGTATTTGATTTTTCAGCTGCTCCTCCTTCAGTTTGAGCTCATTTGTCAGTTGCTGCATGTGCTGCGTTTGATTTTTCAGCTGCTCCTCCTTCAGTTTGAGCTCATTTGTCAATTGCTGTCTACCGTATTTGATTTTTCATCCGCTCCTCCTTCAGTTTGAGCTCATTTGTCAGTTG
The DNA here is from genome assembly GCF_049309525.1 of Garra rufa. NCBI lineage: Eukaryota > Metazoa > Chordata > Actinopteri > Cypriniformes > Cyprinidae > Garra > Garra rufa. The sequence goes on from NC_133361.1 coordinate 86,143,706, forward strand.
CTGCATCTACCGTATTTGATTTTTCAGCTGCTCCTCCTTCAGTTTGAGCTCATTTGTCAGTTGCTGCATGTGCTGCGTTTGATTTTTCAGCTGCTCCTCCTTCAGTTTGAGCTCATTTGTCCAGCGTCTGCTGCGTTTGATTTTTCATCCGCTCCTCCTTCAGTTTGAGCCCATTTGTCAGTTGCTGTGTCTACCGTATTTGATTTTTCATCTGCTCCTCCTTCAGTTGCTGCATTTCCTCCTCCTTCAGTTTGAGCTCATTTGTCAATTGCTGTGTCTACCGTATTTGATTTTTCATCTGCTCCTCCTTCAGTTTGAGCTCATTTGTCAATTGCTGTCTACCGTATTTGATTTTTCATCTGCTCCTCCTTCAGTTTGAACTCATTTGTCAGTTGCTGCATGTGCTGCGTTTGATTTTTCAGCTGCTCCTCCTTCAGTTTGAGCTCATTTGTCAGTTGCTGCATCTGCTGCGTTTGATTTTTCATCCGCTCCTCCTTCAGTTTGAGCTCATTTGTCCTGCGTCTGCTGCGTTTGATTTTTCATCCGCTCCTCCTTCAGTTTGAGCTCATTTGTCAGTTGCTGCATCTGCTGCGTTTGATTTTTCAGCTGCTCCTCCTTCAGTTTGAGCTCATTTGTCAATTGCTGTGTCTACCGTATTTGATTTTTCATCCGCTCCTCCTTCAGTTTGAGCTCATTTGTCAGTTGCTGCATCTGCTGCGTTTGATTTTTCAGCTGCTCCTCCTTCAGTTTGAGCTCATTTGTCAGTTGCTGCATCTGCTGCGTTTGATTTTTCCATCCGCTCCTCCTTCAGTTTGAGCTCATTTGTCAGTTGCTGCATCTGCTGCGTTTGATTTTTCATCCGCTCCTCCTTCAGTTTGAGCTCATTTGTCAATTGCTGTGTCAACCGTATTTGATTTTTCATCCGCTCCTCCTTCAGTTTGAGCTCATTTGTCAATTGCTGTGTCTACCGTATTTGATTTTTCATCTGCTCCTCCTTCGGTTTGAGCTCATTTGTCAATTGCTGTGTCTACCGTATTTGATTTTTCATCTGCTCCTCCTTCAGTTTGAGCTCATTTGTCAGTTGCTGCATCTGCTGCATTTGATTTTTCAGCTGCTCCTCCTTCAGTTTGAGCTCATTTGTCAGTTGCTGCATGTGCTGCGTTTGATTTTTCAGCTGCTCCTCCTTCAGTTTGAGCTCATTTGTCCAGCGTCTGCTGCGTTTGATTTTTCATCCGCTCCTCCTTCAGTTTGAGCTCATTTGTCAGTTGCTGCATCTCCTGAATTAGATTTTTCAGCTGCTGCTCCTCCTTAAGTTTGAGTTCCTGTTTCAGCTGCTCCTTCTGTTTAAACTCATTTGTCAGTTGCTGTGTCTCCTGAATTAGATTTTTCAGCTGGTCCTCCTTCAGTTTGAGCTCATTTGTCAGTTGCTGCGTTTCCTACGTTTTATTTTTCCATCTGCTCCTCCTTCAGTTTGAGCTCATTTGTCAGTTGCTGCATCTGCTGCGTTTGATTTTTCATCTGCTCCTCCTTCAGTTTGAGCTCATTTGTCAGTTGCTGCATCTGCTGCATTTGATTTTTCAGCTGCTCCTCCTTCAGTTTGAGCTCATTTGTCAGTTGCTGCATGTGCTGCGTTTGATTTTTCAGCTGCTCCTCCTTCAGTTTGAGCTCATTTGTCCAGCGTCTGCTGCGTTTGATTTTTCATCCGCTCCTCCTTCAGTTTGAGCTCATTTGTCAGTTGCTGCATCTGCTGCGTTTGATTTTTCATCTGCTCCTCCTTCAGTTTGAGCTCATTTGTCAGTTGCTGTGTCTACCGTATTTGATTTTTCAGCTGCTCCTCCTTCAGTTTGAGCTCATTTGTCAGTTGCTGCATCTGCTGCGTTTGATTTTTCAGCTGCTCCTCCTTCAGTTTGAGCTCATTTGTCAGTTGCTGCATCTGCTGCGTTTGATTTTTCATCTGCTCCTCCAGTTTGAGCTCATTTGTCAGTTGCTGCATGTGCTGCGTTTGATTTTTCATCCGCTCCTCCTTCAGTTTGAGCTCATTTGTCAGTTGCTGCATTTGCTGCGTTTGATTTTTCAGCTGCTCCTCCTTCAGTTTGAGCTCATTTGTCAGTTGCTGCATGTGCTGCGTTTGATTTTTCAGCTGCTCCTCCTTCAGTTTGAGCTCATTTGTCAGTTGCTGCATTTGCTGCGTTTGATTTTTCAGCTGCTCCTCCTTCAGTTTGAGCTCATTTGTCAGTTGCTGCATTTGCTGCGTTTGATTTTTCAGCTGCTCCTCCTTCAGTTTGAGCTCATTTGTCAGTTGCTGCATGTGCTGCGTTTGATTTTTCAGCTGCTCCTCCTTCAGTTTGAGCTCATTTGTCAGTTGCTGCGTCTGCTGTGTTTGATTTTTCAGCTGCTCCTCCTTCAGTTTGAGCTCATTTGTCAGTTGCTGCGTCTGCTGTGTTTGATTTTTCATCTGCTCCTCCTTCAGTTTGAGCTCATTTGTCAATTGCTGTCTACCGTATTTGATTTTTCATCTGCTCCTCCTTCAGTTTGAGCTCATTTGTCAATTGCTGTGTCTACCGTATTTGATTTTTCATCCGCTCCTCCTTCAGTTTGAGCTCATTTGTCAATTGCTGTGTCTACCGTATTTGATTTTTCATCTGCTCCTCCTTCAGTTTGAGCTCATTTGTCAGTTGCTGCATCTGCTGCATTTGATTTTTCAGCTGCTCCTCCTTCAGTTTGAGCTCATTTGTCAGTTGCTGCGTTTCCTACGTTTTATTTTTCCATCTGCTCCTCCTTCAGTTTGAGCTCATTTGTCAGTTGCTGCATCTGCTGCGTTTGATTTTTCATCTGCTCCTCCTTCAGTTTGAGCTCATTTGTCAGTTGCTGTGTCTACCGTATTTGATTTTTCAGCTGCTCCTCCTTCAGTTTGAGCTCATTTGTCAGTTGCTGCATCTGCTGCGTTTGATTTTTCAGCTGCTCCTCCTTCAGTTTGAGCTCATTTGTCAGTTGCTGCATCGGCTGCGTTTGATTTTTCATCTGCTCCTCCTTCAGTTTGAGCTCATTTGTCAGTTGCTGTGTCTACCGTATTTGATTTTTCAGCTGCTCCTCCTTCAGTTTGAGCTCATTTGTCAGTTGCTGCGTCTGCTGCGTTTGATTTTTCAGCTGCTCCTCCTTCAGTTTGAGCTCATTTGTCAGTTGCTGCATCGGCTGCGTTTGATTTTTCATCTGCTCCTCCAGTTTGAGCTCATTTGTCAGTTGCTGCATGTGCTGCGTTTGATTTTTCATCCGCTCCTCCTTCAGTTTGAGCTCATTTGTCAGTTGCTGCATTTGCTGCGTTTGATTTTTCAGCTGCTCCTCCTTCAGTTTGAGCTCATTTGTCAGTTGCTGCATGTGCTGCGTTTGATTTTTCAGCTGCTCCTCCTTCAGTTTGAGCTAATTTGTCAGTTGCTGCATTTGCTGCGTTTGATTTTTCAGCTGCTCCTCCTTCAGTTTGAGCTCATTTGTCAGTTGCTGCATTTGCTGCGTTTGATTTTTCAGCTGCTCCTCCTTCAGTTTGAGCTCATTTGTCAGTTGCTGCATTTGCTGCGTTTGATTTTTCAGCTGCTCCTCCTTCAGTTTGAGCTCATTTGTCAGTTGCTGCATGTGCTGCGTTTGATTTTTCAGCTGCTCCTCCTTCAGTTTGAGCTCATTTGTCAGTTGCTGCGTCTGCTGTGTTTGATTTTTCAGCTGCTCCTCCTTCAGTTTGAGCTCATTTGTCAGTTGCTGCATCTGCTGCGTTTGATTTTTCATCTGCTCCTCCTTCAGTTTGAGCTCATTTGTCAATTGCTGTCTACCGTATTTGATTTTTCATCTGCTCCTCCTTCAGTTTGAGCTCATTTGTCAATTGCTGTGTCTACCGTATTTGATTTTTCATCCGCTCCTCCTTCAGTTTGAGCTCATTTGTCAATTGCTGTGTCTACCGTATTTGATTTTTCATCTGCTCCTCCTTCAGTTTGAGCTCATTTGTCAGTTGCTGCATCTGCTGCATTTGATTTTTCAGCTGCTCCTCCTTCAGTTTGAGCTCATTTGTCAGTTGCTGCATGTGCTGCGTTTGATTTTTCAGCTGCTCCTCCTTCAGTTTGAGCTCATTTGTCCAGCGTCTGCTGCGTTTGATTTTTCATCCGCTCCTCCTTCACTTTGAGCTCATTTGTCAGTTGCTGCGTCTCCTACGTTTGATTTTTCAGCTGGTCATCCTTCAGTTTGAGCTCATTTGTCAGTTGCTGCATTTGCTGCGTTTGATTTTTCAGCTGCTCCTCCTTCAGTTTGAGCTCATTTGTCAGTTGCTGCATTTGCTGCGTTTGATTTTTCAGCTGCTCCTCCTTCAGTTTGAGCTCATTTGTCAGTTGCTGCATGTGCTGCGTTTGATTTTTCAGCTGCTCCTCCTTCAGTTTGAGCTCATTTGTCAGTTGCTGCGTCTGCTGTGTTTGATTTTTCAGCTGCTCCTCCTTCAGTTTGAGCTCATTTGTCAGTTGCTGCATCTGCTGCGTTTGATTTTTCATCTGCTCCTCCTTCAGTTTGAGCTCATTTGTCAATTGCTGTCTACCGTATTTGATTTTTCATCTGCTCCTCCTTCAGTTTGAGCTCATTTGTCAATTGCTGTGTCTACCGTATTTGATTTTTCATCCGCTCCTCCTTCAGTTTGAGCTCATTTGTCAATTGCTGTGTCTACCGTATTTGATTTTTCATCTGCTCCTCCTTCAGTTTGAGCTCATTTGTCAGTTGCTGCATCTGCTGCATTTGATTTTTCAGCTGCTCCTCCTTCAGTTTGAGCTCATTTGTCAGTTGCTGCATGTGCTGCGTTTGATTTTTCAGCTGCTCCTCCTTCAGTTTGAGCTCATTTGTCCAGCGTCTGCTGCGTTTGATTTTTCATCCGCTCCTCCTTCACTTTGAGCTCATTTGTCAGTTGCTGCGTCTCCTACGTTTGATTTTTCAGCTGGTCATCCTTCAGTTTGAGCTCATTTGTCAGTTGCTGCATCTGCTGCGTTTGATTTTTCATCCGCTCCTCCTTCAGTTTGAGCTTATTTGTCAGTTGCTGCGTCTGCTGCGTTTTATTTTTCCATCCGCTCCTCCTTCAGTTTGAGCTCATTTGTCAATTGCTGTGTCTACCGTATTTGATTTTTCATCCGCTCCTCCTTCAGTTTGAGCTCATTTGTCAATTGCTGTGTCCACCGTATTTGATTTTTCATCTGCTCCTCCTTCGGTTTGAGCTCATTTGTCAATTGCTGTGTCTACCGTATTTGATTTTTCATCTGCTCCTCCTTCAGTTTGAGCTCATTTGTCAGTTGCTGCATCTGCTGCATTTGATTTTTCAGCTGCTCCTCCTTCAGTTTGAGCTCATTTGTCAGTTGCTGCATGTGCTGCGTTTGATTTTTCAGCTGCTCCTCCTTCAGTTTGAGCTCATTTGTCCAGCGTCTGCTGCGTTTGATTTTTCATCCGCTCCTCCTTCAGTTTGAGCTCATTTGTCAGTTGCTGCATCTCCTGAATTAGATTTTTCAGCTGCTGCTCCTCCTTAAGTTTGAGTTCCTGTTTCAGCTGCTCCTTCTGTTTAAACTCATTTGTCAGTTGCTGTGTCTCCTGAATTAGATTTTTCAGCTGGTCCTCCTTCAGTTTGAGCTCATTTGTCAGTTGCTGCGTTTCCTACGTTTTATTTTTCCATCTGCTCCTCCTTCAGTTTGAGCTCATTTGTCAGTTGCTGCATCTGCTGCGTTTGATTTTTCATCTGCTCCTCCTTCAGTTTGAGCTCATTTGTCAGTTGCTGTGTCTACCGTATTTGATTTTTCAGCTGCTCCTCCTTCAGTTTGAGCTCATTTGTCAGTTGCTGCATCTGCTGCGTTTGATTTTTCAGCTGCTCCTCCTTCAGTTTGAGCTCATTTGTCAGTTGCTGCATCGGCTGCGTTTGATTTTTCATCTGCTCCTCCTTCAGTTTGAGCTCATTTGTCAGTTGCTGTGTCTACCGTATTTGATTTTTCAGCTGCTCCTCCTTCAGTTTGAGCTCATTTGTCAGTTGCTGCGTCTGCTGCGTTTGATTTTTCAGCTGCTCCTCCTTCAGTTTGAGCTCATTTGTCAGTTGCTGCATCGGCTGCGTTTGATTTTTCATCTGCTCCTCCAGTTTGAGCTCATTTGTCAGTTGCTGCATGTGCTGCGTTTGATTTTTCATCCGCTCCTCCTTCAGTTTGAGCTCATTTGTCAGTTGCTGCATTTGCTGCGTTTGATTTTTCAGCTGCTCCTCCTTCAGTTTGAGCTCATTTGTCAGTTGCTGCATGTGCTGCGTTTGATTTTTCAGCTGCTCCTCCTTCAGTTTGAGCTCATTTGTCAGTTGCTGCATTTGCTGCGTTTGATTTTTCAGCTGCTCCTCCTTCAGTTTGAGCTCATTTGTCAGTTGCTGCATTTGCTGCGTTTGATTTTTCAGCTGCTCCTCCTTCAGTTTGAGCTCATTTGTCAGTTGCTGCATTTGCTGCGTTTGATTTTTCAGCTGCTCCTCCTTCAGTTTGAGCTCATTTGTCAGTTGCTGCATGTGCTGCGTTTGATTTTTCAGCTGCTCCTCCTTCAGTTTGAGCTCATTTGTCCTGCGTCTGCTGCGTTTGATTTTTCATCCGCTCCTCCTTCAGTTTGAGCTCATTTGTCAGTTGCTGCATCTGCTGCGTTTGATTTTTCAGCTGCTCCTCCTTCAGTTTGAGCTCATTTGTCAATTGCTGTGTCTACCGTATTTGATTTTTCATCCGCTCCTCCTTCAGTTTGAGCTCATTTGTCAGTTGCTGCATCTGCTGCGTTTGATTTTTCAGCTGCTCCTCCTTCAGTTTGAGCTCATTTGTCAGTTGCTGCATCTGCTGCGTTTGATTTTTCCATCCGCTCCTCCTTCAGTTTGAGCTCATTTGTCAGTTGCTGCATCTGCTGCGTTTGATTTTTCATCCGCTCCTCCTTCAGTTTGAGCTCATTTGTCAATTGCTGTGTCTACCGTATTTGATTTTTCATCCGCTCCTCCTTCAGTTTGAGCTCATTTGTCAATTGCTGTGTCTACCGTATTTGATTTTTCATCTGCTCCTCCTTCGGTTTGAGCTCATTTGTCAATTGCTGTGTCTACCGTATTTGATTTTTCATCTGCTCCTCCTTCAGTTTGAGCTCATTTGTCAGTTGCTGCATCTGCTGCATTTGATTTTTCAGCTGCTCCTCCTTCAGTTTGAGCTCATTTGTCAGTTGCTGCATGTGCTGCGTTTGATTTTTCAGCTGCTCCTCCTTCAGTTTGAGCTCATTTGTCCAGCGTCTGCTGCGTTTGATTTTTCATCCGCTCCTCCTTCAGTTTGAGCTCATTTGTCAGTTGCTGCATCTCCTGAATTAGATTTTTCAGCTGCTGCTCCTCCTTAAGTTTGAGTTCCTGTTTCAGCTGCTCCTTCTGTTTAAACTCATTTGTCAGTTGCTGTGTCTCCTGAATTAGATTTTTCAGCTGGTCCTCCTTCAGTTTGAGCTCATTTGTCAGTTGCTGCGTTTCCTACGTTTTATTTTTCCATCTGCTCCTCCTTCAGTTTGAGCTCATTTGTCAGTTGCTGCATCTGCTGCGTTTGATTTTTCATCTGCTCCTCCTTCAGTTTGAGCTCATTTGTCAGTTGCTGCATCTGCTGCATTTGATTTTTCAGCTGCTCCTCCTTCAGTTTGAGCTCATTTGTCAGTTGCTGCATGTGCTGCGTTTGATTTTTCAGCTGCTCCTCCTTCAGTTTGAGCTCATTTGTCAGTTGCTGCATCTGCTGCGTTTGATTTTTCATCTGCTCCTCCTTCAGTTTGAGCTCATTTGTCAGTTGCTGCATCTGCTGCGTTTGATTTTTCATCTGCTCCTCCTTCAGTTTGAGCTCATTTGTCAGTTGCTGCATCTGCTGCGTTTGATTTTTCAGCTGCTCCTCCTTCAGTTTGAGCTCATTTGTCAGTTGCTGCGTCTGCTGTGTTTGATTTTTCAGCTGCTCCTCCTTCAGTTTGAGCTCATTTGTCAGTTGCTGCATCTGCTGCGTTTGATTTTTCATCTGCTCCTCCTTCAGTTTGAGCTCATTTGTCAATTGCTGTCTACCGTATTTGATTTTTCATCTGCTCCTCCTTCAGTTTGAGCTCATTTGTCAATTGCTGTGTCTACCGTATTTGATTTTTCATCCGCTCCTCCTTCAGTTTGAGCTCATTTGTCAATTGCTGTGTCTACCGTATTTGATTTTTCATCTGCTCCTCCTTCAGTTTGAGCTCATTTGTCAGTTGCTGCATGTGCTGCGTTTGATTTTTCAGCTGCTCCTCCTTCAGTTTGAGCTCATTTGTCAGTTGCTGCATGTGCTGCGTTTGATTTTTCAGCTGCTCCTCCTTCAGTTTGAGCTCATTTGTCCAGCGTCTGCTGCGTTTGATTTTTCATCCGCTCCTCCTTCACTTTGAGCTCATTTGTCAGTTGCTGCGTCTCCTACGTTTGATTTTTCAGCTGGTCATCCTTCAGTTTGAGCTCATTTGTCAGTTGCTGCATCTGCTGCGTTTGATTTTTCATCCGCTCCTCCTTCAGTTTGAGCTTATTTGTCAGTTGCTGCGTCTGCTGCGTTTTATTTTTCCATCCGCTCCTCCTTCAGTTTGAGCTCATTTGTCAATTGCTGTGTCTACCGTATTTGATTTTTCATCCGCTCCTCCTTCAGTTTGAGCTCATTTGTCAATTGCTGTGTCCACCGTATTTGATTTTTCATCTGCTCCTCCTTCGGTTTGAGCTCATTTGTCAATTGCTGTGTCTACCGTATTTGATTTTTCATCTGCTCCTCCTTCAGTTTGAGCTCATTTGTCAGTTGCTGCATCTGCTGCATTTGATTTTTCAGCTGCTCCTCCTTCAGTTTGAGCTCATTTGTCAGTTGCTGCATGTGCTGCGTTTGATTTTTCAGCTGCTCCTCCTTCAGTTTGAGCTCATTTGTCCAGCGTCTGCTGCGTTTGATTTTTCATCCGCTCCTCCTTCAGTTTGAGCTCATTTGTCAGTTGCTGCATCTCCTGAATTAGATTTTTCAGCTGCTGCTCCTCCTTAAGTTTGAGTTCCTGTTTCAGCTGCTCCTTCTGTTTAAACTCATTTGTCAGTTGCTGTGTCTCCTGAATTAGATTTTTCAGCTGGTCCTCCTTCAGTTTGAGCTCATTTGTCAGTTGCTGCGTTTCCTACGTTTTATTTTTCCATCTGCTCCTCCTTCAGTTTGAGCTCATTTGTCAGTTGCTGCATCTGCTGCGTTTGATTTTTCATCTGCTCCTCCTTCAGTTTGAGCTCATTTGTCAGTTGCTGTGTCTACCGTATTTGATTTTTCAGCTGCTCCTCCTTCAGTTTGAGCTCATTTGTCAGTTGCTGCATCTGCTGCGTTTGATTTTTCAGCTGCTCCTCCTTCAGTTTGAGCTCATTTGTCAGTTGCTGCATCGGCTGCGTTTGATTTTTCATCTGCTCCTCCTTCAGTTTGAGCTCATTTGTCAGTTGCTGTGTCTACCGTATTTGATTTTTCAGCTGCTCCTCCTTCAGTTTGAGCTCATTTGTCAGTTGCTGCGTCTGCTGCGTTTGATTTTTCAGCTGCTCCTCCTTCAGTTTGAGCTCATTTGTCAGTTGCTGCATCGGCTGCGTTTGATTTTTCATCTGCTCCTCCAGTTTGAGCTCATTTGTCAGTTGCTGCATGTGCTGCGTTTGATTTTTCATCCGCTCCTCCTTCAGTTTGAGCTCATTTGTCAGTTGCTGCATTTGCTGCGTTTGATTTTTCAGCTGCTCCTCCTTCAGTTTGAGCTCATTTGTCAGTTGCTGCATGTGCTGCGTTTGATTTTTCAGCTGCTCCTCCTTCAGTTTGAGCTCATTTGTCAGTTGCTGCATTTGCTGCGTTTGATTTTTCAGCTGCTCCTCCTTCAGTTTGAGCTCATTTGTCAGTTGCTGCATTTGCTGCGTTTGATTTTTCAGCTGCTCCTCCTTCAGTTTGAGCTCATTTGTCAGTTGCTGCATTTGCTGCGTTTGATTTTTCAGCTGCTCCTCCTTCAGTTTGAGCTCATTTGTCAGTTGCTGCATGTGCTGCGTTTGATTTTTCAGCTGCTCCTCCTTCAGTTTGAGCTCATTTGTCCTGCGTCTGCTGCGTTTGATTTTTCATCCGCTCCTCCTTCAGTTTGAGCTCATTTGTCAGTTGCTGCATCTGCTGCGTTTGATTTTTCAGCTGCTCCTCCTTCAGTTTGAGCTCATTTGTCAATTGCTGTGTCTACCGTATTTGATTTTTCATCCGCTCCTCCTTCAGTTTGAGCTCATTTGTCAGTTGCTGCATCTGCTGCGTTTGATTTTTCAGCTGCTCCTCCTTCAGTTTGAGCTCATTTGTCAGTTGCTGCATCTGCTGCGTTTGATTTTTCCATCCGCTCCTCCTTCAGTTTGAGCTCATTTGTCAGTTGCTGCATCTGCTGCGTTTGATTTTTCATCCGCTCCTCCTTCAGTTTGAGCTCATTTGTCAATTGCTGTGTCTACCGTATTTGATTTTTCATCCGCTCCTCCTTCAGTTTGAGCTCATTTGTCAATTGCTGTGTCTACCGTATTTGATTTTTCATCTGCTCCTCCTTCGGTTTGAGCTCATTTGTCAATTGCTGTGTCTACCGTATTTGATTTTTCATCTGCTCCTCCTTCAGTTTGAGCTCATTTGTCAGTTGCTGCATCTGCTGCATTTGATTTTTCAGCTGCTCCTCCTTCAGTTTGAGCTCATTTGTCAGTTGCTGCATGTGCTGCGTTTGATTTTTCAGCTGCTCCTCCTTCAGTTTGAGCTCATTTGTCCAGCGTCTGCTGCGTTTGATTTTTCATCCGCTCCTCCTTCAGTTTGAGCTCATTTGTCAGTTGCTGCATCTCCTGAATTAGATTTTTCAGCTGCTGCTCCTCCTTAAGTTTGAGTTCCTGTTTCAGCTGCTCCTTCTGTTTAAACTCATTTGTCAGTTGCTGTGTCTCCTGAATTAGATTTTTCAGCTGGTCCTCCTTCAGTTTGAGCTCATTTGTCAGTTGCTGCGTTTCCTACGTTTTATTTTTCCATCTGCTCCTCCTTCAGTTTGAGCTCATTTGTCAGTTGCTGCATCTGCTGCGTTTGATTTTTCATCTGCTCCTCCTTCAGTTTGAGCTCATTTGTCAGTTGCTGCATCTGCTGCATTTGATTTTTCAGCTGCTCCTCCTTCAGTTTGAGCTCATTTGTCAGTTGCTGCATGTGCTGCGTTTGATTTTTCAGCTGCTCCTCCTTCAGTTTGAGCTCATTTGTCAGTTGCTGCATCTGCTGCGTTTGATTTTTCATCTGCTCCTCCTTCAGTTTGAGCTCATTTGTCAGTTGCTGCATCTGCTGCGTTTGATTTTTCATCTGCTCCTCCTTCAGTTTGAGCTCATTTGTCAGTTGCTGCATCTGCTGCGTTTGATTTTTCATCTGCTCCTCCTTCAGTTTGAGCTCATTTGTCAGTTGCTGCGTCTGCTGCGTTTGATTTTTCATCCGCTCCTCCTTCAGTTTGAGCTCATTTGTCAGTTGCTGCATCTGCTGCGTTTGATTTTTCATCTGCTCCTCCTTCAGTTTGAGCTCATTTGTCAATTGCTGTGTCTACCGTATTTGATTTTTCATCTGCTCCTCCTTCAGTTTGAGCTCATTTGTCAGTTGCTGCATCTGCTGCATTTGATTTTTCAGCTGCTCCTCCTTCAGTTTGAGCTCATTTGTCAGTTGCTGCGTTTCCTACGTTTTATTTTTCCATCTGCTCCTCCTTCAGTTTGAGCTCATTTGTCAGTTGCTGCATCTGCTGCGTTTGATTTTTCAGCTGCTCCTCCTTCAGTTTGAGCTCATTTGTCAGTTGCTGCATTTGCTGCGTTTGATTTTTCAGCTGCTCCTCCTTCAGTTTGAGCTCATTTGTCAGTTGCTGCATTTGCTGCGTTTGATTTTTCAGCTGCTCCTCCTTCAGTTTGAGCTCATTTGTCAGTTGCTGCATTTGCTGCGTTTGATTTTTCAGCTGCTCCTCCTTCAGTTTGAGCTCATTTGTCAGTTGCTGCATGTGCTGCGTTTGATTTTTCAGCTGCTCCTCCTTCAGTTTGAGCTCATTTGTCAGTTGCTGCGTCTGCTGTGTTTGATTTTTCAGCTGCTCCTCCTTCAGTTTGAGCTCATTTGTCAGTTGCTGCATCTGCTGCGTTTGATTTTTCATCTGCTCCTCCTTCAGTTTGAGCTCATTTGTCAATTGCTGTCTACCGTATTTGATTTTTCATCTGCTCCTCCTTCAGTTTGAGCTCATTTGTCAATTGCTGTGTCTACCGTATTTGATTTTTCATCCGCTCCTCCTTCAGTTTGAGCTCATTTGTCAATTGCTGTGTCTACCGTATTTGATTTTTCATCTGCTCCTCCTTCAGTTTGAGCTCATTTGTCAGTTGCTGCATCTGCTGCATTTGATTTTTCAGCTGCTCCTCCTTCAGTTTGAGCTCATTTGTCAGTTGCTGCATGTGCTGCGTTTGATTTTTCAGCTGCTCCTCCTTCAGTTTGAGCTCATTTGTCCAGCGTCTGCTGCGTTTGATTTTTCATCCGCTCCTCCTTCACTTTGAGCTCATTTGTCAGTTGCTGCGTCTCCTACGTTTGATTTTTCAGCTGGTCATCCTTCAGTTTGAGCTCATTTGTCAGTTGCTGCATTTGCTGCGTTTGATTTTTCAGCTGCTCCTCCTTCAGTTTGAGCTCATTTGTCAGTTGCTGCATTTGCTGCGTTTGATTTTTCAGCTGCTCCTCCTTCAGTTTGAGCTCATTTGTCAGTTGCTGCATGTGCTGCGTTTGATTTTTCAGCTGCTCCTCCTTCAGTTTGAGCTCATTTGTCAGTTGCTGCGTCTGCTGTGTTTGATTTTTCAGCTGCTCCTCCTTCAGTTTGAGCTCATTTGTCAGTTGCTGCATCTGCTGCGTTTGATTTTTCATCTGCTCCTCCTTCAGTTTGAGCTCATTTGTCAATTGCTGTCTACCGTATTTGATTTTTCATCTGCTCCTCCTTCAGTTTGAGCTCATTTGTCAATTGCTGTGTCTACCGTATTTGATTTTTCATCCGCTCCTCCTTCAGTTTGAGCTCATTTGTCAATTGCTGTGTCTACCGTATTTGATTTTTCATCTGCTCCTCCTTCAGTTTGAGCTCATTTGTCAGTTGCTGCATCTGCTGCATTTGATTTTTCAGCTGCTCCTCCTTCAGTTTGAGCTCATTTGTCAGTTGCTGCATGTGCTGCGTTTGATTTTTCAGCTGCTCCTCCTTCAGTTTGAGCTCATTTGTCCAGCGTCTGCTGCGTTTGATTTTTCATCCGCTCCTCCTTCACTTTGAGCTCATTTGTCAGTTGCTGCGTCTCCTACGTTTGATTTTTCAGCTGGTCATCCTTCAGTTTGAGCTCATTTGTCAGTTGCTGCATCTGCTGCGTTTGATTTTTCATCCGCTCCTCCTTCAGTTTGAGCTTATTTGTCAGTTGCTGCGTCTGCTGCGTTTTATTTTTCCATCCGCTCCTCCTTCAGTTTGAGCTCATTTGTCAATTGCTGTGTCTACCGTATTTGATTTTTCATCCGCTCCTCCTTCAGTTTGAGCTCATTTGTCAATTGCTGTGTCCACCGTATTTGATTTTTCATCTGCTCCTCCTTCGGTTTGAGCTCATTTGTCAATTGCTGTGTCTACCGTATTTGATTTTTCATCTGCTCCTCCTTCAGTTTGAGCTCATTTGTCAGTTGCTGCATCTGCTGCATTTGATTTTTCAGCTGCTCCTCCTTCAGTTTGAGCTCATTTGTCAGTTGCTGCATGTGCTGCGTTTGATTTTTCAGCTGCTCCTCCTTCAGTTTGAGCTCATTTGTCCAGCGTCTGCTGCGTTTGATTTTTCATCCGCTCCTCCTTCAGTTTGAGCTCATTTGTCAGTTGCTGCATCTCCTGAATTAGATTTTTCAGCTGCTGCTCCTCCTTAAGTTTGAGTTCCTGTTTCAGCTGCTCCTTCTGTTTAAACTCATTTGTCAGTTGCTGTGTCTCCTGAATTAGATTTTTCAGCTGGTCCTCCTTCAGTTTGAGCTCATTTGTCAGTTGCTGCGTTTCCTACGTTTTATTTTTCCATCTGCTCCTCCTTCAGTTTGAGCTCATTTGTCAGTTGCTGCATCTGCTGCGTTTGATTTTTCATCTGCTCCTCCTTCAGTTTGAGCTCATTTGTCAGTTGCTGTGTCTACCGTATTTGATTTTTCAGCTGCTCCTCCTTCAGTTTGAGCTCATTTGTCAGTTGCTGCATCTGCTGCGTTTGATTTTTCAGCTGCTCCTCCTTCAGTTTGAGCTCATTTGTCAGTTGCTGCATCGGCTGCGTTTGATTTTTCATCTGCTCCTCCTTCAGTTTGAGCTCATTTGTCAGTTGCTGTGTCTACCGTATTTGATTTTTCAGCTGCTCCTCCTTCAGTTTGAGCTCATTTGTCAGTTGCTGCGTCTGCTGCGTTTGATTTTTCAGCTGCTCCTCCTTCAGTTTGAGCTCATTTGTCAGTTGCTGCATCGGCTGCGTTTGATTTTTCATCTGCTCCTCCAGTTTGAGCTCATTTGTCAGTTGCTGCATGTGCTGCGTTTGATTTTTCATCCGCTCCTCCTTCAGTTTGAGCTCATTTGTCAGTTGCTGCATTTGCTGCGTTTGATTTTTCAGCTGCTCCTCCTTCAGTTTGAGCTCATTTGTCAGTTGCTGCATGTGCTGCGTTTGATTTTTCAGCTGCTCCTCCTTCAGTTTGAGCTCATTTGTCAGTTGCTGCATTTGCTGCGTTTGATTTTTCAGCTGCTCCTCCTTCAGTTTGAGCTCATTTGTCAGTTGCTGCATTTGCTGCGTTTGATTTTTCAGCTGCTCCTCCTTCAGTTTGAGCTCATTTGTCAGTTGCTGCATTTGCTGCGTTTGATTTTTCAGCTGCTCCTCCTTCAGTTTGAGCTCATTTGTCAGTTGCTGCATGTGCTGCGTTTGATTTTTCAGCTGCTCCTCCTTCAGTTTGAGCTCATTTGTCCTGCGTCTGCTGCGTTTGATTTTTCATCCGCTCCTCCTTCAGTTTGAGCTCATTTGTCAGTTGCTGCATCTGCTGCGTTTGATTTTTCAGCTGCTCCTCCTTCAGTTTGAGCTCATTTGTCAATTGCTGTGTCTACCGTATTTGATTTTTCATCCGCTCCTCCTTCAGTTTGAGCTCATTTGTCAGTTGCTGCATCTGCTGCGTTTGATTTTTCAGCTGCTCCTCCTTCAGTTTGAGCTCATTTGTCAGTTGCTGCATCTGCTGCGTTTGATTTTTCCATCCGCTCCTCCTTCAGTTTGAGCTCATTTGTCAGTTGCTGCATCTGCTGCGTTTGATTTTTCATCCGCTCCTCCTTCAGTTTGAGCTCATTTGTCAATTGCTGTGTCTACCGTATTTGATTTTTCATCCGCTCCTCCTTCAGTTTGAGCTCATTTGTCAATTGCTGTGTCTACCGTATTTGATTTTTCATCTGCTCCTCCTTCGGTTTGAGCTCATTTGTCAATTGCTGTGTCTACCGTATTTGATTTTTCATCTGCTCCTCCTTCAGTTTGAGCTCATTTGTCAGTTGCTGCATCTGCTGCATTTGATTTTTCAGCTGCTCCTCCTTCAGTTTGAGCTCATTTGTCAGTTGCTGCATGTGCTGCGTTTGATTTTTCAGCTGCTCCTCCTTCAGTTTGAGCTCATTTGTCCAGCGTCTGCTGCGTTTGATTTTTCATCCGCTCCTCCTTCAGTTTGAGCTCATTTGTCAGTTGCTGCATCTCCTGAATTAGATTTTTCAGCTGCTGCTCCTCCTTAAGTTTGAGTTCCTGTTTCAGCTGCTCCTTCTGTTTAAACTCATTTGTCAGTTGCTGTGTCTCCTGAATTAGATTTTTCAGCTGGTCCTCCTTCAGTTTGAGCTCATTTGTCAGTTGCTGCGTTTCCTACGTTTTATTTTTCCATCTGCTCCTCCTTCAGTTTGAGCTCATTTGTCAGTTGCTGCATCTGCTGCGTTTGATTTTTCATCTGCTCCTCCTTCAGTTTGAGCTCATTTGTCAGTTGCTGCATCTGCTGCATTTGATTTTTCAGCTGCTCCTCCTTCAGTTTGAGCTCATTTGTCAGTTGCTGCATGTGCTGCGTTTGATTTTTCAGCTGCTCCTCCTTCAGTTTGAGCTCATTTGTCAGTTGCTGCATTTGCTGCGTTTGATTTTTCAGCTGCTCCTCCTTCAGTTTGAGCTCATTTGTCAGTTGCTGCATTTGCTGCGTTTGATTTTTCAGCTGCTCCTCCTTCAGTTTGAGCTCATTTGTCAGTTGCTGCATTTGCTGCGTTTGATTTTTCAGCTGCTCCTCCTTCAGTTTGAGCTCATTTGTCAGTTGCTGCATGTGCTGCGTTTGATTTTTCAGCTGCTCCTCCTTCAGTTTGAGCTCATTTGTCAGTTGCTGCGTCTGCTGTGTTTGATTTTTCAGCTGCTCCTCCTTCAGTTTGAGCTCATTTGTCAGTTGCTGCATCTGCTGCGTTTGATTTTTCATCTGCTCCTCCTTCAGTTTGAGCTCATTTGTCAATTGCTGTCTACCGTATTTGATTTTTCATCTGCTCCTCCTTCAGTTTGAGCTCATTTGTCAATTGCTGTGTCTACCGTATTTGATTTTTCATCCGCTCCTCCTTCAGTTTGAGCTCATTTGTCAATTGCTGTGTCTACCGTATTTGATTTTTCATCTGCTCCTCCTTCAGTTTGAGCTCATTTGTCAGTTGCTGCATCTGCTGCATTTGATTTTTCAGCTGCTCCTCCTTCAGTTTGAGCTCATTTGTCAGTTGCTGCATGTGCTGCGTTTGATTTTTCAGCTGCTCCTCCTTCAGTTTGAGCTCATTTGTCAATTGCTGTGTCTACCGTATTTGATTTTTCATCCGCTCCTCCTTCAGTTTGAGCTCATTTGTCAGTTGCTGCATCTGCTGCGTTTGATTTTTCAGCTGCTCCTCCTTCAGTTTGAGCTCATTTGTCAGTTGCTGCATCTGCTGCGTTTGATTTTTCCATCCGCTCCTCCTTCAGTTTGAGCTCATTTGTCAGTTGCTGCATCTGCTGCGTTTGATTTTTCATCCGCTCCTCCTTCAGTTTGAGCTCATTTGTCAATTGCTGTGTCTACCGTATTTGATTTTTCATCCGCTCCTCCTTCAGTTTGAGCTCATTTGTCAATTGCTGTGTCTACCGTATTTGATTTTTCATCTGCTCCTCCTTCGGTTTGAGCTCATTTGTCAATTGCTGTGTCTACCGTATTTGATTTTTCATCTGCTCCTCCTTCAGTTTGAGCTCATTTGTCAGTTGCTGCATCTGCTGCATTTGATTTTTCAGCTGCTCCTCCTTCAGTTTGAGCTCATTTGTCAGTTGCTGCATGTGCTGCGTTTGATTTTTCAGCTGCTCCTCCTTCAGTTTGAGCTCATTTGTCCAGCGTCTGCTGCGTTTGATTTTTCATCCGCTCCTCCTTCAGTTTGAGCTCATTTGTCAGTTGCTGCATCTCCTGAATTAGATTTTTCAGCTGCTGCTCCTCCTTAAGTTTGAGTTCCTGTTTCAGCTGCTCCTTCTGTTTAAACTCATTTGTCAGTTGCTGTGTCTCCTGAATTAGATTTTTCAGCTGGTCCTCCTTCAGTTTGAGCTCATTTGTCAGTTGCTGCGTTTCCTACGTTTTATTTTTCCATCTGCTCCTCCTTCAGTTTGAGCTCATTTGTCAGTTGCTGCATCTGCTGCGTTTGATTTTTCATCTGCTCCTCCTTCAGTTTGAGCTCATTTGTCAGTTGCTGCATCTGCTGCATTTGATTTTTCAGCTGCTCCTCCTTCAGTTTGAGCTCATTTGTCAGTTGCTGCATGTGCTGCGTTTGATTTTTCAGCTGCTCCTCCTTCAGTTTGAGCTCATTTGTCCAGCGTCTGCTGCGTTTGATTTTTCATCCGCTCCTCCTTCAGTTTGAGCTCATTTGTCAGTTGCTGCATCTGCTGCGTTTGATTTTTCATCTGCTCCTCCTTCAGTTTGAGCTCATTTGTCAATTGCTGTGTCTACCGTATTTGATTTTTCATCTGCTCCTCCTTCAGTTTGAGCTCATTTGTCAGTTGCTGCATCTGCTGCATTTGATTTTTCAGCTGCTCCTCCTTCAGTTTGAGCTCATTTGTCAGTTGCTGCATTTGCTGCGTTTGATTTTTCATCTGCTCCTCCTTCAGTTTGAGCTCATTTGTCAGTTGCTGCATCTGCTGCATTTGATTTTTCAGCTGGTCATCCTTCAGTTTGAGCTCATTTGTCAGTTGCTGCATTTGCTGCGTTTGATTTTTCAGCTGCTCCTCCTTCAGTTTGAGCTCATTTGTCAGTTGCTGCATTTGCTGCGTTTGATTTTTCAGCTGCTCCTCCTTCAGTTTGAGCTCATTTGTCAGTTGCTGCATGTGCTGCGTTTGATTTTTCAGCTGCTCCTCCTTCAGTTTGAGCTCATTTGTCAGTTGCTGCGTCTGCTGTGTTTGATTTTTCAGCTGCTCCTCCTTCAGTTTGAGCTCATTTGTCAGTTGCTGCATCTGCTGCGTTTGATTTTTCATCTGCTCCTCCTTCAGTTTGAGCTCATTTGTCAATTGCTGTCTACCGTATTTGATTTTTCATCTGCTCCTCCTTCAGTTTGAGCTCATTTGTCAATTGCTGTGTCTACCGTATTTGATTTTTCATCCGCTCCTCCTTCAGTTTGAGCTCATTTGTCAATTGCTGTGTCTACCGTATTTGATTTTTCATCTGCTCCTCCTTCAGTTTGAGCTCATTTGTCAGTTGCTGCATCTGCTGCATTTGATTTTTCAGCTGCTCCTCCTTCAGTTTGAGCTCATTTGTCAGTTGCTGCATGTGCTGCGTTTGATTTTTCAGCTGCTCCTCCTTCAGTTTGAGCTCATTTGTCCAGCGTCTGCTGCGTTTGATTTTTCATCCGCTCCTCCTTCACTTTGAGCTCATTTGTCAGTTGCTGCGTCTCCTACGTTTGATTTTTCAGCTGGTCATCCTTCAGTTTGAGCTCATTTGTCAGTTGCTGCATCTGCTGCGTTTGATTTTTCATCCGCTCCTCCTTCAGTTTGAGCTTATTTGTCAGTTGCTGCGTCTGCTGCGTTTTATTTTTCCATCCGCTCCTCCTTCAGTTTGAGCTCATTTGTCAATTGCTGTGTCTACCGTATTTGATTTTTCATCCGCTCCTCCTTCAGTTTGAGCTCATTTGTCAATTGCTGTGTCCACCGTATTTGATTTTTCATCTGCTCCTCCTTCGGTTTGAGCTCATTTGTCAATTGCTGTGTCTACCGTATTTGATTTTTCATCTGCTCCTCCTTCAGTTTGAGCTCATTTGTCAGTTGCTGCATCTGCTGCATTTGATTTTTCAGCTGCTCCTCCTTCAGTTTGAGCTCATTTGTCAGTTGCTGCATGTGCTGCGTTTGATTTTTCAGCTGCTCCTCCTTCAGTTTGAGCTCATTTGTCCAGCGTCTGCTGCGTTTGATTTTTCATCCGCTCCTCCTTCAGTTTGAGCTCATTTGTCAGTTGCTGCATCTCCTGAATTAGATTTTTCAGCTGCTGCTCCTCCTTAAGTTTGAGTTCCTGTTTCAGCTGCTCCTTCTGTTTAAACTCATTTGTCAGTTGCTGTGTCTCCTGAATTAGATTTTTCAGCTGGTCCTCCTTCAGTTTGAGCTCATTTGTCAGTTGCTGCGTTTCCTACGTTTTATTTTTCCATCTGCTCCTCCTTCAGTTTGAGCTCATTTGTCAGTTGCTGCATCTGCTGCGTTTGATTTTTCATCTGCTCCTCCTTCAGTTTGAGCTCATTTGTCAGTTGCTGTGTCTACCGTATTTGATTTTTCAGCTGCTCCTCCTTCAGTTTGAGCTCATTTGTCAGTTGCTGCATCTGCTGCGTTTGATTTTTCAGCTGCTCCTCCTTCAGTTTGAGCTCATTTGTCAGTTGCTGCATCGGCTGCGTTTGATTTTTCATCTGCTCCTCCTTCAGTTTGAGCTCATTTGTCAGTTGCTGTGTCTACCGTATTTGATTTTTCAGCTGCTCCTCCTTCAGTTTGAGCTCATTTGTCAGTTGCTGCGTCTGCTGCGTTTGATTTTTCAGCTGCTCCTCCTTCAGTTTGAGCTCATTTGTCAGTTGCTGCATCGGCTGCGTTTGATTTTTCATCTGCTCCTCCAGTTTGAGCTCATTTGTCAGTTGCTGCATGTGCTGCGTTTGATTTTTCATCCGCTCCTCCTTCAGTTTGAGCTCATTTGTCAGTTGCTGCATTTGCTGCGTTTGATTTTTCAGCTGCTCCTCCTTCAGTTTGAGCTCATTTGTCAGTTGCTGCATGTGCTGCGTTTGATTTTTCAGCTGCTCCTCCTTCAGTTTGAGCTCATTTGTCAGTTGCTGCATTTGCTGCGTTTGATTTTTCAGCTGCTCCTCCTTCAGTTTGAGCTCATTTGTCAGTTGCTGCATTTGCTGCGTTTGATTTTTCAGCTGCTCCTCCTTCAGTTTGAGCTCATTTGTCAGTTGCTGCATTTGCTGCGTTTGATTTTTCAGCTGCTCCTCCTTCAGTTTGAGCTCATTTGTCAGTTGCTGCATGTGCTGCGTTTGATTTTTCAGCTGCTCCTCCTTCAGTTTGAGCTCATTTGTCCTGCGTCTGCTGCGTTTGATTTTTCATCCGCTCCTCCTTCAGTTTGAGCTCATTTGTCAGTTGCTGCATCTGCTGCGTTTGATTTTTCAGCTGCTCCTCCTTCAGTTTGAGCTCATTTGTCAATTGCTGTGTCTACCGTATTTGATTTTTCATCCGCTCCTCCTTCAGTTTGAGCTCATTTGTCAGTTGCTGCATCTGCTGCGTTTGATTTTTCAGCTGCTCCTCCTTCAGTTTGAGCTCATTTGTCAGTTGCTGCATCTGCTGCGTTTGATTTTTCCATCCGCTCCTCCTTCAGTTTGAGCTCATTTGTCAGTTGCTGCATCTGCTGCGTTTGATTTTTCATCCGCTCCTCCTTCAGTTTGAGCTCATTTGTCAATTGCTGTGTCTACCGTATTTGATTTTTCATCCGCTCCTCCTTCAGTTTGAGCTCATTTGTCAATTGCTGTGTCTACCGTATTTGATTTTTCATCTGCTCCTCCTTCGGTTTGAGCTCATTTGTCAATTGCTGTGTCTACCGTATTTGATTTTTCATCTGCTCCTCCTTCAGTTTGAGCTCATTTGTCAGTTGCTGCATCTGCTGCATTTGATTTTTCAGCTGCTCCTCCTTCAGTTTGAGCTCATTTGTCAGTTGCTGCATGTGCTGCGTTTGATTTTTCAGCTGCTCCTCCTTCAGTTTGAGCTCATTTGTCCAGCGTCTGCTGCGTTTGATTTTTCATCCGCTCCTCCTTCAGTTTGAGCTCATTTGTCAGTTGCTGCATCTCCTGAATTAGATTTTTCAGCTGCTGCTCCTCCTTAAGTTTGAGTTCCTGTTTCAGCTGCTCCTTCTGTTTAAACTCATTTGTCAGTTGCTGTGTCTCCTGAATTAGATTTTTCAGCTGGTCCTCCTTCAGTTTGAGCTCATTTGTCAGTTGCTGCGTTTCCTACGTTTTATTTTTCCATCTGCTCCTCCTTCAGTTTGAGCTCATTTGTCAGTTGCTGCATCTGCTGCGTTTGATTTTTCATCTGCTCCTCCTTCAGTTTGAGCTCATTTGTCAGTTGCTGCATCTGCTGCATTTGATTTTTCAGCTGCTCCTCCTTCAGTTTGAGCTCATTTGTCAGTTGCTGCATGTGCTGCGTTTGATTTTTCAGCTGCTCCTCCTTCAGTTTGAGCTCATTTGTCAGTTGCTGCATCTGCTGCGTTTGATTTTTCATCTGCTCCTCCTTCAGTTTGAGCTCATTTGTCAGTTGCTGCATCTGCTGCGTTTGATTTTTCATCTGCTCCTCCTTCAGTTTGAGCTCATTTGTCAGTTGCTGCATCTGCTGCGTTTGATTTTTCAGCTGCTCCTCCTTCAGTTTGAGCTCATTTGTCAATTGCTGTCTACCGTATTTGATTTTTCATCTGCTCCTCCTTCAGTTTGAGCTCATTTGTCAATTGCTGTGTCTACCGTATTTGATTTTTCATCCGCTCCTCCTTCAGTTTGAGCTCATTTGTCAATTGCTGTGTCTACCGTATTTGATTTTTCATCTGCTCCTCCTTCAGTTTGAGCTCATTTGTCAGTTGCTGCATGTGCTGCGTTTGATTTTTCAGCTGCTCCTCCTTCAGTTTGAGCTCATTTGTCAGTTGCTGCATGTGCTGCGTTTGATTTTTCAGCTGCTCCTCCTTCAGTTTGAGCTCATTTGTCCAGCGTCTGCTGCGTTTGATTTTTCATCCGCTCCTCCTTCACTTTGAGCTCATTTGTCAGTTGCTGCGTCTCCTACGTTTGATTTTTCAGCTGGTCATCCTTCAGTTTGAGCTCATTTGTCAGTTGCTGCATCTGCTGCGTTTGATTTTTCATCCGCTCCTCCTTCAGTTTGAGCTTATTTGTCAGTTGCTGCGTCTGCTGCGTTTTATTTTTCCATCCGCTCCTCCTTCAGTTTGAGCTCATTTGTCAATTGCTGTGTCTACCGTATTTGATTTTTCATCCGCTCCTCCTTCAGTTTGAGCTCATTTGTCAATTGCTGTGTCCACCATATTTGATTTTTCATCTGCTCCTCCTTCGGTTTGAGCTCATTTGTCAATTGCTGTGTCTACCGTATTTGATTTTTCATCTGCTCCTCCTTCAGTTTGAGCTCATTTGTCAGTTGCTGCATCTGCTGCATTTGATTTTTCAGCTGCTCCTCCTTCAGTTTGAGCTCATTTGTCAGTTGCTGCATGTGCTGCGTTTGATTTTTCAGCTGCTCCTCCTTCAGTTTGAGCTCATTTGTCCAGCGTCTGCTGCGTTTGATTTTTCATCCGCTCCTCCTTCAGTTTGAGCTCATTTGTCAGTTGCTGCATCTCCTGAATTAGATTTTTCAGCTGCTGCTCCTCCTTAAGTTTGAGTTCCTGTTTCAGCTGCTCCTTCTGTTTAAACTCATTTGTCAGTTGCTGTGTCTCCTGAATTAGATTTTTCAGCTGGTCCTCCTTCAGTTTGAGCTCATTTGTCAGTTGCTGCGTTTCCTACGTTTTATTTTTCCATCTGCTCCTCCTTCAGTTTGAGCTCATTTGTCAGTTGCTGCATCTGCTGCGTTTGATTTTTCATCTGCTCCTCCTTCAGTTTGAGCTCATTTGTCAGTTGCTGTGTCTACCGTATTTGATTTTTCAGCTGCTCCTCCTTCAGTTTGAGCTCATTTGTCAGTTGCTGCATCTGCTGCGTTTGATTTTTCAGCTGCTCCTCCTTCAGTTTGAGCTCATTTGTCAGTTGCTGCATCGGCTGCGTTTGATTTTTCATCTGCTCCTCCTTCAGTTTGAGCTCATTTGTCAGTTGCTGTGTCTACCGTATTTGATTTTTCAGCTGCTCCTCCTTCAGTTTGAGCTCATTTGTCAGTTGCTGCGTCTGCTGCGTTTGATTTTTCAGCTGCTCCTCCTTCAGTTTGAGCTCATTTGTCAGTTGCTGCATCGGCTGCGTTTGATTTTTCATCTGCTCCTCCAGTTTGAGCTCATTTGTCAGTTGCTGCATGTGCTGCGTTTGATTTTTCATCCGCTCCTCCTT
This sequence comes from Garra rufa, assembly GCF_049309525.1. Classification (NCBI taxonomy): domain Eukaryota; kingdom Metazoa; phylum Chordata; class Actinopteri; order Cypriniformes; family Cyprinidae; genus Garra; species Garra rufa. Next base: position 86,167,295 of record NC_133361.1, read on the forward strand.
CAGTTTGAGCTCATTTGTCAGTTGCTGCATTTGCTGCGTTTGATTTTTCAGCTGCTCCTCCTTCAGTTTGAGCTCATTTGTCAGTTGCTGCATGTGCTGCGTTTGATTTTTCATCTGCTCCTCCTTCAGTTTGAGCTCATTTGTCAGTTGCTGCATTTGCTGCGTTTGATTTTTCAGCTGCTCCTCCTTCAGTTTGAGCTCATTTGTCAGTTGCTGCATTTGCTGCGTTTGATTTTTCAGCTGCTCCTCCTTCAGTTTGAGCTCATTTGTCAGTTGCTGCATTTGCTGCGTTTGATTTTTCAGCTGCTCCTCCTTCAGTTTGAGCTCATTTGTCAGTTGCTGCATGTGCTGCGTTTGATTTTTCAGCTGCTCCTCCTTCAGTTTGAGCTCATTTGTCCTGCGTCTGCTGCGTTTGATTTTTCATCCGCTCCTCCTTCAGTTTGAGCTCATTTGTCAGTTGCTGCATCTGCTGCGTTTGATTTTTCAGCTGCTCCTCCTTCAGTTTGAGCTCATTTGTCAATTGCTGTGTCTACCGTATTTGATTTTTCATCCGCTCCTCCTTCAGTTTGAGCTCATTTGTCAGTTGCTGCATCTGCTGCGTTTGATTTTTCAGCTGCTCCTCCTTCAGTTTGAGCTCATTTGTCAGTTGCTGCATCTGCTGCGTTTGATTTTTCCATCCGCTCCTCCTTCAGTTTGAGCTCATTTGTCAGTTGCTGCATCTGCTGCGTTTGATTTTTCATCCGCTCCTCCTTCAGTTTGAGCTCATTTGTCAATTGCTGTGTCTACCGTATTTGATTTTTCATCCGCTCCTCCTTCAGTTTGAGCTCATTTGTCAATTGCTGTGTCTACCGTATTTGATTTTTCATCTGCTCCTCCTTCGGTTTGAGCTCATTTGTCAATTGCTGTGTCTACCGTATTTGATTTTTCATCTGCTCCTCCTTCAGTTTGAGCTCATTTGTCAGTTGCTGCATCTGCTGCATTTGATTTTTCAGCTGCTCCTCCTTCAGTTTGAGCTCATTTGTCAGTTGCTGCATGTGCTGCGTTTGATTTTTCAGCTGCTCCTCCTTCAGTTTGAGCTCATTTGTCCAGCGTCTGCTGCGTTTGATTTTTCATCCGCTCCTCCTTCAGTTTGAGCTCATTTGTCAGTTGCTGCATCTCCTGAATTAGATTTTTCAGCTGCTGCTCCTCCTTAAGTTTGAGTTCCTGTTTCAGCTGCTCCTTCTGTTTAAACTCATTTGTCAGTTGCTGTGTCTCCTGAATTAGATTTTTCAGCTGGTCCTCCTTCAGTTTGAGCTCATTTGTCAGTTGCTGCGTTTCCTACGTTTTATTTTTCCATCTGCTCCTCCTTCAGTTTGAGCTCATTTGTCAGTTGCTGCATCTGCTGCATTTGATTTTTCAGCTGCTCCTCCTTCAGTTTGAGCTCATTTGTCAGTTGCTGCATGTGCTGCGTTTGATTTTTCAGCTGCTCCTCCTTCAGTTTGAGCTCATTTGTCAGTTGCTGCATCTGCTGCGTTTGATTTTTCATCTGCTCCTCCTTCAGTTTGAGCTCATTTGTCAGTTGCTGCATCTGCTGCGTTTGATTTTTCATCTGCTCCTCCTTCAGTTTGAGCTCATTTGTCAGTTGCTGCATCTGCTGCGTTTGATTTTTCATCTGCTCCTCCTTCAGTTTGAGCTCATTTGTCAGTTGCTGCGTCTGCTGCGTTTGATTTTTCATCCGCTCCTCCTTCAGTTTGAGCTCATTTGTCAGTTGCTGCATCTGCTGCGTTTGATTTTTCATCTGCTCCTCCTTCAGTTTGAGCTCATTTGTCAATTGCTGTGTCTACCGTATTTGATTTTTCATCTGCTCCTCCTTCAGTTTGAGCTCATTTGTCAGTTGCTGCATCTGCTGCATTTGATTTTTCAGCTGCTCCTCCTTCAGTTTGAGCTCATTTGTCAGTTGCTGCGTTTCCTACGTTTTATTTTTCCATCTGCTCCTCCTTCAGTTTGAGCTCATTTGTCAGTTGCTGCATCTGCTGCGTTTGATTTTTCATCTGCTCCTCCTTCAGTTTGAGCTCATTTGTCAGGTGCTGTGTCTACCGTATTTGATTTTTCAGCTGCTCCTCCTTCAGTTTGAGCTCATTTGTCAGTTGCTGCATCGGCTGCGTTTGATTTTTCATCTGCTCCTCCTTCAGTTTGAGCTCATTTGTCAGTTGCTGTGTCTACCGTATTTGATTTTTCAGCTGCTCCTCCTTCAGTTTGAGCTCATTTGTCAGTTGCTGCGTCTGCTGCGTTTGATTTTTCAGCTGCTCCTCCTTCAGTTTGAGCTCATTTGTCAGTTGCTGCATCGGCTGCGTTTGATTTTTCATCTGCTCCTCCAGTTTGAGCTCATTTGTCAGTTGCTGCATGTGCTGCGTTTGATTTTTCATCCGCTCCTCCTTCAGTTTGAGCTCATTTGTCAGTTGCTGCATTTGCTGCGTTTGATTTTTCAGCTGCTCCTCCTTCAGTTTGAGCTCATTTGTCAGTTGCTGCGTCTGCTGCGTTTGATTTTTCATCCGCTCCTCCTTCAGTTTGAGCTCATTTGTCAGTTGCTGCATCTGCTGCGTTTGATTTTTCATCTGCTCCTCCTTCAGTTTGAGCTCATTTGTCAATTGCTGTGTCTACCGTATTTGATTTTTCATCTGCTCCTCCTTCAGTTTGAGCTCATTTGTCAGTTGCTGCATCTGCTGCATTTGATTTTTCAGCTGCTCCTCCTTCAGTTTGAGCTCATTTGTCAGTTGCTGCGTTTCCTACGTTTTATTTTTCCATCTGCTCCTCCTTCAGTTTGAGCTCATTTGTCAGTTGCTGCATCTGCTGCGTTTGATTTTTCATCTGCTCCTCCTTCAGTTTGAGCTCATTTGTCAGTTGCTGTGTCTACCGTATTTGATTTTTCAGCTGCTCCTCCTTCAGTTTGAGCTCATTTGTCAGTTGCTGCATCTGCTGCGTTTGATTTTTCAGCTGCTCCTCCTTCAGTTTGAGCTCATTTGTCAGTTGCTGCATCGGCTGCGTTTGATTTTTCATCTGCTCCTCCTTCAGTTTGAGCTCATTTGTCAGTTGCTGTGTCTACCGTATTTGATTTTTCAGCTGCTCCTCCTTCAGTTTGAGCTCATTTGTCAGTTGCTGCGTCTGCTGCGTTTGATTTTTCAGCTGCTCCTCCTTCAGTTTGAGCTCATTTGTCAGTTGCTGCATCGGCTGCGTTTGATTTTTCATCTGCTCCTCCAGTTTGAGCTCATTTGTCAGTTGCTGCATGTGCTGCGTTTGATTTTTCATCCGCTCCTCCTTCAGTTTGAGCTCATTTGTCAGTTGCTGCATTTGCTGCGTTTGATTTTTCAGCTGCTCCTCCTTCAGTTTGAGCTCATTTGTCAGTTGCTGCATGTGCTGCGTTTGATTTTTCAGCTGCTCCTCCTTCAGTTTGAGCTCATTTGTCAGTTGCTGCATTTGCTGCGTTTGATTTTTCAGCTGCTCCTCCTTCAGTTTGAGCTCATTTGTCAGTTGCTGCATTTGCTGCGTTTGATTTTTCAGCTGCTCCTCCTTCAGTTTGAGCTCATTTGTCAGTTGCTGCATTTGCTGCGTTTGATTTTTCAGCTGCTCCTCCTTCAGTTTGAGCTCATTTGTCAGTTGCTGCATGTGCTGCGTTTGATTTTTCAGCTGCTCCTCCTTCAGTTTGAGCTCATTTGTCAGTTGCTGCGTCTGCTGTGTTTGATTTTTCAGCTGCTCCTCCTTCAGTTTGAGCTCATTTGTCAGTTGCTGCATCTGCTGCGTTTGATTTTTCATCTGCTCCTCCTTCAGTTTGAGCTCATTTGTCAATTGCTGTCTACCGTATTTGATTTTTCATCTGCTCCTCCTTCAGTTTGAGCTCATTTGTCAATTGCTGTGTCTACCGTATTTGATTTTTCATCCGCTCCTCCTTCAGTTTGAGCTCATTTGTCAATTGCTGTGTCTACCGTATTTGATTTTTCATCTGCTCCTCCTTCAGTTTGAGCTCATTTGTCAGTTGCTGCATCTGCTGCATTTGATTTTTCAGCTGCTCCTCCTTCAGTTTGAGCTCATTTGTCAGTTGCTGCATGTGCTGCGTTTGATTTTTCAGCTGCTCCTCCTTCAGTTTGAGCTCATTTGTCAATTGCTGTGTCTACCGTATTTGATTTTTCATCCGCTCCTCCTTCAGTTTGAGCTCATTTGTCAGTTGCTGCATCTGCTGCGTTTGATTTTTCAGCTGCTCCTCCTTCAGTTTGAGCTCATTTGTCAGTTGCTGCATCTGCTGCGTTTGATTTTTCCATCCGCTCCTCCTTCAGTTTGAGCTCATTTGTCAGTTGCTGCATCTGCTGCGTTTGATTTTTCATCCGCTCCTCCTTCAGTTTGAGCTCATTTGTCAATTGCTGTGTCTACCGTATTTGATTTTTCATCCGCTCCTCCTTCAGTTTGAGCTCATTTGTCAATTGCTGTGTCTACCGTATTTGATTTTTCATCTGCTCCTCCTTCGGTTTGAGCTCATTTGTCAATTGCTGTGTCTACCGTATTTGATTTTTCATCTGCTCCTCCTTCAGTTTGAGCTCATTTGTCAGTTGCTGCATCTGCTGCATTTGATTTTTCAGCTGCTCCTCCTTCAGTTTGAGCTCATTTGTCAGTTGCTGCATGTGCTGCGTTTGATTTTTCAGCTGCTCCTCCTTCAGTTTGAGCTCATTTGTCCAGCGTCTGCTGCGTTTGATTTTTCATCCGCTCCTCCTTCAGTTTGAGCTCATTTGTCAGTTGCTGCATCTCCTGAATTAGATTTTTCAGCTGCTGCTCCTCCTTAAGTTTGAGTTCCTGTTTCAGCTGCTCCTTCTGTTTAAACTCATTTGTCAGTTGCTGTGTCTCCTGAATTAGATTTTTCAGCTGGTCCTCCTTCAGTTTGAGCTCATTTGTCAGTTGCTGCGTTTCCTACGTTTTATTTTTCCATCTGCTCCTCCTTCAGTTTGAGCTCATTTGTCAGTTGCTGCATCTGCTGCGTTTGATTTTTCATCTGCTCCTCCTTCAGTTTGAGCTCATTTGTCAGTTGCTGCATCTGCTGCATTTGATTTTTCAGCTGCTCCTCCTTCAGTTTGAGCTCATTTGTCAGTTGCTGCATGTGCTGCGTTTGATTTTTCAGCTGCTCCTCCTTCAGTTTGAGCTCATTTGTCCAGCGTCTGCTGCGTTTGATTTTTCATCCGCTCCTCCTTCAGTTTGAGCTCATTTGTCAGTTGCTGCATCTGCTGCGTTTGATTTTTCATCTGCTCCTCCTTCAGTTTGAGCTCATTTGTCAATTGCTGTGTCTACCGTATTTGATTTTTCATCTGCTCCTCCTTCAGTTTGAGCTCATTTGTCAGTTGCTGCATCTGCTGCATTTGATTTTTCAGCTGCTCCTCCTTCAGTTTGAGCTCATTTGTCAGTTGCTGCGTTTCCTACGTTTTATTTTTCCATCTGCTCCTCCTTCAGTTTGAGCTCATTTGTCAGTTGCTGCATCTGCTGCGTTTGATTTTTCATCTGCTCCTCCTTCAGTTTGAGCTCATTTGTCAGTTGCTGTGTCTACCGTATTTGATTTTTCAGCTGCTCCTCCTTCAGTTTGAGCTCATTTGTCAGTTGCTGCATCTGCTGCGTTTGATTTTTCAGCTGCTCCTCCTTCAGTTTGAGCTCATTTGTCAGTTGCTGCATCGGCTGCGTTTGATTTTTCATCTGCTCCTCCTTCAGTTTGAGCTCATTTGTCAGTTGCTGTGTCTACCGTATTTGATTTTTCAGCTGCTCCTCCTTCAGTTTGAGCTCATTTGTCAGTTGCTGCGTCTGCTGCGTTTGATTTTTCAGCTGCTCCTCCTTCAGTTTGAGCTCATTTGTCAGTTGCTGCATCGGCTGCGTTTGATTTTTCATCTGCTCCTCCAGTTTGAGCTCATTTGTCAGTTGCTGCATGTGCTGCGTTTGATTTTTCATCCGCTCCTCCTTCAGTTTGAGCTCATTTGTCAGTTGCTGCATTTGCTGCGTTTGATTTTTCAGCTGCTCCTCCTTCAGTTTGAGCTCATTTGTCAGTTGCTGCATGTGCTGCGTTTGATTTTTCAGCTGCTCCTCCTTCAGTTTGAGCTCATTTGTCAGTTGCTGCATTTGCTGCGTTTGATTTTTCAGCTGCTCCTCCTTCAGTTTGAGCTCATTTGTCAGTTGCTGCATTTGCTGCGTTTGATTTTTCAGCTGCTCCTCCTTCAGTTTGAGCTCATTTGTCAGTTGCTGCATTTGCTGCGTTTGATTTTTCAGCTGCTCCTCCTTCAGTTTGAGCTCATTTGTCAGTTGCTGCATGTGCTGCGTTTGATTTTTCAGCTGCTCCTCCTTCAGTTTGAGCTCATTTGTCCTGCGTCTGCTGCGTTTGATTTTTCATCCGCTCCTCCTTCAGTTTGAGCTCATTTGTCAGTTGCTGCATCTGCTGCGTTTGATTTTTCAGCTGCTCCTCCTTCAGTTTGTGCTCATTTGTCAATTGCTGTGTCTACCGTATTTGATTTTTCATCCGCTCCTCCTTCAGTTTGAGCTCATTTGTCAGTTGCTGCATCTGCTGCGTTTGATTTTTCAGCTGCTCCTCCTTCAGTTTGAGCTCATTTGTCAGTTGCTGCATCTGCTGCGTTTGATTTTTCCATCCGCTCCTCCTTCAGTTTGAGCTCATTTGTCAGTTGCTGCATCTGCTGCGTTTGATTTTTCATCCGCTCCTCCTTCAGTTTGAGCTCATTTGTCAATTGCTGTGTCTACCGTATTTGATTTTTCATCCGCTCCTCCTTCAGTTTGAGCTCATTTGTCAATTGCTGTGTCTACCGTATTTGATTTTTCATCTGCTCCTCCTTCGGTTTGAGCTCATTTGTCAATTGCTGTGTCTACCGTATTTGATTTTTCATCTGCTCCTCCTTCAGTTTGAGCTCATTTGTCAGTTGCTGCATCTGCTGCATTTGATTTTTCAGCTGCTCCTCCTTCAGTTTGAGCTCATTTGTCAGTTGCTGCATGTGCTGCGTTTGATTTTTCAGCTGCTCCTCCTTCAGTTTGAGCTCATTTGTCCAGCGTCTGCTACGTTTGATTTTTCATCCGCTCCTCCTTCAGTTTGAGCTCATTTGTCAGTTGCTGCATCTCCTGAATTAGATTTTTCAGCTGCTGCTCCTCCTTAAGTTTGAGTTCCTGTTTCAGCTGCTCCTTCTGTTTAAACTCATTTGTCAGTTGCTGTGTCTCCTGAATTAGATTTTTCAGCTGGTCCTCCTTCAGTTTGAGCTCATTTGTCAGTTGCTGCGTTTCCTACGTTTTATTTTTCCATCTGCTCCTCCTTCAGTTTGAGCTCATTTGTCAGTTGCTGCATCTGCTGCGTTTGATTTTTCATCTGCTCCTCCTTCAGTTTGAGCTCATTTGTCAGTTGCTGCATCTGCTGCATTTGATTTTTCAGCTGCTCCTCCTTCAGTTTGAGCTCATTTGTCAGTTGCTGCATGTGCTGCGTTTGATTTTTCAGCTGCTCCTCCTTCAGTTTGAGCTCATTTGTCCAGCGTCTGCTGCGTTTGATTTTTCATCCGCTCCTCCTTCAGTTTGAGCTCATTTGTCAGTTGCTGCATCTGCTGCGTTTGATTTTTCATCTGCTCCTCCTTCAGTTTGAGCTCATTTGTCAATTGCTGTGTCTACCGTATTTGATTTTTCATCTGCTCCTCCTTCAGTTTGAGCTCATTTGTCAATTGCTGTGTCTACCGTATTTGATTTTTCATCTGCTCCTCCTTCAGTTTGAGCTCATTTGTCAGTTGCTGCATCTGCTGCATTTGATTTTTCAGCTGCTCCTCCTTCAGTTTGAGCTCATTTGTCATTTGCTGCGTTTCCTACGTTTTATTTTTCCATCTGCTCCTCCTTCAGTTTGAGCTCATTTGTCAGTTGCTGCATCTGCTGCGTTTGATTTTTCATCTGCTCCTCCTTCAGTTTGAGCTCATTTGTCAGTTGCTGTGTCTACCGTATTTGATTTTTCAGCTGCTCCTCCTTCAGTTTGAGCTCATTTGTCAGTTGCTGCATCTGCTGCGTTTGATTTTTCAGCTGCTCCTCCTTCAGTTTGAGCTCATTTGTCAGTTGCTGCATCGGCTGCGTTTGATTTTTCATCTGCTCCTCCTTCAGTTTGAGCTCATTTGTCAGTTGCTGTGTCTACCGTATTTGATTTTTCAGCTGCTCCTCCTTCAGTTTGAGCTCATTTGTCAGTTGCTGCGTCTGCTGCGTTTGATTTTTCAGCTGCTCCTCCTTCAGTTTGAGCTCATTTGTCAGTTGCTGCATCGGCTGCGTTTGATTTTTCATCTGCTCCTCCAGTTTGAGCTCATTTGTCAGTTGCTGCATGTGCTGCGTTTGATTTTTCATCCGCTCCTCCTTCAGTTTGAGCTCATTTGTCAGTTGCTGCATTTGCTGCGTTTGATTTTTCAGCTGCTCCTCCTTCAGTTTGAGCTCATTTGTCAGTTGCTGCATGTGCTGCGTTTGATTTTTCAGCTGCTCCTCCTTCAGTTTGAGCTCATTTGTCAGTTGCTGCATTTGCTGCGTTTGATTTTTCAGCTGCTCCTCCTTCAGTTTGAGCTCATTTGTCAGTTGCTGCATTTGCTGCGTTTGATTTTTCAGCTGCTCCTCCTTCAGTTTGAGCTCATTTGTCAGTTGCTGCATTTGCTGCGTTTGATTTTTCAGCTGCTCCTCCTTCAGTTTGAGCTCATTTGTCAGTTGCTGCATGTGCTGCGTTTGATTTTTCAGCTGCTCCTCCTTCAGTTTGAGCTCATTTGTCAGTTGCTGCGTCTGCTGTGTTTGATTTTTCAGCTGCTCCTCCTTCAGTTTGAGCTCATTTGTCAGTTGCTGCATCTGCTGCGTTTGATTTTTCATCTGCTCCTCCTTCAGTTTGAGCTCATTTGTCAATTGCTGTCTACCGTATTTGATTTTTCATCTGCTCCTCCTTCAGTTTGAGCTCATTTGTCAATTGCTGTGTCTACCGTATTTGATTTTTCATCCGCTCCTCCTTCAGTTTGAGCTCATTTGTCAATTGCTGTGTCTACCGTATTTGATTTTTCATCTGCTCCTCCTTCAGTTTGAGCTCATTTGTCAGTTGCTGCATCTGCTGCATTTGATTTTTCAGCTGCTCCTCCTTCAGTTTGAGCTCATTTGTCAGTTGCTGCATGTGCTGCGTTTGATTTTTCAGCTGCTCCTCCTTCAGTTTGAGCTCATTTGTCCAGCGTCTGCTGCGTTTGATTTTTCATCCGCTCCTCCTTCACTTTGAGCTCATTTGTCAGTTGCTGCGTCTCCTACGTTTGATTTTTCAGCTGGTCATCCTTCAGTTTGAGCTCATTTGTCAGTTGCTGCATCTGCTGCGTTTGATTTTTCATCCGCTCCTCCTTCAGTTTGAGCTTATTTGTCAGTTGCTGCGTCTGCTGCGTTTTATTTTTCCATCCGCTCCTCCTTCAGTTTGAGCTCATTTGTCAATTGCTGTGTCTACCGTATTTGATTTTTCATCCGCTCCTCCTTCAGTTTGAGCTCATTTGTCAATTGCTGTGTCCACCGTATTTGATTTTTCATCTGCTCCTCCTTCGGTTTGAGCTCATTTGTCAATTGCTGTGTCTACCGTATTTGATTTTTCATCTGCTCCTCCTTCAGTTTGAGCTCATTTGTCAGTTGCTGCATCTGCTGCATTTGATTTTTCAGCTGCTCCTCCTTCAGTTTGAGCTCATTTGTCAGTTGCTGCATGTGCTGCGTTTGATTTTTCAGCTGCTCCTCCTTCAGTTTGAGCTCATTTGTCCAGCGTCTGCTGCGTTTGATTTTTCATCCGCTCCTCCTTCAGTTTGAGCTCATTTGTCAGTTGCTGCATCTCCTGAATTAGATTTTTCAGCTGCTGCTCCTCCTTAAGTTTGAGTTCCTGTTTCAGCTGCTCCTTCTGTTTAAACTCATTTGTCAGTTGCTGTGTCTCCTGAATTAGATTTTTCAGCTGGTCCTCCTTCAGTTTGAGCTCATTTGTCAGTTGCTGCGTTTCCTACGTTTTATTTTTCCATCTGCTCCTCCTTCAGTTTGAGCTCATTTGTCAGTTGCTGCATCTGCTGCGTTTGATTTTTCATCTGCTCCTCCTTCAGTTTGAGCTCATTTGTCAGTTGCTGTGTCTACCGTATTTGATTTTTCAGCTGCTCCTCCTTCAGTTTGAGCTCATTTGTCAGTTGCTGCATCGGCTGCGTTTGATTTTTCATCTGCTCCTCCAGTTTGAGCTCATTTGTCAGTTGCTGCATGTGCTGCGTTTGATTTTTCATCCGCTCCTCCTTCAGTTTGAGCTCATTTGTCAGTTGCTGCATTTGCTGCGTTTGATTTTTCATCCGCTCCTCCTTCAGTTTGAGCTCATTTGTCAGTTGCTGCATTTGCTGCGTTTGATTTTTCAGCTGCTCCTCCTTCAGTTTGAGCTCATTTGTCAGTTGCTGCATGTGCTGCGTTTGATTTTTCAGCTGCTCCTCCTTCAGTTTGAGCTCATTTGTCAGTTGCTGCATTTGCTGCGTTTGATTTTTCAGCTGCTCCTCCTTCAGTTTGAGCTCATTTGTCAGTTGCTGCATTTGCTGCGTTTGATTTTTCAGCTGCTCCTCCTTCAGTTTGAGCTCATTTGTCAGTTGCTGCATTTGCTGCGTTTGATTTTTCAGCTGCTCCTCCTTCAGTTTGAGCTCATTTGTCAGTTGCTGCATGTGCTGCGTTTGATTTTTCAGCTGCTCCTCCTTCAGTTTGAGCTCATTTGTCCTGCGTCTGCTGCGTTTGATTTTTCATCCGCTCCTCCTTCAGTTTGAGCTCATTTGTCAGTTGCTGCATCTGCTGCGTTTGATTTTTCAGCTGCTCCTCCTTCAGTTTGAGCTCATTTGTCAATTGCTGTGTCTACCGTATTTGATTTTTCATCCGCTCCTCCTTCAGTTTGAGCTCATTTGTCAGTTGCTGCATCTGCTGCGTTTGATTTTTCAGCTGCTCCTCCTTCAGTTTGAGCTCATTTGTCAGTTGCTGCATCTGCTGCGTTTGATTTTTCCATCCGCTCCTCCTTCAGTTTGAGCTCATTTGTCAGTTGCTGCATCTGCTGCGTTTGATTTTTCATCCGCTCCTCCTTCAGTTTGAGCTCATTTGTCAATTGCTGTGTCTACCGTATTTGATTTTTCATCTGCTCCTCCTTCAGTTTGAGCTCATTTGTCAGTTGCTGCATCGGCTGCGTTTGATTTTTCATCTGCTCCTCCAGTTTGAGCTCATTTGTCAGTTGCTGCATGTGCTGCGTTTGATTTTTCATCCGCTCCTCCTTCAGTTTGAGCTCATTTGTCAGTTGCTGCATTTGCTGCGTTTGATTTTTCAGCTGCTCCTCCTTCAGTTTGAGCTCATTTGTCAGTTGCTGCATTTGCTGCGTTTGATTTTTCAGCTGCTCCTCCTTCAGTTTGAGCTCATTTGTCAGTTGCTGCATGTGCTGCGTTTGATTTTTCAGCTGCTCCTCCTTCAGTTTGAGCTCATTTGTCAGTTGCTGCATTTGCTGCGTTTGATTTTTCAGCTGCTCCTCCTTCAGTTTGAGCTCATTTGTCAGTTGCTGCATTTGCTGCGTTTGATTTTTCAGCTGCTCCTCCTTCAGTTTGAGCTCATTTGTCAGTTGCTGCATGTGCTGCGTTTGATTTTTCAGCTGCTCCTCCTTCAGTTTGAGCTCATTTGTCAGTTGCTGCGTCTGCTGTGTTTGATTTTTCAGCTGCTCCTCCTTCAGTTTGAGCTCATTTGTCAGTTGCTGCATCTGCTGCGTTTGATTTTTCATCTGCTCCTCCTTCAGTTTGAGCTCATTTGTCAATTGCTGTCTACCGTATTTGATTTTTCATCTGCTCCTCCTTCAGTTTGAGCTCATTTGTCAATTGCTGTGTCTACCGTATTTGATTTTTCATCCGCTCCTCCTTCAGTTTGAGCTCATTTGTCAATTGCTGTGTCTACCGTATTTGATTTTTCATCTGCTCCTCCTTCAGTTTGAGCTCATTTGTCAGTTGCTGCATCTGCTGCATTTGATTTTTCAGCTGCTCCTCCTTCAGTTTGAGCTCATTTGTCAGTTGCTGCATGTGCTGCGTTTGATTTTTCAGCTGCTCCTCCTTCAGTTTGAGCTCATTTGTCAATTGCTGTGTCTACCGTATTTGATTTTTCATCCGCTCCTCCTTCAGTTTGAGCTCATTTGTCAGTTGCTGCATCTGCTGCGTTTGATTTTTCAGCTGCTCCTCCTTCAGTTTGAGCTCATTTGTCAGTTGCTGCATCTGCTGCGTTTGATTTTTCCATCCGCTCCTCCTTCAGTTTGAGCTCATTTGTCAGTTGCTGCATCTGCTGCGTTTGATTTTTCATCCGCTCCTCCTTCAGTTTGAGCTCATTTGTCAATTGCTGTGTCTACCGTATTTGATTTTTCATCCGCTCCTCCTTCAGTTTGAGCTCATTTGTCAATTGCTGTGTCTACCGTATTTGATTTTTCATCTGCTCCTCCTTCGGTTTGAGCTCATTTGTCAATTGCTGTGTCTACCGTATTTGATTTTTCATCTGCTCCTCCTTCAGTTTGAGCTCATTTGTCAGTTGCTGCATCTGCTGCATTTGATTTTTCAGCTGCTCCTCCTTCAGTTTGAGCTCATTTGTCAGTTGCTGCATGTGCTGCGTTTGATTTTTCAGCTGCTCCTCCTTCAGTTTGAGCTCATTTGTCCAGCGTCTGCTGCGTTTGATTTTTCATCCGCTCCTCCTTCAGTTTGAGCTCATTTGTCAGTTGCTGCATCTCCTGAATTAGATTTTTCAGCTGCTGCTCCTCCTTAAGTTTGAGTTCCTGTTTCAGCTGCTCCTTCTGTTTAAACTCATTTGTCAGTTGCTGTGTCTCCTGAATTAGATTTTTCAGCTGGTCCTCCTTCAGTTTGAGCTCATTTGTCAGTTGCTGCGTTTCCTACGTTTTATTTTTCCATCTGCTCCTCCTTCAGTTTGAGCTCATTTGTCAGTTGCTGCATCTGCTGCGTTTGATTTTTCATCTGCTCCTCCTTCAGTTTGAGCTCATTTGTCAGTTGCTGCATCTGCTGCATTTGATTTTTCAGCTGCTCCTCCTTCAGTTTGAGCTCATTTGTCAGTTGCTGCATGTGCTGCGTTTGATTTTTCAGCTGCTCCTCCTTCAGTTTGAGCTCATTTGTCCAGCGTCTGCTGCGTTTGATTTTTCATCCGCTCCTCCTTCAGTTTGAGCTCATTTGTCAGTTGCTGCATCTGCTGCGTTTGATTTTTCATCTGCTCCTCCTTCAGTTTGAGCTCATTTGTCAATTGCTGTGTCTACCGTATTTGATTTTTCATCTGCTCCTCCTTCAGTTTGAGCTCATTTGTCAGTTGCTGCATCTGCTGCATTTGATTTTTCAGCTGCTCCTCCTTCAGTTTGAGCTCATTTGTCAGTTGCTGCGTTTCCTACGTTTTATTTTTCCATCTGCTCCTCCTTCAGTTTGAGCTCATTTGTCAGTTGCTGCATCTGCTGCGTTTGATTTTTCATCTGCTCCTCCTTCAGTTTGAGCTCATTTGTCAGTTGCTGTGTCTACCGTATTTGATTTTTCAGCTGCTCCTCCTTCAGTTTGAGCTCATTTGTCAGTTGCTGCATCTGCTGCGTTTGATTTTTCAGCTGCTCCTCCTTCAGTTTGAGCTCATTTGTCAGTTGCTGCATCGGCTGCGTTTGATTTTTCATCTGCTCCTCCTTCAGTTTGAGCTCATTTGTCAGTTGCTGTGTCTACCGTATTTGATTTTTCAGCTGCTCCTCCTTCAGTTTGAGCTCATTTGTCAGTTGCTGCGTCTGCTGCGTTTGATTTTTCAGCTGCTCCTCCTTCAGTTTGAGCTCATTTGTCAGTTGCTGCATCGGCTGCGTTTGATTTTTCATCTGCTCCTCCAGTTTGAGCTCATTTGTCAGTTGCTGCATGTGCTGCGTTTGATTTTTCATCCGCTCCTCCTTCAGTTTGAGCTCATTTGTCAGTTGCTGCATTTGCTGCGTTTGATTTTTCAGCTGCTCCTCCTTCAGTTTGAGCTCATTTGTCAGTTGCTGCATGTGCTGCGTTTGATTTTTCAGCTGCTCCTCCTTCAGTTTGAGCTCATTTGTCAGTTGCTGCATTTGCTGCGTTTGATTTTTCAGCTGCTCCTCCTTCAGTTTGAGCTCATTTGTCAGTTGCTGCATTTGCTGCGTTTGATTTTTCAGCTGCTCCTCCTTCAGTTTGAGCTCATTTGTCAGTTGCTGCATTTGCTGCGTTTGATTTTTCAGCTGCTCCTCCTTCAGTTTGAGCTCATTTGTCAGTTGCTGCATGTGCTGCGTTTGATTTTTCAGCTGCTCCTCCTTCAGTTTGAGCTCATTTGTCCTGCGTCTGCTGCGTTTGATTTTTCATCCGCTCCTCCTTCAGTTTGAGCTCATTTGTCAGTTGCTGCATCTGCTGCGTTTGATTTTTCAGCTGCTCCTCCTTCAGTTTGAGCTCATTTGTCAATTGCTGTGTCTACCGTATTTGATTTTTCATCCGCTCCTCCTTCAGTTTGAGCTCATTTGTCAGTTGCTGCATCTGCTGCGTTTGATTTTTCAGCTGCTCCTCCTTCAGTTTGAGCTCATTTGTCAGTTGCTGCATCTGCTGCGTTTGATTTTTCCATCCGCTCCTCCTTCAGTTTGAGCTCATTTGTCAGTTGCTGCATCTGCTGCGTTTGATTTTTCATCCGCTCCTCCTTCAGTTTGAGCTCATTTGTCAATTGCTGTGTCTACCGTATTTGATTTTTCATCCGCTCCTCCTTCAGTTTGAGCTCATTTGTCAATTGCTGTGTCTACCGTATTTGATTTTTCATCTGCTCCTCCTTCGGTTTGAGCTCATTTGTCAATTGCTGTGTCTACCGTATTTGATTTTTCATCTGCTCCTCCTTCAGTTTGAGCTCATTTGTCAGTTGCTGCATCTGCTGCATTTGATTTTTCAGCTGCTCCTCCTTCAGTTTGAGCTCATTTGTCAGTTGCTGCATGTGCTGCGTTTGATTTTTCAGCTGCTCCTCCTTCAGTTTGAGCTCATTTGTCCAGCGTCTGCTGCGTTTGATTTTTCATCCGCTCCTCCTTCAGTTTGAGCTCATTTGTCAGTTGCTGCATCTCCTGAATTAGATTTTTCAGCTGCTGCTCCTCCTTAAGTTTGAGTTCCTGTTTCAGCTGCTCCTTCTGTTTAAACTCATTTGTCAGTTGCTGTGTCTCCTGAATTAGATTTTTCAGCTGGTCCTCCTTCAGTTTGAGCTCATTTGTCAGTTGCTGCGTTTCCTACGTTTTATTTTTCCATCTGCTCCTCCTTCAGTTTGAGCTCATTTGTCAGTTGCTGCATCTGCTGCGTTTGATTTTTCATCTGCTCCTCCTTCAGTTTGAGCTCATTTGTCAGTTGCTGCATCTGCTGCATTTGATTTTTCAGCTGCTCCTCCTTCAGTTTGAGCTCATTTGTCAGTTGCTGCATGTGCTGCGTTTGATTTTTCAGCTGCTCCTCCTTCAGTTTGAGCTCATTTGTCCAGCGTCTGCTGCGTTTGATTTTTCATCCGCTCCTCCTTCAGTTTGAGCTCATTTGTCAGTTGCTGCATCTGCTGCGTTTGATTTTTCATCTGCTCCTCCTTCAGTTTGAGCTCATTTGTCAATTGCTGTGTCTACCGTATTTGATTTTTCATCTGCTCCTCCTTCAGTTTGAGCTCATTTGTCAATTGCTGTGTCTACCGTATTTGATTTTTCATCTGCTCCTCCTTCAGTTTGAGCTCATTTGTCAGTTGCTGCATCTGCTGCATTTGATTTTTCAGCTGCTCCTCCTTCAGTTTGAGCTCATTTGTCAGTTGCTGCGTTTCCTACGTTTTATTTTTCCATCTGCTCCTCCTTCAGTTTGAGCTCATTTGTCAGTTGCTGCATCTGCTGCGTTTGATTTTTCATCTGCTCCTCCTTCAGTTTGAGCTCATTTGTCAGTTGCTGTGTCTACCGTATTTGATTTTTCAGCTGCTCCTCCTTCAGTTTGAGCTCATTTGTCAGTTGCTGCATCTGCTGCGTTTGATTTTTCAGCTGCTCCTCCTTCAGTTTGAGCTCATTTGTCAGTTGCTGCATCGGCTGCGTTTGATTTTTCATCTGCTCCTCCTTCAGTTTGAGCTCATTTGTCAGTTGCTGTGTCTACCGTATTTGATTTTTCAGCTGCTCCTCCTTCAGTTTGAGCTCATTTGTCAGTTGCTGCGTCTGCTGCGTTTGATTTTTCAGCTGCTCCTCCTTCAGTTTGAGCTCATTTGTCAGTTGCTGCATCGGCTGCGTTTGATTTTTCATCTGCTCCTCCAGTTTGAGCTCATTTGTCAGTTGCTGCATGTGCTGCGTTTGATTTTTCATCCGCTCCTCCTTCAGTTTGAGCTCATTTGTCAGTTGCTGCATTTGCTGCGTTTGATTTTTCAGCTGCTCCTCCTTCAGTTTGAGCTCATTTGTCAGTTGCTGCATGTGCTGCGTTTGATTTTTCAGCTGCTCCTCCTTCAGTTTGAGCTCATTTGTCAGTTGCTGCATTTGCTGCGTTTGATTTTTCAGCTGCTCCTCCTTCAGTTTGAGCTCATTTGTCAGTTGCTGCATTTGCTGCGTTTGATTTTTCAGCTGCTCCTCCTTCAGTTTGAGCTCATTTGTCAGTTGCTGCATTTGCTGCGTTTGATTTTTCAGCTGCTCCTCCTTCAGTTTGAGCTCATTTGTCAGTTGCTGCATGTGCTGCGTTTGATTTTTCAGCTGCTCCTCCTTCAGTTTGAGCTCATTTGTCAGTTGCTGCGTCTGCTGTGTTTGATTTTTCAGCTGCTCCTCCTTCAGTTTGAGCTCATTTGTCAGTTGCTGCATCTGCTGCGTTTGATTTTTCATCTGCTCCTCCTTCAGTTTGAGCTCATTTGTCAATTGCTGTCTACCGTATTTGATTTTTCATCTGCTCCTCCTTCAGTTTGAGCTCATTTGTCAATTGCTGTGTCTACCGTATTTGATTTTTCATCCGCTCCTCCTTCAGTTTGAGCTCATTTGTCAATTGCTGTGTCTACCGTATTTGATTTTTCATCTGCTCCTCCTTCAGTTTGAGCTCATTTGTCAGTTGCTGCATCTGCTGCATTTGATTTTTCAGCTGCTCCTCCTTCAGTTTGAGCTCATTTGTCAGTTGCTGCATGTGCTGCGTTTGATTTTTCAGCTGCTCCTCCTTCAGTTTGAGCTCATTTGTCCAGCGTCTGCTGCGTTTGATTTTTCATCCGCTCCTCCTTCACTTTGAGCTCATTTGTCAGTTGCTGCGTCTCCTACGTTTGATTTTTCAGCTGGTCATCCTTCAGTTTGAGCTCATTTGTCAGTTGCTGCATCTGCTGCGTTTGATTTTTCATCCGCTCCTCCTTCAGTTTGAGCTTATTTGTCAGTTGCTGCGTCTGCTGCGTTTTATTTTTCCATCCGCTCCTCCTTCAGTTTGAGCTCATTTGTCAATTGCTGTGTCTACCGTATTTGATTTTTCATCCGCTCCTCCTTCAGTTTGAGCTCATTTGTCAATTGCTGTGTCCACCGTATTTGATTTTTCATCTGCTCCTCCTTCGGTTTGAGCTCATTTGTCAATTGCTGTGTCTACCGTATTTGATTTTTCATCTGCTCCTCCTTCAGTTTGAGCTCATTTGTCAGTTGCTGCATCTGCTGCATTTGATTTTTCAGCTGCTCCTCCTTCAGTTTGAGCTCATTTGTCAGTTGCTGCATGTGCTGCGTTTGATTTTTCAGCTGCTCCTCCTTCAGTTTGAGCTCATTTGTCCAGCGTCTGCTGCGTTTGATTTTTCATCCGCTCCTCCTTCAGTTTGAGCTCATTTGTCAGTTGCTGCATCTCCTGAATTAGATTTTTCAGCTGCTGCTCCTCCTTAAGTTTGAGTTCCTGTTTCAGCTGCTCCTTCTGTTTAAACTCATTTGTCAGTTGCTGTGTCTCCTGAATTAGATTTTTCAGCTGCTCCTCCTTCAGTTTGAGCTCATTTGTCAGTTGCTGCGTTTCCTACGTTTTATTTTTCCATCTGCTCCTCCTTCAGTTTGAGCTCATTTGTCAGTTGCTGCATCTGCTGCGTTTGATTTTTCATCTGCTCCTCCTTCAGTTTGAGCTCATTTGTCAGTTGCTGTGTCTACCGTATTTGATTTTTCAGCTGCTCCTCCTTCAGTTTGAGCTCATTTGTCAGTTGCTGCATCGGCTGCGTTTGATTTTTCATCTGCTCCTCCAGTTTGAGCTCATTTGTCAGTTGCTGCATGTGCTGCGTTTGATTTTTCATCCGCTCCTCCTTCAGTTTGAGCTCATTTGTCAGTTGCTGCATTTGCTGCGTTTGATTTTTCATCCGCTCCTCCTTCAGTTTGAGCTCATTTGTCAGTTGCTGCATTTGCTGCGTTTGATTTTTCAGCTGCTCCTCCTTCAGTTTGAGCTCATTTGTCAGTTGCTGCATGTGCTGCGTTTGATTTTTCAGCTGCTCCTCCTTCAGTTTGAGCTCATTTGTCAGTTGCTGCATTTGCTGCGTTTGATTTTTCAGCTGCTCCTCCTTCAGTTTGAGCTCATTTGTCAGTTGCTGCATGTGCTGCGTTTGATTTTTCAGCTGCTCCTCCTTCAGTTTGAGCTCATTTGTCCTGCGTCTGCTGCGTTTGATTTTTCATCCGCTCCTCCTTCAGTTTGAGCTCATTTGTCAGTTGCTGCATCTGCTGCGTTTGATTTTTCAGCTGCTCCTCCTTCAGTTTGAGCTCATTTGTCAATTGCTGTGTCTACCGTATTTGATTTTTCATCCGCTCCTCCTTCAGTTTGAGCTCATTTGTCAGTTGCTGCATCTGCTGCGTTTGATTTTTCAGCTGCTCCTCCTTCAGTTTGAGCTCATTTGTCAGTTGCTGCATCTGCTGCGTTTGATTTTTCCATCCGCTCCTCCTTCAGTTTGAGCTCATTTGTCAGTTGCTGCATCTGCTGCGTTTGATTTTTCATCCGCTCCTCCTTCAGTTTGAGCTCATTTGTCAATTGCTGTGTCTACCGTATTTGATTTTTCATCCGCTCCTCCTTCAGTTTGAGCTCATTTGTCAATTGCTGTGTCTACCGTATTTGATTTTTCATCTGCTCCTCCTTCGGTTTGAGCTCATTTGTCAATTGCTGTGTCTACCGTATTTGATTTTTCATCTGCTCCTCCTTCAGTTTGAGCTCATTTGTCAGTTGCTGCATCTGCTGCATTTGATTTTTCAGCTGCTCCTCCTTCAGTTTGAGCTCATTTGTCAGTTGCTGCATGTGCTGCGTTTGATTTTTCAGCTGCTCCTCCTTCAGTTTGAGCTCATTTGTCCAGCGTCTGCTGCGTTTGATTTTTCATCCGCTCCTCCTTCAGTTTGAGCTCATTTGTCAGTTGCTGCATCTCCTGAATTAGATTTTTCAGCTGCTGCTCCTCCTTAAGTTTGAGTTCCTGTTTCAGCTGCTCCTTCTGTTTAAACTCATTTGTCAGTTGCTGTGTCTCCTGAATTAGATTTTTCAGCTGGTCCTCCTTCAGTTTGAGCTCATTTGTCAGTTGCTGCGTTTCCTACGTTTTATTTTTCCATCTGCTCCTCCTTCAGTTTGAGCTCATTTGTCAGTTGCTGCATCTGCTGCGTTTGATTTTTCATCTGCTCCTCCTTCAGTTTGAGCTCATTTGTCAGTTGCTGCATCTGCTGCATTTGATTTTTCAGCTGCTCCTCCTTCAGTTTGAGCTCATTTGTCAGTTGCTGCATGTGCTGCGTTTGATTTTTCAGCTGCTCCTCCTTCAGTTTGAGCTCATTTGTCCAGCGTCTGCTGCGTTTGATTTTTCATCCGCTCCTCCTTCAGTTTGAGCTCATTTGTCAGTTGCTGCATCTGCTGCGTTTGATTTTTCATCTGCTCCTCCTTCAGTTTGAGCTCATTTGTCAATTGCTGTGTCTACCGTATTTGATTTTTCATCTGCTCCTCCTTCAGTTTGAGCTCATTTGTCAGTTGCTGCATCTGCTGCATTTGATTTTTCAGCTGCTCCTCCTTCAGTTTGAGCTCATTTGTCAGTTGCTGCGTTTCCTACGTTTTATTTTTCCATCTGCTCCTCCTTCAGTTTGAGCTCATTTGTCAGTTGCTGCATCTGCTGCGTTTGATTTTTCATCTGCTCCTCCTTCAGTTTGAGCTCATTTGTCAGTTGCTGTGTCTACCGTATTTGATTTTTCAGCTGCTCCTCCTTCAGTTTGAGCTCATTTGTCAGTTGCTGCATCTGCTGCGTTTGATTTTTCAGCTGCTCCTCCTTCAGTTTGAGCTCATTTGTCAGTTGCTGCATCGGCTGCGTTTGATTTTTCAGCTGCTCCTCCTTCAGTTTGAGCTCATTTGTCAGTTGCTGCGTCTGCTGCGTTTGATTTTTCAGCTGCTCCTCCTTCAGTTTGAGCTCATTTGTCAGTTGCTGCATCGGCTGCGTTTGATTTTTCATCTGCTCCTCCAGTTTGAGCTCATTTGTCAGTTGCTGCATGTGCTGCGTTTGATTTTTCATCCGCTCCTCCTTCAGTTTGAGCTCATTTGTCAGTTGCTGCATTTGCTGCGTTTGATTTTTCAGCTGCTCCTCCTTCAGTTTGAGCTCATTTGTCAGTTGCTGCATGTGCTGCGTTTGATTTTTCAGCTGCTCCTCCTTCAGTTTGAGCTCATTTGTCAGTTGCTGCATTTGCTGCGTTTGATTTTTCAGCTGCTCCTCCTTCAGTTTGAGCTCATTTGTCAGTTGCTGCATTTGCTGCGTTTGATTTTTCAGCTGCTCCTCCTTCATTTTGAGCTTATTTGTCAGTTGCTGCATTTGCTGCGTTTGATTTTTCAGCTGCTCCTCCTTCAGTTTGAGCTCATTTGTCAGTTGCTGCATGTGCTGCGTTTGATTTTTCAGCTGCTCCTCCTTCAGTTTGAGCTCATTTGTCAGTTGCTGCGTCTGCTGTGTTTGATTTTTCAGCTGCTCCTCCTTCAGTTTGAGCTCATTTGTCAGTTGCTGCATCTGCTGCGTTTGATTTTTCATCTGCTCCTCCTTCAGTTTGAGCTCATTTGTCAATTGCTGTCTACCGTATTTGATTTTTCATCTGCTCCTCCTTCAGTTTGAGCTCATTTGTCAATTGCTGTGTCTACCGTATTTGATTTTTCATCCGCTCCTCCTTCAGTTTGAGCTCATTTGTCAATTGCTGTGTCTACCGTATTTGATTTTTCATCTGCTCCTCCTTCAGTTTGAGCTCATTTGTCAGTTGCTGCATCTGCTGCATTTGATTTTTCAGCTGCTCCTCCTTCAGTTTGAGCTCATTTGTCAGTTGCTGCATGTGCTGCGTTTGATTTTTCAGCTGCTCCTCCTTCAGTTTGAGCTCATTTGTCCAGCGTCTGCTGCGTTTGATTTTTCATCCGCTCCTCCTTCACTTTGAGCTCATTTGTCAGTTGCTGCGTCTCCTACGTTTGATTTTTCAGCTGGTCATCCTTCAGTTTGAGCTCATTTGTCAGTTGCTGCATCTGCTGCGTTTGATTTTTCATCCGCTCCTCCTTCAGTTTGAGCTTATTTGTCAGTTGCTGCGTCTGCTGCGTTTTATTTTTCCATCCGCTCCTCCTTCAGTTTGAGCTCATTTGTCAATTGCTGTGTCTACCGTATTTGATTTTTCATCCGCTCCTCCTTCAGTTTGAGCTCATTTGTCAATTGCTGTGTCCACCGTATTTGATTTTTCATCTGCTCCTCCTTCGGTTTGAGCTCATTTGTCAATTGCTGTGTCTACCGTATTTGATTTTTCATCTGCTCCTCCTTCAGTTTGAGCTCATTTGTCAGTTGCTGCATCTGCTGCATTTGATTTTTCAGCTGCTCCTCCTTCAGTTTGAGCTCATTTGTCAGTTGCTGCATGTGCTGCGTTTGATTTTTCAGCTGCTCCTCCTTCAGTTTGAGCTCATTTGTCCAGCGTCTGCTGCGTTTGATTTTTCATCCGCTCCTCCTTCAGTTTGAGCTCATTTGTCAGTTGCTGCATCTCCTGAATTAGATTTTTCAGCTGCTGCTCCTCCTTAAGTTTGAGTTCCTGTTTCAGCTGCTCCTTCTGTTTAAACTCATTTGTCAGTTGCTGTGTCTCCTGAATTAGATTTTTCAGCTGGTCCTCCTTCAGTTTGAGCTCATTTGTCAGTTGCTGCGTTTCCTACGTTTTATTTTTCCATCTGCTCCTCCTTCAGTTTGAGCTCATTTGTCAGTTGCTGCATCTGCTGCGTTTGATTTTTCATCTGCTCCTCCTTCAGTTTGAGCTCATTTGTCAGTTGCTGTGTCTACCGTATTTGATTTTTCAGCTGCTCCTCCTTCAGTTTGAGCTCATTTGTCAGTTGCTGCATCTGCTGCGTTTGATTTTTCAGCTGCTCCTCCTTCAGTTTGAGCTCATTTGTCAGTTGCTGCATCGGCTGCGTTTGATTTTTCATCTGCTCCTCCTTCAGTTTGAGCTCATTTGTCAGTTGCTGTGTCTACCGTATTTGATTTTTCAGCTGCTCCTCCTTCAGTTTGAGCTCATTTGTCAGTTGCTGCGTCTGCTGCGTTTGATTTTTCAGCTGCTCCTCCTTCAGTTTGAGCTCATTTGTCAGTTGCTGCATCGGCTGCGTTTGATTTTTCATCTGCTCCTCCAGTTTGAGCTCATTTGTCAGTTGCTGCATGTGCTGCGTTTGATTTTTCATCCGCTCCTCCTTCAGTTTGAGCTCATTTGTCAGTTGCTGCATTTGCTGCGTTTGATTTTTCAGCTGCTCCTCCTTCAGTTTGAGCTCATTTGTCAGTTGCTGCATGTGCTGCGTTTGATTTTTCAGCTGCTCCTCCTTCAGTTTGAGCTCATTTGTCAGTTGCTGCATTTGCTGCGTTTGATTTTTCAGCTGCTCCTCCTTCAGTTTGAGCTCATTTGTCAGTTGCTGCATTTGCTGCGTTTGATTTTTCAGCTGCTCCTCCTTCAGTTTGAGCTCATTTGTCAGTTGCTGCATTTGCTGCGTTTGATTTTTCAGCTGCTCCTCCTTCAGTTTGAGCTCATTTGTCAGTTGCTGCATGTGCTGCGTTTGATTTTTCAGCTGCTCCTCCTTCAGTTTGAGCTCATTTGTCCTGCGTCTGCTGCGTTTGATTTTTCATCCGCTCCTCCTTCAGTTTGAGCTCATTTGTCAGTTGCTGCATCTGCTGCGTTTGATTTTTCAGCTGCTCCTCCTTCAGTTTGAGCTCATTTGTCAATTGCTGTGTCTACCGTATTTGATTTTTCATCCGCTCCTCCTTCAGTTTGAGCTCATTTGTCAGTTGCTGCATCTGCTGCGTTTGATTTTTCAGCTGCTCCTCCTTCAGTTTGAGCTCATTTGTCAGTTGCTGCATCTGCTGCGTTTGATTTTTCCATCCGCTCCTCCTTCAGTTTGAGCTCATTTGTCAGTTGCTGCATCTGCTGCGTTTGATTTTTCATCCGCTCCTCCTTCAGTTTGAGCTCATTTGTCAATTGCTGTGTCTACCGTATTTGATTTTTCATCCGCTCCTCCTTCAGTTTGAGCTCATTTGTCAATTGCTGTGTCTACCGTATTTGATTTTTCATCTGCTCCTCCTTCGGTTTGAGCTCATTTGTCAATTGCTGTGTCTACCGTATTTGATTTTTCATCTGCTCCTCCTTCAGTTTGAGCTCATTTGTCAGTTGCTGCATCTGCTGCATTTGATTTTTCAGCTGCTCCTCCTTCAGTTTGAGCTCATTTGTCAGTTGCTGCATGTGCTGCGTTTGATTTTTCAGCTGCTCCTCCTTCAGTTTGAGCTCATTTGTCCAGCGTCTGCTGCGTTTGATTTTTCATCCGCTCCTCCTTCAGTTTGAGCTCATTTGTCAGTTGCTGCATCTCCTGAATTAGATTTTTCAGCTGCTGCTCCTCCTTAAGTTTGAGTTCCTGTTTCAGCTGCTCCTTCTGTTTAAACTCATTTGTCAGTTGCTGTGTCTCCTGAATTAGATTTTTCAGCTGGTCCTCCTTCAGTTTGAGCTCATTTGTCAGTTGCTGCGTTTCCTACGTTTTATTTTTCCATCTGCTCCTCCTTCAGTTTGAGCTCATTTGTCAGTTGCTGCATCTGCTGCGTTTGATTTTTCATCTGCTCCTCCTTCAGTTTGAGCTCATTTGTCAGTTGCTGCATCTGCTGCATTTGATTTTTCAGCTGCTCCTCCTTCAGTTTGAGCTCATTTGTCAGTTGCTGCATGTGCTGCGTTTGATTTTTCAGCTGCTCCTCCTTCAGTTTGAGCTCATTTGTCCAGCGTCTGCTGCGTTTGATTTTTCATCCGCTCCTCCTTCAGTTTGAGCTCATTTGTCAGTTGCTGCATCTGCTGCGTTTGATTTTTCATCTGCTCCTCCTTCAGTTTGAGCTCATTTGTCAGTTGCTGTGTCTACCGTATTTGATTTTTCAGCTGCTCCTCCTTCAGTTTGAGCTCATTTGTCAGTTGCTGCATCTGCTGCGTTTGATTTTTCAGCTGCTCCTCCTTCAGTTTGAGCTCATTTGTCAGTTGCTGCATCTGCTGCGTTTGATTTTTCATCTGCTCCTCCAGTTTGAGCTCATTTGTCAGTTGCTGCATGTGCTGCGTTTGATTTTTCATCCGCTCCTCCTTCAGTTTGAGCTCATTTGTCAGTTGCTGCATTTGCTGCG
Organism: Garra rufa; assembly: GCF_049309525.1. NCBI lineage: Eukaryota > Metazoa > Chordata > Actinopteri > Cypriniformes > Cyprinidae > Garra > Garra rufa. The sequence continues at coordinate 86,191,901 of NC_133361.1, forward strand.
TTTGATTTTTCAGCTGCTCCTCCTTCAGTTTGAGCTCATTTGTCAGTTGCTGCATTTGCTGCGTTTGATTTTTCAGCTGCTCCTCCTTCAGTTTGAGCTCATTTGTCAGTTGCTGCATTTGCTGCGTTTGATTTTTCAGCTGCTCCTCCTTCAGTTTGAGCTCATTTGTCAGTTGCTGCATGTGCTGCGTTTGATTTTTCAGCTGCTCCTCCTTCAGTTTGAGCTCATTTGTCAGTTGCTGCGTCTGCTGTGTTTGATTTTTCAGCTGCTCCTCCTTCAGTTTGAGCTCATTTGTCAGTTGCTGCGTCTGCTGTGTTTGATTTTTCATCTGCTCCTCCTTCAGTTTGAGCTCATTTGTCAATTGCTGTCTACCGTATTTGATTTTTCATCTGCTCCTCCTTCAGTTTGAGCTCATTTGTCAATTGCTGTGTCTACCGTATTTGATTTTTCATCCGCTCCTCCTTCAGTTTGAGCTCATTTGTCAATTGCTGTGTCTACCGTATTTGATTTTTCATCTGCTCCTCCTTCAGTTTGAGCTCATTTGTCAGTTGCTGCATCTGCTGCATTTGATTTTTCAGCTGCTCCTCCTTCAGTTTGAGCTCATTTGTCAGTTGCTGCGTTTCCTACGTTTTATTTTTCCATCTGCTCCTCCTTCAGTTTGAGCTCATTTGTCAGTTGCTGCATCTGCTGCGTTTGATTTTTCATCTGCTCCTCCTTCAGTTTGAGCTCATTTGTCAGTTGCTGCATTTGCTGCGTTTGATTTTTCATCTGCTCCTCCTTCAGTTTGAGCTCATTTGTCAGTTGCTGCATCTGCTGCGTTTGATTTTTCATCTGCTCCTCCTTCAGTTTGAGCTCATTTGTCAGTTGCTGCATCTGCTGCGTTTGATTTTTCATCTGCTCCTCCTTCAGTTTGAGCTCATTTGTCAGTTGCTGCATCTGCTGCATTTGATTTTTCAGCTGCTCCTCCTTCAGTTTGAGCTCATTTGTCAGTTGCTGCATCTGCTGCGTTTGATTTTTCAGCTGCTCCTCCTTCAGTTTGAGCTCATTTGTCAGTTGCTGCATCTGCTGCGTTTGATTTTTCATCTGCTCCTCCTTCAGTTTGAGCTCATTTGTCAGTTGCTGCATCTGCTGCGTTTGATTTTTCATCTGCTCCTCCTTCAGTTTGAGCTCATTTGTCAGTTGCTGCATCTGCTGCATTTGATTTTTCAGCTGCTCCTCCTTCAGTTTGAGCTCATTTGTCAGTTGCTGCATTTGCTGCGTTTGATTTTCCATCTGCTCCTCCTTCAGTTTGAGCTCATTTGTCAGTTGCTGCATCTGCTGCGTTTGATTTTTCATCTGCTCCTCCTTCAGTTTGAGCTCATTTGTCAGTTGCTGCATCTGCTGCGTTTGATTTTTCAGCTGCTCCTCCTTCAGTTTGAGCTCATTTGTCAGTTGCTGTGTCTACCGTATTTGATTTTTCAGCTGCTCCTCCTTCAGTTTGAGCTCATTTGTCAGTTGCTGCATCTGCTGCGTTTGATTTTTCAGCTGCTCCTCCTTCAGTTTGAGCTCATTTGTCAGTTGCTGCATCGGCTGCGTTTGATTTTTCATCTGCTCCTCCTTCAGTTTGAGCTCATTTGTCAGTTGCTGTGTCTACCGTATTTGATTTTTCAGCTGCTCCTCCTTCAGTTTGAGCTCATTTGTCAGTTGCTGCGTCTGCTGCGTTTGATTTTTCAGCTGCTCCTCCTTCAGTTTGAGCTCATTTGTCAGTTGCTGCATCGGCTGCGTTTGATTTTTCATCTGCTCCTCCAGTTTGAGCTCATTTGTCAGTTGCTGCATGTGCTGCGTTTGATTTTTCATCCGCTCCTCCTTCAGTTTGAGCTCATTTGTCAGTTGCTGCATTTGCTGCGTTTGATTTTTCAGCTGCTCCTCCTTCAGTTTGAGCTCATTTGTCAGTTGCTGCATGTGCTGCGTTTGATTTTTCAGCTGCTCCTCCTTCAGTTTGAGCTCATTTGTCAGTTGCTGCATTTGCTGCGTTTGATTTTTCAGCTGCTCCTCCTTCAGTTTGAGCTCATTTGTCAGTTGCTGCATGTGCTGCGTTTGATTTTTCAGCTGCTCCTCCTTCAGTTTGAGCTCATTTGTCAGTTGCTGCATTTGCTGCGTTTGATTTTTCAGCTGCTCCTCCTTCAGTTTGAGCTCATTTGTCAGTTGCTGCATTTGCTGCGTTTGATTTTTCAGCTGCTCCTCCTTCAGTTTGAGCTCATTTGTCAGTTGCTGCATTTGCTGCGTTTGATTTTTCAGCTGCTCCTCCTTCAGTTTGAGCTCATTTGTCAGTTGCTGCATGTGCTGCGTTTGATTTTTCAGCTGCTCCTCCTTCAGTTTGAGCTCATTTGTCAGTTGCTGCGTCTGCTGTGTTTGATTTTTCAGCTGCTCCTCCTTCAGTTTGAGCTCATTTGTCAGTTGCTGCATCTGCTGCGTTTGATTTTTCATCTGCTCCTCCTTCAGTTTGAGCTCATTTGTCAATTGCTGTCTACCGTATTTGATTTTTCATCTGCTCCTCCTTCAGTTTGAGCTCATTTGTCAATTGCTGTGTCTACCGTATTTGATTTTTCATCCGCTCCTCCTTCAGTTTGAGCTCATTTGTCAATTGCTGTGTCTACCGTATTTGATTTTTCATCTGCTCCTCCTTCAGTTTGAGCTCATTTGTCAGTTGCTGCATCTGCTGCATTTGATTTTTCAGCTGCTCCTCCTTCAGTTTGAGCTCATTTGTCAGTTGCTGCATGTGCTGCGTTTGATTTTTCAGCTGCTCCTCCTTCAGTTTGAGCTCATTTGTCCAGCGTCTGCTGCGTTTGATTTTTCATCCGCTCCTCCTTCACTTTGAGCTCATTTGTCAGTTGCTGCGTCTCCTACGTTTGATTTTTCAGCTGGTCATCCTTCAGTTTGAGCTCATTTGTCAGTTGCTGCATCTGCTGCGTTTGATTTTTCATCCGCTCCTCCTTCAGTTTGAGCTTATTTGTCAGTTGCTGCGTCTGCTGCGTTTTATTTTTCCATCCGCTCCTCCTTCAGTTTGAGCTCATTTGTCAATTGCTGTGTCTACCGTATTTGATTTTTCATCCGCTCCTCCTTCAGTTTGAGCTCATTTGTCAATTGCTGTGTCCACCGTATTTGATTTTTCATCTGCTCCTCCTTCGGTTTGAGCTCATTTGTCAATTGCTGTGTCTACCGTATTTGATTTTTCATCTGCTCCTCCTTCAGTTTGAGCTCATTTGTCAGTTGCTGCATCTGCTGCATTTGATTTTTCAGCTGCTCCTCCTTCAGTTTGAGCTCATTTGTCAGTTGCTGCATGTGCTGCGTTTGATTTTTCAGCTGCTCCTCCTTCAGTTTGAGCTCATTTGTCCTGCGTCTGCTGCGTTTGATTTTTCATCCGCTCCTCCTTCAGTTTGAGCTCATTTGTCAGTTGCTGCATCTGCTGCGTTTGATTTTTCAGCTGCTCCTCCTTCAGTTTGAGCTCATTTGTCAATTGCTGTGTCTACCGTATTTGATTTTTCATCCGCTCCTCCTTCAGTTTGAGCTCATTTGTCAGTTGCTGCATCTGCTGCGTTTGATTTTTCAGCTGCTCCTCCTTCAGTTTGAGCTCATTTGTCAGTTGCTGCATCTGCTGCGTTTGATTTTTCCATCCGCTCCTCCTTCAGTTTGAGCTCATTTGTCAGTTGCTGCATCTGCTGCGTTTGATTTTTCATCCGCTCCTCCTTCAGTTTGAGCTCATTTGTCAATTGCTGTGTCTACCGTATTTGATTTTTCATCCGCTCCTCCTTCAGTTTGAGCTCATTTGTCAATTGCTGTGTCTACCGTATTTGATTTTTCATCTGCTCCTCCTTCGGTTTGAGCTCATTTGTCAATTGCTGTGTCTACCGTATTTGATTTTTCATCTGCTCCTCCTTCAGTTTGAGCTCATTTGTCAGTTGCTGCATCTGCTGCATTTGATTTTTCAGCTGCTCCTCCTTCAGTTTGAGCTCATTTGTCAGTTGCTGCATGTGCTGCGTTTGATTTTTCAGCTGCTCCTCCTTCAGTTTGAGCTCATTTGTCCAGCGTCTGCTGCGTTTGATTTTTCATCCGCTCCTCCTTCAGTTTGAGCTCATTTGTCAGTTGCTGCATCTCCTGAATTAGATTTTTCAGCTGCTGCTCCTCCTTAAGTTTGAGTTCCTGTTTCAGCTGCTCCTTCTGTTTAAACTCATTTGTCAGTTGCTGTGTCTCCTGAATTAGATTTTTCAGCTGGTCCTCCTTCAGTTTGAGCTCATTTGTCAGTTGCTGCGTTTCCTACGTTTTATTTTTCCATCTGCTCCTCCTTCAGTTTGAGCTCATTTGTCAGTTGCTGCATCTGCTGCGTTTGATTTTTCATCTGCTCCTCCTTCAGTTTGAGCTCATTTGTCAGTTGCTGCATCTGCTGCATTTGATTTTTCAGCTGCTCCTCCTTCAGTTTGAGCTCATTTGTCAGTTGCTGCATGTGCTGCGTTTGATTTTTCAGCTGCTCCTCCTTCAGTTTGAGCTCATTTGTCCAGCGTCTGCTGCGTTTGATTTTTCATCCGCTCCTCCTTCAGTTTGAGCTCATTTGTCAGTTGCTGCATCTGCTGCGTTTGATTTTTCATCTGCTCCTCCTTCAGTTTGAGCTCATTTGTCAGTTGCTGTGTCTACCGTATTTGATTTTTCAGCTGCTCCTCCTTCAGTTTGAGCTCATTTGTCAGTTGCTGCATCTGCTGCGTTTGATTTTTCAGCTGCTCCTCCTTCAGTTTGAGCTCATTTGTCAGTTGCTGCATCTGCTGCGTTTGATTTTTCATCTGCTCCTCCAGTTTGAGCTCATTTGTCAGTTGCTGCATGTGCTGCGTTTGATTTTTCATCCGCTCCTCCTTCAGTTTGAGCTCATTTGTCAGTTGCTGCATTTGTTGCGTTTGATTTTTCAGCTGCTCCTCCTTCAGTTTGAGCTCATTTGTCAGTTGCTGCATTTGCTGCGTTTGATTTTTCAGCTGCTCCTCCTTCAGTTTGAGCTCATTTGTCAGTTGCTGCATTTGCTGCGTTTGATTTTTCAGCTGCTCCTCCTTCAGTTTGAGCTCATTTGTCAGTTGCTGCATGTGCTGCGTTTGATTTTTCAGCTGCTCCTCCTTCAGTTTGAGCTCATTTGTCAGTTGCTGCGTCTGCTGTGTTTGATTTTTCAGCTGCTCCTCCTTCAGTTTGAGCTCATTTGTCAGTTGCTGCGTCTGCTGTGTTTGATTTTTCATCTGCTCCTCCTTCAGTTTGAGCTCATTTGTCAATTGCTGTCTACCGTATTTGATTTTTCATCTGCTCCTCCTTCAGTTTGAGCTCATTTGTCAATTGCTGTGTCTACTGTATTTGATTTTTCATCCGCTCCTCCTTCAGTTTGAGCTCATTTGTCAATTGCTGTGTCTACCGTATTTGATTTTTCATCTGCTCCTCCTTCAGTTTGAGCTCATTTGTCAGTTGCTGCATCTGCTGCATTTGATTTTTCAGCTGCTCCTCCTTCAGTTTGAGCTCATTTGTCAGTTGCTGCGTTTCCTACGTTTTATTTTTCCATCTGCTCCTCCTTCAGTTTGAGCTCATTTGTCAGTTGCTGCATCTGCTGCGTTTGATTTTTCATCTGCTCCTCCTTCAGTTTGAGCTCATTTGTCAGTTGCTGCATTTGCTGCGTTTGATTTTTCATCTGCTCCTCCTTCAGTTTGAGCTCATTTGTCAGTTGCTGCATCTGCTGCGTTTGATTTTTCAGCTGCTCCTCCTTCAGTTTGAGCTCATTTGTCAGTTGCTGCATCTGCTGCGTTTGATTTTTCATCTGCTCCTCCTTCAGTTTGAGCTCATTTGTCAGTTGCTGCATCTGCTGCGTTTGATTTTTCATCTGCTCCTCCTTCAGTTTGAGCTCATTTGTCAGTTGCTGCATCTGCTGCATTTGATTTTTCAGCTGCTCCTCCTTCAGTTTGAGCTCATTTGTCAGTTGCTGCATTTGCTGCGTTTGATTTTCCATCTGCTCCTCCTTCAGTTTGAGCTCATTTGTCAGTTGCTGCATCTGCTGCGTTTGATTTTTCATCTGCTCCTCCTTCAGTTTGAGCTCATTTGTCAGTTGCTGCATCTGCTGCGTTTGATTTTTCAGCTGCTCCTCCTTCAGTTTGAGCTCATTTGTCAGTTGCTGTGTCTACCGTATTTGATTTTTCAGCTGCTCCTCCTTCAGTTTGAGCTCATTTGTCAGTTGCTGCATCTGCTGCGTTTGATTTTTCAGCTGCTCCTCCTTCAGTTTGAGCTCATTTGTCAGTTGCTGCATCGGCTGCGTTTGATTTTTCATCTGCTCCTCCTTCAGTTTGAGCTCATTTGTCAGTTGCTGTGTCTACCGTATTTGATTTTTCAGCTGCTCCTCCTTCAGTTTGAGCTCATTTGTCAGTTGCTGCGTCTGCTGCGTTTGATTTTTCAGCTGCTCCTCCTTCAGTTTGAGCTCATTTGTCAGTTGCTGCATCGGCTGCGTTTGATTTTTCATCTGCTCCTCCAGTTTGAGCTCATTTGTCAGTTGCTGCATGTGCTGCGTTTGATTTTTCATCCGCTCCTCCTTCAGTTTGAGCTCATTTGTCAGTTGCTGCATTTGCTGCGTTTGATTTTTCAGCTGCTCCTCCTTCAGTTTGAGCTCATTTGTCAGTTGCTGCATGTGCTGCGTTTGATTTTTCAGCTGCTCCTCCTTCAGTTTGAGCTCATTTGTCAGTTGCTGCATTTGCTGCGTTTGATTTTTCAGCTGCTCCTCCTTCAGTTTGAGCTCATTTGTCAGTTGCTGCATTTGCTGCGTTTGATTTTTCAGCTGCTCCTCCTTCAGTTTGAGCTCATTTGTCAGTTGCTGCATTTGCTGCGTTTGATTTTTCAGCTGCTCCTCCTTCAGTTTGAGCTCATTTGTCAGTTGCTGCATGTGCTGCGTTTGATTTTTCAGCTGCTCCTCCTTCAGTTTGAGCTCATTTGTCAGTTGCTGCGTCTGCTGTGTTTGATTTTTCAGCTGCTCCTCCTTCAGTTTGAGCTCATTTGTCAGTTGCTGCATCTGCTGCGTTTGATTTTTCATCTGCTCCTCCTTCAGTTTGAGCTCATTTGTCAATTGCTGTCTACCGTATTTGATTTTTCATCTGCTCCTCCTTCAGTTTGAGCTCATTTGTCAATTGCTGTGTCTACCGTATTTGATTTTTCATCCGCTCCTCCTTCAGTTTGAGCTCATTTGTCAATTGCTGTGTCTACCGTATTTGATTTTTCATCTGCTCCTCCTTCAGTTTGAGCTCATTTGTCAGTTGCTGCATCTGCTGCATTTGATTTTTCAACTGCTCCTCCTTCAGTTTGAGCTCATTTGTCAGTTGCTGCATGTGCTGCGTTTGATTTTTCAGCTGCTCCTCCTTCAGTTTGAGCTCATTTGTCCAGCGTCTGCTGCGTTTGATTTTTCATCCGCTCCTCCTTCACTTTGAGCTCATTTGTCAGTTGCTGCGTCTCCTACGTTTGATTTTTCAGCTGGTCATCCTTCAGTTTGAGCTCATTTGTCAGTTGCTGCATCTGCTGCGTTTGATTTTTCATCCGCTCCTCCTTCAGTTTGAGCTTATTTGTCAGTTGCTGCGTCTGCTGCGTTTTATTTTTCCATCCGCTCCTCCTTCAGTTTGAGCTCATTTGTCAATTGCTGTGTCTACCGTATTTGATTTTTCATCCGCTCCTCCTTCAGTTTGAGCTCATTTGTCAATTGCTGTGTCCACCGTATTTGATTTTTCATCTGCTCCTCCTTCGGTTTGAGCTCATTTGTCAATTGCTGTGTCTACCGTATTTGATTTTTCATCTGCTCCTCCTTCAGTTTGAGCTCATTTGTCAGTTGCTGCATCTGCTGCATTTGATTTTTCAGCTGCTCCTCCTTCAGTTTGAGCTCATTTGTCAGTTGCTGCATGTGCTGCGTTTGATTTTTCAGCTGCTCCTCCTTCAGTTTGAGCTCATTTGTCCAGCGTCTGCTGCGTTTGATTTTTCATCCGCTCCTCCTTCAGTTTGAGCTCATTTGTCAGTTGCTGCATCTCCTGAATTAGATTTTTCAGCTGCTGCTCCTCCTTAAGTTTGAGTTCCTGTTTCAGCTGCTCCTTCTGTTTAAACTCATTTGTCAGTTGCTGTGTCTCCTGAATTAGATTTTTCAGCTGCTCCTCCTTCAGTTTGAGCTCATTTGTCAGTTGCTGCGTTTCCTACGTTTTATTTTTCCATCTGCTCCTCCTTCAGTTTGAGCTCATTTGTCAGTTGCTGCATCTGCTGCGTTTGATTTTTCATCTGCTCCTCCTTCAGTTTGAGCTCATTTGTCAGTTGCTGTGTCTACCGTATTTGATTTTTCAGCTGCTCCTCCTTCAGTTTGAGCTCATTTGTCAGTTGCTGCATCGGCTGCGTTTGATTTTTCATCTGCTCCTCCAGTTTGAGCTCATTTGTCAGTTGCTGCATGTGCTGCGTTTGATTTTTCATCCGCTCCTCCTTCAGTTTGAGCTCATTTGTCAGTTGCTGCATTTGCTGCGTTTGATTTTTCATCCGCTCCTCCTTCAGTTTGAGCTCATTTGTCAGTTGCTGCATTTGCTGCGTTTGATTTTTCAGCTGCTCCTCCTTCAGTTTGAGCTCATTTGTCAGTTGCTGCATGTGCTGCGTTTGATTTTTCAGCTGCTCCTCCTTCAGTTTGAGCTCATTTGTCAGTTGCTGCATTTGCTGCGTTTGATTTTTCAGCTGCTCCTCCTTCAGTTTGAGCTCATTTGTCAGTTGCTGCATTTGCTGCGTTTGATTTTTCAGCTGCTCCTCCTTCAGTTTGAGCTCATTTGTCCTGCGTCTGCTGCGTTTGATTTTTCATCCGCTCCTCCTTCAGTTTGAGCTCATTTGTCAGTTGCTGCATCTGCTGCGTTTGATTTTTCAGCTGCTCCTCCTTCAGTTTGAGCTCATTTGTCAATTGCTGTGTCTACCGTATTTGATTTTTCATCCGCTCCTCCTTCAGTTTGAGCTCATTTGTCAGTTGCTGCATCTGCTGCGTTTGATTTTTCAGCTGCTCCTCCTTCAGTTTGAGCTCATTTGTCAGTTGCTGCATCTGCTGCGTTTGATTTTTCCATCCGCTCCTCCTTCAGTTTGAGCTCATTTGTCAGTTGCTGCATCTGCTGCGTTTGATTTTTCATCCGCTCCTCCTTCAGTTTGAGCTCATTTGTCAATTGCTGTGTCTACCGTATTTGATTTTTCATCTGCTCCTCCTTCAGTTTGAGCTCATTTGTCAGTTGCTGCATCGGCTGCGTTTGATTTTTCATCTGCTCCTCCAGTTTGAGCTCATTTGTCAGTTGCTGCATGTGCTGCGTTTGATTTTTCATCCGCTCCTCCTTCAGTTTGAGCTCATTTGTCAGTTGCTGCATTTGCTGCGTTTGATTTTTCAGCTGCTCCTCCTTCAGTTTGAGCTCATTTGTCAGTTGCTGCATGTGCTGCGTTTGATTTTTCAGCTGCTCCTCCTTCAGTTTGAGCTCATTTGTCAGTTGCTGCATTTGCTGCGTTTGATTTTTCAGCTGCTCCTCCTTCAGTTTGAGCTCATTTGTCAGTTGCTGCATTTGCTGCGTTTGATTTTTCAGCTGCTCCTCCTTCAGTTTGAGCTCATTTGTCAGTTGCTGCATTTGCTGCGTTTGATTTTTCAGCTGCTCCTCCTTCAGTTTGAGCTCATTTGTCAGTTGCTGCATGTGCTGCGTTTGATTTTTCAGCTGCTCCTCCTTCAGTTTGAGCTCATTTGTCAGTTGCTGCGTCTGCTGTGTTTGATTTTTCAGCTGCTCCTCCTTCAGTTTGAGCTCATTTGTCAGTTGCTGCATCTGCTGCGTTTGATTTTTCATCTGCTCCTCCTTCAGTTTGAGCTCATTTGTCAATTGCTGTCTACCGTATTTGATTTTTCATCTGCTCCTCCTTCAGTTTGAGCTCATTTGTCAATTGCTGTGTCTACCGTATTTGATTTTTCATCCGCTCCTCCTTCAGTTTGAGCTCATTTGTCAATTGCTGTGTCTACCGTATTTGATTTTTCATCTGCTCCTCCTTCAGTTTGAGCTCATTTGTCAGTTGCTGCATCTGCTGCATTTGATTTTTCAGCTGCTCCTCCTTCAGTTTGAGCTCATTTGTCAGTTGCTGCATGTGCTGCGTTTGATTTTTCAGCTGCTCCTCCTTCAGTTTGAGCTCATTTGTCAATTGCTGTGTCTACCGTATTTGATTTTTCATCCGCTCCTCCTTCAGTTTGAGCTCATTTGTCAGTTGCTGCATCTGCTGCGTTTGATTTTTCAGCTGCTCCTCCTTCAGTTTGAGCTCATTTGTCAGTTGCTGCATCTGCTGCGTTTGATTTTTCCATCCGCTCCTCCTTCAGTTTGAGCTCATTTGTCAGTTGCTGCATCTGCTGCGTTTGATTTTTCATCCGCTCCTCCTTCAGTTTGAGCTCATTTGTCAATTGCTGTGTCTACCGTATTTGATTTTTCATCCGCTCCTCCTTCAGTTTGAGCTCATTTGTCAATTGCTGTGTCTACCGTATTTGATTTTTCATCTGCTCCTCCTTCGGTTTGAGCTCATTTGTCAATTGCTGTGTCTACCGTATTTGATTTTTCATCTGCTCCTCCTTCAGTTTGAGCTCATTTGTCAGTTGCTGCATCTGCTGCATTTGATTTTTCAGCTGCTCCTCCTTCAGTTTGAGCTCATTTGTCAGTTGCTGCATGTGCTGCGTTTGATTTTTCAGCTGCTCCTCCTTCAGTTTGAGCTCATTTGTCCAGCGTCTGCTGCGTTTGATTTTTCATCCGCTCCTCCTTCAGTTTGAGCTCATTTGTCAGTTGCTGCATCTCCTGAATTAGATTTTTCAGCTGCTGCTCCTCCTTAAGTTTGAGTTCCTGTTTCAGCTGCTCCTTCTGTTTAAACTCATTTGTCAGTTGCTGTGTCTCCTGAATTAGATTTTTCAGCTGCTCCTCCTTCAGTTTGAGCTCATTTGTCAGTTGCTGCGTTTCCTACGTTTTATTTTTCCATCTGCTCCTCCTTCAGTTTGAGCTCATTTGTCAGTTGCTGCATCTGCTGCGTTTGATTTTTCATCTGCTCCTCCTTCAGTTTGAGCTCATTTGTCAGTTGCTGTGTCTACCGTATTTGATTTTTCAGCTGCTCCTCCTTCAGTTTGAGCTCATTTGTCAGTTGCTGCATCTGCTGCGTTTGATTTTTCAGCTGCTCCTCCTTCAGTTTGAGCTCATTTGTCAGTTGCTGCATCGGCTGCGTTTGATTTTTCATCTGCTCCTCCTTCAGTTTGAGCTCATTTGTCAGTTGCTGTGTCTACCGTATTTGATTTTTCAGCTGCTCCTCCTTCAGTTTGAGCTCATTTGTCAATTGCTGTGTCTACCGTATTTGATTTTTCATCTGCTCCTCCTTCAGTTTGAGCTCATTTGTCAGTTGCTGCATCTGCTGCATTTGATTTTTCAGCTGCTCCTCCTTCAGTTTGAGCTCATTTGTCAGTTGCTGCGTTTCCTACGTTTTATTTTTCCATCTGCTCCTCCTTCAGTTTGAGCTCATTTGTCAGTTGCTGCATCTGCTGCGTTTGATTTTTCATCTGCTCCTCCTTCAGTTTGAGCTCATTTGTCAGTTGCTGTGTCTACCGTATTTGATTTTTCAGCTGCTCCTCCTTCAGTTTGAGCTCATTTGTCAGTTGCTGCATCTGCTGCGTTTGATTTTTCAGCTGCTCCTCCTTCAGTTTGAGCTCATTTGTCAGTTGCTGCATCGGCTGCGTTTGATTTTTCATCTGCTCCTCCTTCAGTTTGAGCTCATTTGTCAGTTGCTGTGTCTACCGTATTTGATTTTTCAGCTGCTCCTCCTTCAGTTTGAGCTCATTTGTCAGTTGCTGCGTCTGCTGCGTTTGATTTTTCAGCTGCTCCTCCTTCAGTTTGAGCTCATTTGTCAGTTGCTGCATCGGCTGCGTTTGATTTTTCATCTGCTCCTCCAGTTTGAGCTCATTTGTCAGTTGCTGCATGTGCTGCGTTTGATTTTTCATCCGCTCCTCCTTCAGTTTGAGCTCATTTGTCAGTTGCTGCATTTGCTGCGTTTGATTTTTCAGCTGCTCCTCCTTCAGTTTGAGCTCATTTGTCAGTTGCTGCATGTGCTGCGTTTGATTTTTCAGCTGCTCCTCCTTCAGTTTGAGCTCATTTGTCAGTTGCTGCATTTGCTGCGTTTGATTTTTCAGCTGCTCCTCCTTCAGTTTGAGCTCATTTGTCAGTTGCTGCATTTGCTGCGTTTGATTTTTCAGCTGCTCCTCCTTCAGTTTGAGCTCATTTGTCAGTTGCTGCATTTGCTGCGTTTGATTTTTCAGCTGCTCCTCCTTCAGTTTGAGCTCATTTGTCAGTTGCTGCATGTGCTGCGTTTGATTTTTCAGCTGCTCCTCCTTCAGTTTGAGCTCATTTGTCCTGCGTCTGCTGCGTTTGATTTTTCATCCGCTCCTCCTTCAGTTTGAGCTCATTTGTCAGTTGCTGCATCTGCTGCGTTTGATTTTTCAGCTGCTCCTCCTTCAGTTTGAGCTCATTTGTCAATTGCTGTGTCTACCGTATTTGATTTTTCATCCGCTCCTCCTTCAGTTTGAGCTCATTTGTCAGTTGCTGCATCTGCTGCGTTTGATTTTTCAGCTGCTCCTCCTTCAGTTTGAGCTCATTTGTCAGTTGCTGCATCTGCTGCGTTTGATTTTTCCATCCGCTCCTCCTTCAGTTTGAGCTCATTTGTCAGTTGCTGCATCTGCTGCGTTTGATTTTTCATCCGCTCCTCCTTCAGTTTGAGCTCATTTGTCAATTGCTGTGTCTACCGTATTTGATTTTTCATCCGCTCCTCCTTCAGTTTGAGCTCATTTGTCAATTGCTGTGTCTACCGTATTTGATTTTTCATCTGCTCCTCCTTCGGTTTGAGCTCATTTGTCAATTGCTGTGTCTACCGTATTTGATTTTTCATCTGCTCCTCCTTCAGTTTGAGCTCATTTGTCAGTTGCTGCATCTGCTGCATTTGATTTTTCAGCTGCTCCTCCTTCAGTTTGAGCTCATTTGTCAGTTGCTGCATGTGCTGCGTTTGATTTTTCAGCTGCTCCTCCTTCAGTTTGAGCTCATTTGTCCAGCGTCTGCTGCGTTTGATTTTTCATCCGCTCCTCCTTCAGTTTGAGCTCATTTGTCAGTTGCTGCATCTCCTGAATTAGATTTTTCAGCTGCTGCTCCTCCTTAAGTTTGAGTTCCTGTTTCAGCTGCTCCTTCTGTTTAAACTCATTTGTCAGTTGCTGTGTCTCCTGAATTAGATTTTTCAGCTGGTCCTCCTTCAGTTTGAGCTCATTTGTCAGTTGCTGCGTTTCCTACGTTTTATTTTTCCATCTGCTCCTCCTTCAGTTTGAGCTCATTTGTCAGTTGCTGCATCTGCTGCGTTTGATTTTTCATCTGCTCCTCCTTCAGTTTGAGCTCATTTGTCAGTTGCTGCATCTGCTGCATTTGATTTTTCAGCTGCTCCTCCTTCAGTTTGAGCTCATTTGTCAGTTGCTGCATGTGCTGCGTTTGATTTTTCAGCTGCTCCTCCTTCAGTTTGAGCTCATTTGTCCAGCGTCTGCTGCGTTTGATTTTTCATCCGCTCCTCCTTCAGTTTGAGCTCATTTGTCAGTTGCTGCATCTGCTGCGTTTGATTTTTCATCTGCTCCTCCTTCAGTTTGAGCTCATTTGTCAATTGCTGTGTCTACCGTATTTGATTTTTCATCTGCTCCTCCTTCAGTTTGAGCTCATTTGTCAATTGCTGTGTCTACCGTATTTGATTTTTCATCTGCTCCTCCTTCAGTTTGAGCTCATTTGTCAGTTGCTGCATCTGCTGCATTTGATTTTTCAGCTGCTCCTCCTTCAGTTTGAGCTCATTTGTCAGTTGCTGCGTTTCCTACGTTTTATTTTTCCATCTGCTCCTCCTTCAGTTTGAGCTCATTTGTCAGTTGCTGCATCTGCTGCGTTTGATTTTTCATCTGCTCCTCCTTCAGTTTGAGCTCATTTGTCAGTTGCTGTGTCTACCGTATTTGATTTTTCAGCTGCTCCTCCTTCAGTTTGAGCTCATTTGTCAGTTGCTGCATCTGCTGCGTTTGATTTTTCAGCTGCTCCTCCTTCAGTTTGAGCTCATTTGTCAGTTGCTGCATCGGCTGCGTTTGATTTTTCATCTGCTCCTCCTTCAGTTTGAGCTCATTTGTCAGTTGCTGTGTCTACCGTATTTGATTTTTCAGCTGCTCCTCCTTCAGTTTGAGCTCATTTGTCAGTTGCTGCGTCTGCTGCGTTTGATTTTTCAGCTGCTCCTCCTTCAGTTTGAGCTCATTTGTCAGTTGCTGCATCGGCTGCGTTTGATTTTTCATCTGCTCCTCCAGTTTGAGCTCATTTGTCAGTTGCTGCATGTGCTGCGTTTGATTTTTCATCCGCTCCTCCTTCAGTTTGAGCTCATTTGTCAGTTGCTGCATTTGCTGCGTTTGATTTTTCAGCTGCTCCTCCTTCAGTTTGAGCTCATTTGTCAGTTGCTGCATGTGCTGCGTTTGATTTTTCAGCTGCTCCTCCTTCAGTTTGAGCTCATTTGTCAGTTGCTGCATTTGCTGCGTTTGATTTTTCAGCTGCTCCTCCTTCAGTTTGAGCTCATTTGTCAGTTGCTGCATTTGCTGCGTTTGATTTTTCAGCTGCTCCTCCTTCAGTTTGAGCTCATTTGTCAGTTGCTGCATTTGCTGCGTTTGATTTTTCAGCTGCTCCTCCTTCAGTTTGAGCTCATTTGTCAGTTGCTGCATGTGCTGCGTTTGATTTTTCAGCTGCTCCTCCTTCAGTTTGAGCTCATTTGTCAGTTGCTGCGTCTGCTGTGTTTGATTTTTCAGCTGCTCCTCCTTCAGTTTGAGCTCATTTGTCAGTTGCTGCATCTGCTGCGTTTGATTTTTCATCTGCTCCTCCTTCAGTTTGAGCTCATTTGTCAATTGCTGTCTACCGTATTTGATTTTTCATCTGCTCCTCCTTCAGTTTGAGCTCATTTGTCAATTGCTGTGTCTACCGTATTTGATTTTTCATCCGCTCCTCCTTCAGTTTGAGCTCATTTGTCAATTGCTGTGTCTACCGTATTTGATTTTTCATCTGCTCCTCCTTCAGTTTGAGCTCATTTGTCAGTTGCTGCATCTGCTGCATTTGATTTTTCAGCTGCTCCTCCTTCAGTTTGAGCTCATTTGTCAGTTGCTGCATGTGCTGCGTTTGATTTTTCAGCTGCTCCTCCTTCAGTTTGAGCTCATTTGTCAATTGCTGTGTCTACCGTATTTGATTTTTCATCCGCTCCTCCTTCAGTTTGAGCTCATTTGTCAGTTGCTGCATCTGCTGCGTTTGATTTTTCAGCTGCTCCTCCTTCAGTTTGAGCTCATTTGTCAGTTGCTGCATCTGCTGCGTTTGATTTTTCCATCCGCTCCTCCTTCAGTTTGAGCTCATTTGTCAGTTGCTGCATCTGCTGCGTTTGATTTTTCATCCGCTCCTCCTTCAGTTTGAGCTCATTTGTCAATTGCTGTGTCTACCGTATTTGATTTTTCATCCGCTCCTCCTTCAGTTTGAGCTCATTTGTCAATTGCTGTGTCTACCGTATTTGATTTTTCATCTGCTCCTCCTTCGGTTTGAGCTCATTTGTCAATTGCTGTGTCTACCGTATTTGATTTTTCATCTGCTCCTCCTTCAGTTTGAGCTCATTTGTCAGTTGCTGCATCTGCTGCATTTGATTTTTCAGCTGCTCCTCCTTCAGTTTGAGCTCATTTGTCAGTTGCTGCATGTGCTGCGTTTGATTTTTCAGCTGCTCCTCCTTCAGTTTGAGCTCATTTGTCCAGCGTCTGCTGCGTTTGATTTTTCATCCGCTCCTCCTTCAGTTTGAGCTCATTTGTCAGTTGCTGCATCTCCTGAATTAGATTTTTCAGCTGCTGCTCCTCCTTAAGTTTGAGTTCCTGTTTCAGCTGCTCCTTCTGTTTAAACTCATTTGTCAGTTGCTGTGTCTCCTGAATTAGATTTTTCAGCTGCTCCTCCTTCAGTTTGAGCTCATTTGTCAGTTGCTGCGTTTCCTACGTTTTATTTTTCCATCTGCTCCTCCTTCAGTTTGAGCTCATTTGTCAGTTGCTGCATCTGCTGCGTTTGATTTTTCATCTGCTCCTCCTTCAGTTTGAGCTCATTTGTCAGTTGCTGTGTCTACCGTATTTGATTTTTCAGCTGCTCCTCCTTCAGTTTGAGCTCATTTGTCAGTTGCTGCATCTGCTGCGTTTGATTTTTCAGCTGCTCCTCCTTCAGTTTGAGCTCATTTGTCAGTTGCTGCATCGGCTGCGTTTGATTTTTCATCTGCTCCTCCTTCAGTTTGAGCTCATTTGTCAGTTGCTGTGTCTACCGTATTTGATTTTTCAGCTGCTCCTCCTTCAGTTTGAGCTCATTTGTCAATTGCTGTGTCTACCGTATTTGATTTTTCATCTGCTCCTCCTTCAGTTTGAGCTCATTTGTCAGTTGCTGCATCTGCTGCATTTGATTTTTCAGCTGCTCCTCCTTCAGTTTGAGCTCATTTGTCAGTTGCTGCGTTTCCTACGTTTTATTTTTCCATCTGCTCCTCCTTCAGTTTGAGCTCATTTGTCAGTTGCTGCATCTGCTGCGTTTGATTTTTCATCTGCTCCTCCTTCAGTTTGAGCTCATTTGTCAGTTGCTGTGTCTACCGTATTTGATTTTTCAGCTGCTCCTCCTTCAGTTTGAGCTCATTTGTCAGTTGCTGCATCTGCTGCGTTTGATTTTTCAGCTGCTCCTCCTTCAGTTTGAGCTCATTTGTCAGTTGCTGCATCGGCTGCGTTTGATTTTTCATCTGCTCCTCCTTCAGTTTGAGCTCATTTGTCAGTTGCTGTGTCTACCGTATTTGATTTTTCAGCTGCTCCTCCTTCAGTTTGAGCTCATTTGTCAGTTGCTGCGTCTGCTGCGTTTGATTTTTCAGCTGCTCCTCCTTCAGTTTGAGCTCATTTGTCAGTTGCTGCATCGGCTGCGTTTGATTTTTCATCTGCTCCTCCAGTTTGAGCTCATTTGTCAGTTGCTGCATGTGCTGCGTTTGATTTTTCATCCGCTCCTCCTTCAGTTTGAGCTCATTTGTCAGTTGCTGCATTTGCTGCGTTTGATTTTTCAGCTGCTCCTCCTTCAGTTTGAGCTCATTTGTCAGTTGCTGCATGTGCTGCGTTTGATTTTTCAGCTGCTCCTCCTTCAGTTTGAGCTCATTTGTCAGTTGCTGCATTTGCTGCGTTTGATTTTTCAGCTGCTCCTCCTTCAGTTTGAGCTCATTTGTCAGTTGCTGCATTTGCTGCGTTTGATTTTTCAGCTGCTCCTCCTTCAGTTTGAGCTCATTTGTCAGTTGCTGCATTTGCTGCGTTTGATTTTTCAGCTGCTCCTCCTTCAGTTTGAGCTCATTTGTCAGTTGCTGCATGTGCTGCGTTTGATTTTTCAGCTGCTCCTCCTTCAGTTTGAGCTCATTTGTCCTGCGTCTGCTGCGTTTGATTTTTCATCCGCTCCTCCTTCAGTTTGAGCTCATTTGTCAGTTGCTGCATCTGCTGCGTTTGATTTTTCAGCTGCTCCTCCTTCAGTTTGAGCTCATTTGTCAATTGCTGTGTCTACCGTATTTGATTTTTCATCCGCTCCTCCTTCAGTTTGAGCTCATTTGTCAGTTGCTGCATCTGCTGCGTTTGATTTTTCAGCTGCTCCTCCTTCAGTTTGAGCTCATTTGTCAGTTGCTGCATCTGCTGCGTTTGATTTTTCCATCCGCTCCTCCTTCAGTTTGAGCTCATTTGTCAGTTGCTGCATCTGCTGCGTTTGATTTTTCATCCGCTCCTCCTTCAGTTTGAGCTCATTTGTCAATTGCTGTGTCTACCGTATTTGATTTTTCATCCGCTCCTCCTTCAGTTTGAGCTCATTTGTCAATTGCTGTGTCTACCGTATTTGATTTTTCATCTGCTCCTCCTTCGGTTTGAGCTCATTTGTCAATTGCTGTGTCTACCGTATTTGATTTTTCATCTGCTCCTCCTTCAGTTTGAGCTCATTTGTCAGTTGCTGCATCTGCTGCATTTGATTTTTCAGCTGCTCCTCCTTCAGTTTGAGCTCATTTGTCAGTTGCTGCATGTGCTGCGTTTGATTTTTCAGCTGCTCCTCCTTCAGTTTGAGCTCATTTGTCCAGCGTCTGCTGCGTTTGATTTTTCATCCGCTCCTCCTTCAGTTTGAGCTCATTTGTCAGTTGCTGCATCTCCTGAATTAGATTTTTCAGCTGCTGCTCCTCCTTAAGTTTGAGTTCCTGTTTCAGCTGCTCCTTCTGTTTAAACTCATTTGTCAGTTGCTGTGTCTCCTGAATTAGATTTTTCAGCTGGTCCTCCTTCAGTTTGAGCTCATTTGTCAGTTGCTGCGTTTCCTACGTTTTATTTTTCCATCTGCTCCTCCTTCAGTTTGAGCTCATTTGTCAGTTGCTGCATCTGCTGCGTTTGATTTTTCATCTGCTCCTCCTTCAGTTTGAGCTCATTTGTCAGTTGCTGCATCTGCTGCATTTGATTTTTCAGCTGCTCCTCCTTCAGTTTGAGCTCATTTGTCAGTTGCTGCATGTGCTGCGTTTGATTTTTCAGCTGCTCCTCCTTCAGTTTGAGCTCATTTGTCCAGCGTCTGCTGCGTTTGATTTTTCATCCGCTCCTCCTTCAGTTTGAGCTCATTTGTCAGTTGCTGCATCTGCTGCGTTTGATTTTTCATCTGCTCCTCCTTCAGTTTGAGCTCATTTGTCAATTGCTGTGTCTACCGTATTTGATTTTTCATCTGCTCCTCCTTCAGTTTGAGCTCATTTGTCAATTGCTGTGTCTACCGTATTTGATTTTTCATCTGCTCCTCCTTCAGTTTGAGCTCATTTGTCAGTTGCTGCATCTGCTGCATTTGATTTTTCAGCTGCTCCTCCTTCAGTTTGAGCTCATTTGTCAGTTGCTGCGTTTCCTACGTTTTATTTTTCCATCTGCTCCTCCTTCAGTTTGAGCTCATTTGTCAGTTGCTGCATCTGCTGCGTTTGATTTTTCATCTGCTCCTCCTTCAGTTTGAGCTCATTTGTCAGTTGCTGTGTCTACCGTATTTGATTTTTCAGCTGCTCCTCCTTCAGTTTGAGCTCATTTGTCAGTTGCTGCATCTGCTGCGTTTGATTTTTCAGCTGCTCCTCCTTCAGTTTGAGCTCATTTGTCAGTTGCTGCATCGGCTGCGTTTGATTTTTCATCTGCTCCTCCTTCAGTTTGAGCTCATTTGTCAGTTGCTGTGTCTACCGTATTTGATTTTTCAGCTGCTCCTCCTTCAGTTTGAGCTCATTTGTCAGTTGCTGCGTCTGCTGCGTTTGATTTTTCAGCTGCTCCTCCTTCAGTTTGAGCTCATTTGTCAGTTGCTGCATCGGCTGCGTTTGATTTTTCATCTGCTCCTCCAGTTTGAGCTCATTTGTCAGTTGCTGCATGTGCTGCGTTTGATTTTTCATCCGCTCCTCCTTCAGTTTGAGCTCATTTGTCAGTTGCTGCATTTGCTGCGTTTGATTTTTCAGCTGCTCCTCCTTCAGTTTGAGCTCATTTGTCAGTTGCTGCATGTGCTGCGTTTGATTTTTCAGCTGCTCCTCCTTCAGTTTGAGCTCATTTGTCAGTTGCTGCATTTGCTGCGTTTGATTTTTCAGCTGCTCCTCCTTCAGTTTGAGCTCATTTGTCAGTTGCTGCATTTGCTGCGTTTGATTTTTCAGCTGCTCCTCCTTCAGTTTGAGCTCATTTGTCAGTTGCTGCATTTGCTGCGTTTGATTTTTCAGCTGCTCCTCCTTCAGTTTGAGCTCATTTGTCAGTTGCTGCATGTGCTGCGTTTGATTTTTCAGCTGCTCCTCCTTCAGTTTGAGCTCATTTGTCAGTTGCTGCGTCTGCTGTGTTTGATTTTTCAGCTGCTCCTCCTTCAGTTTGAGCTCATTTGTCAGTTGCTGCATCTGCTGCGTTTGATTTTTCATCTGCTCCTCCTTCAGTTTGAGCTCATTTGTCAATTGCTGTCTACCGTATTTGATTTTTCATCTGCTCCTCCTTCAGTTTGAGCTCATTTGTCAATTGCTGTGTCTACCGTATTTGATTTTTCATCCGCTCCTCCTTCAGTTTGAGCTCATTTGTCAATTGCTGTGTCTACCGTATTTGATTTTTCATCTGCTCCTCCTTCAGTTTGAGCTCATTTGTCAGTTGCTGCATCTGCTGCATTTGATTTTTCAGCTGCTCCTCCTTCAGTTTGAGCTCATTTGTCAGTTGCTGCATGTGCTGCGTTTGATTTTTCAGCTGCTCCTCCTTCAGTTTGAGCTCATTTGTCCAGCGTCTGCTGCGTTTGATTTTTCATCCGCTCCTCCTTCACTTTGAGCTCATTTGTCAGTTGCTGCGTCTCCTACGTTTGATTTTTCAGCTGGTCATCCTTCAGTTTGAGCTCATTTGTCAGTTGCTGCATCTGCTGCGTTTGATTTTTCAGCTGCTCCTCCTTCAGTTTGAGCTCATTTGTCAGTTGCTGCATCGGCTGCGTTTGATTTTTCATCCGCTCCTCCTTCAGTTTGAGCTCATTTGTCAGTTGCTGCATCTCCTGAATTAGATTTTTCAGCTGCTGCTCCTCCTTAAGTTTGAGTTCCTGTTTCAGCTGCTCCTTCTGTTTAAACTCATTTGTCAGTTGCTGTGTCTCCTGAATTAGATTTTTCAGCTGCTCCTCCTTCAGTTTGAGCTCATTTGTCAGTTGCTGCGTTTCCTACGTTTTATTTTTCCATCTGCTCCTCCTTCAGTTTGAGCTCATTTGTCAGTTGCTGCATCTGCTGCGTTTGATTTTTCATCTGCTCCTCCTTCAGTTTGAGCTCATTTGTCAGTTGCTGTGTCTACCGTATTTGATTTTTCAGCTGCTCCTCCTTCAGTTTGAGCTCATTTGTCAGTTGCTGCATCTGCTGCGTTTGATTTTTCAGCTGCTCCTCCTTCAGTTTGAGCTCATTTGTCAGTTGCTGCATCGGCTGCGTTTGATTTTTCATCTGCTCCTCCTTCAGTTTGAGCTCATTTGTCAGTTGCTGTGTCTACCGTATTTGATTTTTCAGCTGCTCCTCCTTCAGTTTGAGCTCATTTGTCAATTGCTGTGTCTACCGTATTTGATTTTTCATCTGCTCCTCCTTCAGTTTGAGCTCATTTGTCAGTTGCTGCATCTGCTGCATTTGATTTTTCAGCTGCTCCTCCTTCAGTTTGAGCTCATTTGTCAGTTGCTGCGTTTCCTACGTTTTATTTTTCCATCTGCTCCTCCTTCAGTTTGAGCTCATTTGTCAGTTGCTGCATCTGCTGCGTTTGATTTTTCATCTGCTCCTCCTTCAGTTTGAGCTCATTTGTCAGTTGCTGTGTCTACCGTATTTGATTTTTCAGCTGCTCCTCCTTCAGTTTGAGCTCATTTGTCAGTTGCTGCATCTGCTGCGTTTGATTTTTCAGCTGCTCCTCCTTCAGTTTGAGCTCATTTGTCAGTTGCTGCATCGGCTGCGTTTGATTTTTCATCTGCTCCTCCTTCAGTTTGAGCTCATTTGTCAGTTGCTGTGTCTACCGTATTTGATTTTTCAGCTGCTCCTCCTTCAGTTTGAGCTCATTTGTCAGTTGCTGCGTCTGCTGCGTTTGATTTTTCAGCTGCTCCTCCTTCAGTTTGAGCTCATTTGTCAGTTGCTGCATCGGCTGCGTTTGATTTTTCATCTGCTCCTCCAGTTTGAGCTCATTTGTCAGTTGCTGCATGTGCTGCGTTTGATTTTTCATCCGCTCCTCCTTCAGTTTGAGCTCATTTGTCAGTTGCTGCATTTGCTGCGTTTGATTTTTCAGCTGCTCCTCCTTCAGTTTGAGCTCATTTGTCAGTTGCTGCATGTGCTGCGTTTGATTTTTCAGCTGCTCCTCCTTCAGTTTGAGCTCATTTGTCAGTTGCTGCATTTGCTGCGTTTGATTTTTCAGCTGCTCCTCCTTCAGTTTGAGCTCATTTGTCAGTTGCTGCATTTGCTGCGTTTGATTTTTCAGCTGCTCCTCCTTCAGTTTGAGCTCATTTGTCAGTTGCTGCATTTGCTGCGTTTGATTTTTCAGCTGCTCCTCCTTCAGTTTGAGCTCATTTGTCAGTTGCTGCATGTGCTGCGTTTGATTTTTCAGCTGCTCCTCCTTCAGTTTGAGCTCATTTGTCCTGCGTCTGCTGCGTTTGATTTTTCATCCGCTCCTCCTTCAGTTTGAGCTCATTTGTCAGTTGCTGCATCTGCTGCGTTTGATTTTTCAGCTGCTCCTCCTTCAGTTTGAGCTCATTTGTCAATTGCTGTGTCTACCGTATTTGATTTTTCATCCGCTCCTCCTTCAGTTTGAGCTCATTTGTCAGTTGCTGCATCTGCTGCGTTTGATTTTTCAGCTGCTCCTCCTTCAGTTTGAGCTCATTTGTCAGTTGCTGCATCTGCTGCGTTTGATTTTTCCATCCGCTCCTCCTTCAGTTTGAGCTCATTTGTCAGTTGCTGCATCTGCTGCGTTTGATTTTTCATCCGCTCCTCCTTCAGTTTGAGCTCATTTGTCAATTGCTGTGTCTACCGTATTTGATTTTTCATCCGCTCCTCCTTCAGTTTGAGCTCATTTGTCAATTGCTGTGTCTACCGTATTTGATTTTTCATCTGCTCCTCCTTCGGTTTGAGCTCATTTGTCAATTGCTGTGTCTACCGTATTTGATTTTTCATCTGCTCCTCCTTCAGTTTGAGCTCATTTGTCAGTTGCTGCATCTGCTGCATTTGATTTTTCAGCTGCTCCTCCTTCAGTTTGAGCTCATTTGTCAGTTGCTGCATGTGCTGCGTTTGATTTTTCAGCTGCTCCTCCTTCAGTTTGAGCTCATTTGTCCAGCGTCTGCTGCGTTTGATTTTTCATCCGCTCCTCCTTCAGTTTGAGCTCATTTGTCAGTTGCTGCATCTCCTGAATTAGATTTTTCAGCTGCTGCTCCTCCTTAAGTTTGAGTTCCTGTTTCAGCTGCTCCTTCTGTTTAAACTCATTTGTCAGTTGCTGTGTCTCCTGAATTAGATTTTTCAGCTGGTCCTCCTTCAGTTTGAGCTCATTTGTCAGTTGCTGCGTTTCCTACGTTTTATTTTTCCATCTGCTCCTCCTTCAGTTTGAGCTCATTTGTCAGTTGCTGCATCTGCTGCGTTTGATTTTTCATCTGCTCCTCCTTCAGTTTGAGCTCATTTGTCAGTTGCTGCATCTGCTGCATTTGATTTTTCAGCTGCTCCTCCTTCAGTTTGAGCTCATTTGTCAGTTGCTGCATGTGCTGCGTTTGATTTTTCAGCTGCTCCTCCTTCAGTTTGAGCTCATTTGTCCAGCGTCTGCTGCGTTTGATTTTTCATCCGCTCCTCCTTCAGTTTGAGCTCATTTGTCAGTTGCTGCATCTGCTGCGTTTGATTTTTCATCTGCTCCTCCTTCAGTTTGAGCTCATTTGTCAATTGCTGTGTCTACCGTATTTGATTTTTCATCTGCTCCTCCTTCAGTTTGAGCTCATTTGTCAATTGCTGTGTCTACCGTATTTGATTTTTCATCTGCTCCTCCTTCAGTTTGAGCTCATTTGTCAGTTGCTGCATCTGCTGCATTTGATTTTTCAGCTGCTCCTCCTTCAGTTTGAGCTCATTTGTCAGTTGCTGCGTTTCCTACGTTTTATTTTTCCATCTGCTCCTCCTTCAGTTTGAGCTCATTTGTCAGTTGCTGCATCTGCTGCGTTTGATTTTTCATCTGCTCCTCCTTCAGTTTGAGCTCATTTGTCAGTTGCTGTGTCTACCGTATTTGATTTTTCAGCTGCTCCTCCTTCAGTTTGAGCTCATTTGTCAGTTGCTGCATCTGCTGCGTTTGATTTTTCAGCTGCTCCTCCTTCAGTTTGAGCTCATTTGTCAGTTGCTGCATCGGCTGCGTTTGATTTTTCATCTGCTCCTCCTTCAGTTTGAGCTCATTTGTCAGTTGCTGTGTCTACCGTATTTGATTTTTCAGCTGCTCCTCCTTCAGTTTGAGCTCATTTGTCAGTTGCTGCGTCTGCTGCGTTTGATTTTTCAGCTGCTCCTCCTTCAGTTTGAGCTCATTTGTCAGTTGCTGCATCGGCTGCGTTTGATTTTTCATCTGCTCCTCCAGTTTGAGCTCATTTGTCAGTTGCTGCATGTGCTGCGTTTGATTTTTCATCCGCTCCTCCTTCAGTTTGAGCTCATTTGTCAGTTGCTGCATTTGCTGCGTTTGATTTTTCAGCTGCTCCTCCTTCAGTTTGAGCTCATTTGTCAGTTGCTGCATGTGCTGCGTTTGATTTTTCAGCTGCTCCTCCTTCAGTTTGAGCTCATTTGTCAGTTGCTGCATTTGCTGCGTTTGATTTTTCAGCTGCTCCTCCTTCAGTTTGAGCTCATTTGTCAGTTGCTGCATTTGCTGCGTTTGATTTTTCAGCTGCTCCTCCTTCAGTTTGAGCTCATTTGTCAGTTGCTGCATTTGCTGCGTTTGATTTTTCAGCTGCTCCTCCTTCAGTTTGAGCTCATTTGTCAGTTGCTGCATGTGCTGCGTTTGATTTTTCAGCTGCTCCTCCTTCAGTTTGAGCTCATTTGTCAGTTGCTGCGTCTGCTGTGTTTGATTTTTCAGCTGCTCCTCCTTCAGTTTGAGCTCATTTGTCAGTTGCTGCATCTGCTGCGTTTGATTTTTCATCTGCTCCTCCTTCAGTTTGAGCTCATTTGTCAATTGCTGTCTACCGTATTTGATTTTTCATCTGCTCCTCCTTCAGTTTGAGCTCATTTGTCAATTGCTGTGTCTACCGTATTTGATTTTTCATCCGCTCCTCCTTCAGTTTGAGCTCATTTGTCAATTGCTGTGTCTACCGTATTTGATTTTTCATCTGCTCCTCCTTCAGTTTGAGCTCATTTGTCAGTTGCTGCATCTGCTGCATTTGATTTTTCAGCTGCTCCTCCTTCAGTTTGAGCTCATTTGTCAGTTGCTGCATGTGCTGCGTTTGATTTTTCAGCTGCTCCTCCTTCAGTTTGAGCTCATTTGTCAATTGCTGTGTCTACCGTATTTGATTTTTCATCCGCTCCTCCTTCAGTTTGAGCTCATTTGTCAGTTGCTGCATCTGCTGCGTTTGATTTTTCAGCTGCTCCTCCTTCAGTTTGAGCTCATTTGTCAGTTGCTGCATCTGCTGCGTTTGATTTTTCCATCCGCTCCTCCTTCAGTTTGAGCTCATTTGTCAGTTGCTGCATCTGCTGCGTTTGATTTTTCATCCGCTCCTCCTTCAGTTTGAGCTCATTTGTCAATTGCTGTGTCTACCGTATTTGATTTTTCATCCGCTCCTCCTTCAGTTTGAGCTCATTTGTCAATTGCTGTGTCTACCGTATTTGATTTTTCATCTGCTCCTCCTTCGGTTTGAGCTCATTTGTCAATTGCTGTGTCTACCGTATTTGATTTTTCATCTGCTCCTCCTTCAGTTTGAGCTCATTTGTCAGTTGCTGCATCTGCTGCATTTGATTTTTCAGCTGCTCCTCCTTCAGTTTGAGCTCATTTGTCAGTTGCTGCATGTGCTGCGTTTGATTTTTCAGCTGCTCCTCCTTCAGTTTGAGCTCATTTGTCCAGCGTCTGCTGCGTTTGATTTTTCATCCGCTCCTCCTTCAGTTTGAGCTCATTTGTCAGTTGCTGCATCTCCTGAATTAGATTTTTCAGCTGCTGCTCCTCCTTAAGTTTGAGTTCCTGTTTCAGCTGCTCCTTCTGTTTAAACTCATTTGTCAGTTGCTGTGTCTCCTGAATTAGATTTTTCAGCTGCTCCTCCTTCAGTTTGAGCTCATTTGTCAGTTGCTGCGTTTCCTACGTTTTATTTTTCCATCTGCTCCTCCTTCAGTTTGAGCTCATTTGTCAGTTGCTGCATCTGCTGCGTTTGATTTTTCATCTGCTCCTCCTTCAGTTTGAGCTCATTTGTCAGTTGCTGTGTCTACCGTATTTGATTTTTCAGCTGCTCCTCCTTCAGTTTGAGCTCATTTGTCAGTTGCTGCATCTGCTGCGTTTGATTTTTCAGCTGCTCCTCCTTCAGTTTGAGCTCATTTGTCAGTTGCTGCATCGGCTGCGTTTGATTTTTCATCTGCTCCTCCTTCAGTTTGAGCTCATTTGTCAGTTGCTGTGTCTACCGTATTTGATTTTTCAGCTGCTCCTCCTTCAGTTTGAGCTCATTTGTCAATTGCTGTGTCTACCGTATTTGATTTTTCATCTGCTCCTCCTTCAGTTTGAGCTCATTTGTCAGTTGCTGCATCTGCTGCATTTGATTTTTCAGCTGCTCCTCCTTCAGTTTGAGCTCATTTGTCAGTTGCTGCGTTTCCTACGTTTTATTTTTCCATCTGCTCCTCCTTCAGTTTGAGCTCATTTGTCAGTTGCTGCATCTGCTGCGTTTGATTTTTCATCTGCTCCTCCTTCAGTTTGAGCTCATTTGTCAGTTGCTGTGTCTACCGTATTTGATTTTTCAGCTGCTCCTCCTTCAGTTTGAGCTCATTTGTCAGTTGCTGCATCTGCTGCGTTTGATTTTTCAGCTGCTCCTCCTTCAGTTTGAGCTCATTTGTCAGTTGCTGCATCGGCTGCGTTTGATTTTTCATCTGCTCCTCCTTCAGTTTGAGCTCATTTGTCAGTTGCTGTGTCTACCGTATTTGATTTTTCAGCTGCTCCTCCTTCAGTTTGAGCTCATTTGTCAGTTGCTGCGTCTGCTGCGTTTGATTTTTCAGCTGCTCCTCCTTCAGTTTGAGCTCATTTGTCAGTTGCTGCATCGGCTGCGTTTGATTTTTCATCTGCTCCTCCAGTTTGAGCTCATTTGTCAGTTGCTGCATGTGCTGCGTTTGATTTTTCATCCGCTCCTCCTTCAGTTTGAGCTCATTTGTCAGTTGCTGCATTTGCTGCGTTTGATTTTTCAGCTGCTCCTCCTTCAGTTTGAGCTCATTTGTCAGTTGCTGCATGTGCTGCGTTTGATTTTTCAGCTGCTCCTCCTTCAGTTTGAGCTCATTTGTCAGTTGCTGCATTTGCTGCGTTTGATTTTTCAGCTGCTCCTCCTTCAGTTTGAGCTCATTTGTCAGTTGCTGCATTTGCTGCGTTTGATTTTTCAGCTGCTCCTCCTTCAGTTTGAGCTCATTTGTCAGTTGCTGCATTTGCTGCGTTTGATTTTTCAGCTGCTCCTCCTTCAGTTTGAGCTCATTTGTCAGTTGCTGCATGTGCTGCGTTTGATTTTTCAGCTGCTCCTCCTTCAGTTTGAGCTCATTTGTCCTGCGTCTGCTGCGTTTGATTTTTCATCCGCTCCTCCTTCAGTTTGAGCTCATTTGTCAGTTGCTGCATCTGCTGCGTTTGATTTTTCAGCTGCTCCTCCTTCAGTTTGAGCTCATTTGTCAATTGCTGTGTCTACCGTATTTGATTTTTCATCCGCTCCTCCTTCAGTTTGAGCTCATTTGTCAGTTGCTGCATCTGCTGCGTTTGATTTTTCAGCTGCTCCTCCTTCAGTTTGAGCTCATTTGTCAGTTGCTGCATCTGCTGCGTTTGATTTTTCCATCCGCTCCTCCTTCAGTTTGAGCTCATTTGTCAGTTGCTGCATCTGCTGCGTTTGATTTTTCATCCGCTCCTCCTTCAGTTTGAGCTCATTTGTCAATTGCTGTGTCTACCGTATTTGATTTTTCATCCGCTCCTCCTTCAGTTTGAGCTCATTTGTCAATTGCTGTGTCTACCGTATTTGATTTTTCATCTGCTCCTCCTTCGGTTTGAGCTCATTTGTCAATTGCTGTGTCTACCGTATTTGATTTTTCATCTGCTCCTCCTTCAGTTTGAGCTCATTTGTCAGTTGCTGCATCTGCTGCATTTGATTTTTCAGCTGCTCCTCCTTCAGTTTGAGCTCATTTGTCAGTTGCTGCATGTGCTGCGTTTGATTTTTCAGCTGCTCCTCCTTCAGTTTGAGCTCATTTGTCCAGCGTCTGCTGCGTTTGATTTTTCATCCGCTCCTCCTTCAGTTTGAGCTCATTTGTCAGTTGCTGCATCTCCTGAATTAGATTTTTCAGCTGCTGCTCCTCCTTAAGTTTGAGTTCCTGTTTCAGCTGCTCCTTCTGTTTAAACTCATTTGTCAGTTGCTGTGTCTCCTGAATTAGATTTTTCAGCTGGTCCTCCTTCAGTTTGAGCTCATTTGTCAGTTGCTGCGTTTCCTACGTTTTATTTTTCCATCTGCTCCTCCTTCAGTTTGAGCTCATTTGTCAGTTGCTGCATCTGCTGCGTTTGATTTTTCATCTGCTCCTCCTTCAGTTTGAGCTCATTTGTCAGTTGCTGCATCTGCTGCATTTGATTTTTCAGCTGCTCCTCCTTCAGTTTGAGCTCATTTGTCAGTTGCTGCATGTGCTGCGTTTGATTTTTCAGCTGCTCCTCCTTCAGTTTGAGCTCATTTGTCCAGCGTCTGCTGCGTTTGATTTTTCATCCGCTCCTCCTTCAGTTTGAGCTCATTTGTCAGTTGCTGCATCTGCTGCGTTTGATTTTTCATCTGCTCCTCCTTCAGTTTGAGCTCATTTGTCAATTGCTGTGTCTACCGTATTTGATTTTTCATCTGCTCCTCCTTCAGTTTGAGCTCATTTGTCAATTGCTGTGTCTACCGTATTTGATTTTTCATCTGCTCCTCCTTCAGTTTGAGCTCATTTGTCAGTTGCTGCATCTGCTGCATTTGATTTTTCAGCTGCTCCTCCTTCAGTTTGAGCTCATTTGTCAGTTGCTGCGTTTCCTACGTTTTATTTTTCCATCTGCTCCTCCTTCAGTTTGAGCTCATTTGTCAGTTGCTGCATCTGCTGCGTTTGATTTTTCATCTGCTCCTCCTTCAGTTTGAGCTCATTTGTCAGTTGCTGTGTCTACCGTATTTGATTTTTCAGCTGCTCCTCCTTCAGTTTGAGCTCATTTGTCAGTTGCTGCATCTGCTGCGTTTGATTTTTCAGCTGCTCCTCCTTCAGTTTGAGCTCATTTGTCAGTTGCTGCATCGGCTGCGTTTGATTTTTCATCTGCTCCTCCTTCAGTTTGAGCTCATTTGTCAGTTGCTGTGTCTACCGTATTTGATTTTTCAGCTGCTCCTCCTTCAGTTTGAGCTCATTTGTCAGTTGCTGCGTCTGCTGCGTTTGATTTTTCAGCTGCTCCTCCTTCAGTTTGAGCTCATTTGTCAGTTGCTGCATCGGCTGCGTTTGATTTTTCATCTGCTCCTCCAGTTTGAGCTCATTTGTCAGTTGCTGCATGTGCTGCGTTTGATTTTTCATCCGCTCCTCCTTCAGTTTGAGCTCATTTGTCAGTTGCTGCATTTGCTGCGTTTGATTTTTCAGCTGCTCCTCCTTCAGTTTGAGCTCATTTGTCAGTTGCTGCATGTGCTGCGTTTGATTTTTCAGCTGCTCCTCCTTCAGTTTGAGCTCATTTGTCAGTTGCTGCATTTGCTGCGTTTGATTTTTCAGCTGCTCCTCCTTCAGTTTGAGCTCATTTGTCAGTTGCTGCATTTGCTGCGTTTGATTTTTCAGCTGCTCCTCCTTCAGTTTGAGCTCATTTGTCAGTTGCTGCATTTGCTGCGTTTGATTTTTCAGCTGCTCCTCCTTCAGTTTGAGCTCATTTGTCAGTTGCTGCATGTGCTGCGTTTGATTTTTCAGCTGCTCCTCCTTCAGTTTGAGCTCATTTGTCAGTTGCTGCGTCTGCTGTGTTTGATTTTTCAGCTGCTCCTCCTTCAGTTTGAGCTCATTTGTCAGTTGCTGCATCTGCTGCGTTTGATTTTTCATCTGCTCCTCCTTCAGTTTGAGCTCATTTGTCAATTGCTGTCTACCGTATTTGATTTTTCATCTGCTCCTCCTTCAGTTTGAGCTCATTTGTCAATTGCTGTGTCTACCGTATTTGATTTTTCATCCGCTCCTCCTTCAGTTTGAGCTCATTTGTCAATTGCTGTGTCTACCGTATTTGATTTTTCATCTGCTCCTCCTTCAGTTTGAGCTCATTTGTCAGTTGCTGCATCTGCTGCATTTGATTTTTCAGCTGCTCCTCCTTCAGTTTGAGCTCATTTGTCAGTTGCTGCATGTGCTGCGTTTGATTTTTCAGCTGCTCCTCCTTCAGTTTGAGCTCATTTGTCCAGCGTCTGCTGCGTTTGATTTTTCATCCGCTCCTCCTTCACTTTGAGCTCATTTGTCAGTTGCTGCGTCTCCTACGTTTGATTTTTCAGCTGGTCATCCTTCAGTTTGAGCTCATTTGTCAGTTGCTGCATCTGCTGCGTTTGATTTTTCAGCTGCTCCTCCTTCAGTTTGAGCTCATTTGTCAGTTGCTGCATCGGCTGCGTTTGATTTTTCATCCGCTCCTCCTTCAGTTTGAGCTCATTTGTCAGTTGCTGCATCTCCTGAATTAGATTTTTCAGCTGCTGCTCCTCCTTAAGTTTGAGTTCCTGTTTCAGCTGCTCCTTCTGTTTAAACTCATTTGTCAGTTGCTGTGTCTCCTGAATTAGATTTTTCAGCTGGTCCTCCTTCAGTTTGAGCTCATTTGTCAGTTGCTGCGTTTCCTACGTTTTATTTTTCCATCTGCTCCTCCTTCAGTTTGAGCTCATTTGTCAGTTGCTGCATCTGCTGCGTTTGATTTTTCATCTGCTCCTCCTTCAGTTTGAGCTCATTTGTCAGTTGCTGTGTCTACCGTATTTGATTTTTCAGCTGCTCCTCCTTCAGTTTGAGCTCATTTGTCAGTTGCTGCATCGGCTGCGTTTGATTTTTCATCTGCTCCTCCAGTTTGAGCTCATTTGTCAGTTGCTGCATGTGCTGCGTTTGATTTTTCATCCGCTCCTCCTTCAGTTTGAGCTCATTTGTCAGTTGCTGCATTTGCTGCGTTTGATTTTTCATCCGCTCCTCCTTCAGTTTGAGCTCATTTGTCAGTTGCTGCATTTGCTGCGTTTGATTTTTCAGCTGCTCCTCCTTCAGTTTGAGCTCATTTGTCAGTTGCTGCATGTGCTGCGTTTGATTTTTCAGCTGCTCCTCCTTCAGTTTGAGCTCATTTGTCAGTTGCTGCATTTGCTGCGTTTGATTTTTCAGCTGCTCCTCCTTCAGTTTGAGCTCATTTGTCAGTTGCTGCATTTGCTGCGTTTGATTTTTCAGCTGCTCCTCCTTCAGTTTGAGCTCATTTGTCAGTTGCTGCATTTGCTGCGTTTGATTTTTCAGCTGCTCCTCCTTCAGTTTGAGCTCATTTGTCAGTTGCTGCATGTGCTGCGTTTGATTTTTCAGCTGCTCCTCCTTCAGTTTGAGCTCATTTGTCCTGCGTCTGCTGCGTTTGATTTTTCATCCGCTCCTCCTTCAGTTTGAGCTCATTTGTCAGTTGCTGCATCTGCTGCGTTTGATTTTTCAGCTGCTCCTCCTTCAGTTTGAGCTCATTTGTCAATTGCTGTGTCTACCGTATTTGATTTTTCATCCGCTCCTCCTTCAGTTTGAGCTCATTTGTCAGTTGCTGCATCTGCTGCGTTTGATTTTTCAGCTGCTCCTCCTTCAGTTTGAGCTCATTTGTCAGTTGCTGCATCTGCTGCGTTTGATTTTTCCATCCGCTCCTCCTTCAGTTTGAGCTCATTTGTCAGTTGCTGCATCTGCTGCGTTTGATTTTTCATCCGCTCCTCCTTCAGTTTGAGCTCATTTGTCAATTGCTGTGTCTACCGTATTTGATTTTTCATCCGCTCCTCCTTCAGTTTGAGCTCATTTGTCAATTGCTGTGTCTACCGTATTTGATTTTTCATCTGCTCCTCCTTCGGTTTGAGCTCATTTGTCAATTGCTGTGTCTACCGTATTTGATTTTTCATCTGCTCCTCCTTCAGTTTGAGCTCATTTGTCAGTTGCTGCATCTGCTGCATTTGATTTTTCAGCTGCTCCTCCTTCAGTTTGAGCTCATTTGTCCAGCGTCTGCTGCGTTTGATTTTTCATCCGCTCCTCCTTCAGTTTGAGCTCATTTGTCAGTTGCTGCATCTCCTGAATTAGATTTTTCAGCTGCTGCTCCTCCTTAAGTTTGAGTTCCTGTTTCAGCTGCTCCTTCTGTTTAAACTCATTTGTCAGTTGCTGTGTCTCCTGAATTAGATTTTTCAGCTGGTCCTCCTTCAGTTTGAGCTCATTTGTCAGTTGCTGCGTTTCCTACGTTTTATTTTTCCATCTGCTCCTCCTTCAGTTTGAGCTCATTTGTCAGTTGCTGCATCTGCTGCGTTTGATTTTTCATCTGCTCCTCCTTCAGTTTGAGCTCATTTGTCAGTTGCTGCATCTGCTGCATTTGATTTTTCAGCTGCTCCTCCTTCAGTTTGAGCTCATTTGTCAGTTGCTGCGTTTCCTACGTTTTATTTTTCCATCTGCTCCTCCTTCAGTTTGAGCTCATTTGTCAGTTGCTGCATCTGCTGCGTTTGATTTTTCATCTGCTCCTCCTTCAGTTTGAGCTCATTTGTCAGTTGCTGTGTCTACCGTATTTGATTTTTCAGCTGCTCCTCCTTCAGTTTGAGCTCATTTGTCAGTTGCTGCATCTGCTGCGTTTGATTTTTCAGCTGCTCCTCCTTCAGTTTGAGCTCATTTGTCAGTTGCTGCATCGGCTGCGTTTGATTTTTCATCTGCTCCTCCTTCAGTTTGAGCTCATTTGTCAGTTGCTGTGTCTACCGTATTTGATTTTTCAGCTGCTCCTCCTTCAGTTTGAGCTCATTTGTCAGTTGCTGCGTCTGCTGCGTTTGATTTTTCAGCTGCTCCTCCTTCAGTTTGAGCTCATTTGTCAGTTGCTGCATCGGCTGCGTTTGATTTTTCATCTGCTCCTCCAGTTTGAGCTCATTTGTCAGTTGCTGCATGTGCTGCGTTTGATTTTTCATCCGCTCCTCCTTCAGTTTGAGCTCATTTGTCAGTTGCTGCATTTGCTGCGTTTGATTTTTCAGCTGCTCCTCCTTCAGTTTGAGCTCATTTGTCAGTTGCTGCATGTGCTGCGTTTGATTTTTCAGCTGCTCCTCCTTCAGTTTGAGCTCATTTGTCAGTTGCTGCATTTGCTGCGTTTGATTTTTCAGCTGCTCCTCCTTCAGTTTGAGCTCATTTGTCAGTTGCTGCATTTGCTGCGTTTGATTTTTCAGCTGCTCCTCCTTCAGTTTGAGCTCATTTGTCAGTTGCTGCATTTGCTGCGTTTGATTTTTCAGCTGCTCCTCCTTCAGTTTGAGCTCATTTGTCAGTTGCTGCATGTGCTGCGTTTGATTTTTCAGCTGCTCCTCCTTCAGTTTGAGCTCATTTGTCAGTTGCTGCGTCTGCTGTGTTTGATTTTTCAGCTGCTCCTCCTTCAGTTTGAGCTCATTTGTCAGTTGCTGCATCTGCTGCGTTTGATTTTTCATCTGCTCCTCCTTCAGTTTGAGCTCATTTGTCAATTGCTGTCTACCGTATTTGATTTTTCATCTGCTCCTCCTTCAGTTTGAGCTCATTTGTCAATTGCTGTGTCTACCGTATTTGATTTTTCATCCGCTCCTCCTTCAGTTTGAGCTCATTTGTCAATTGCTGTGTCTACCGTATTTGATTTTTCATCTGCTCCTCCTTCAGTTTGAGCTCATTTGTCAGTTGCTGCATCTGCTGCATTTGATTTTTCAGCTGCTCCTCCTTCAGTTTGAGCTCATTTGTCAGTTGCTGCATGTGCTGCGTTTGATTTTTCAGCTGCTCCTCCTTCAGTTTGAGCTCATTTGTCCAGCGTCTGCTGCGTTTGATTTTTCATCCGCTCCTCCTTCACTTTGAGCTCATTTGTCAGTTGCTGCGTCTCCTACGTTTGATTTTTCAGCTGGTCATCCTTCAGTTTGAGCTCATTTGTCAGTTGCTGCATCTGCTGCGTTTGATTTTTCAGCTGCTCCTCCTTCAGTTTGAGCTCATTTGTCAGTTGCTGCATCGGCTGCGTTTGATTTTTCATCCGCTCCTCCTTCAGTTTGAGCTCATTTGTCAGTTGCTGCATCTCCTGAATTAGATTTTTCAGCTGCTGCTCCTCCTTAAGTTTGAGTTCCTGTTTCAGCTGCTCCTTCTGTTTAAACTCATTTGTCAGTTGCTGTGTCTCCTGAATTAGATTTTTCAGCTGCTCCTCCTTCAGTTTGAGCTCATTTGTCAGTTGCTGCGTTTCCTACGTTTTATTTTTCCATCTGCTCCTCCTTCAGTTTGAGCTCATTTGTCAGTTGCTGCATCTGCTGCGTTTGATTTTTCATCTGCTCCTCCTTCAGTTTGAGCTCATTTGTCAGTTGCTGTGTCTACCGTATTTGATTTTTCAGCTGCTCCTCCTTCAGTTTGAGCTCATTTGTCAGTTGCTGCATCTGCTGCGTTTGATTTTTCAGCTGCTCCTCCTTCAGTTTGAGCTCATTTGTCAGTTGCTGCATCGGCTGCGTTTGATTTTTCATCTGCTCCTCCTTCAGTTTGAGCTCATTTGTCAGTTGCTGTGTCTACCGTATTTGATTTTTCAGCTGCTCCTCCTTCAGTTTGAGCTCATTTGTCAATTGCTGTGTCTACCGTATTTGATTTTTCATCTGCTCCTCCTTCAGTTTGAGCTCATTTGTCAGTTGCTGCATCTGCTGCATTTGATTTTTCAGCTGCTCCTCCTTCAGTTTGAGCTCATTTGTCAGTTGCTGCGTTTCCTACGTTTTATTTTTCCATCTGCTCCTCCTTCAGTTTGAGCTCATTTGTCAGTTGCTGCATCTGCTGCGTTTGATTTTTCATCTGCTCCTCCTTCAGTTTGAGCTCATTTGTCAGTTGCTGTGTCTACCGTATTTGATTTTTCAGCTGCTCCTCCTTCAGTTTGAGCTCATTTGTCAGTTGCTGCATCTGCTGCGTTTGATTTTTCAGCTGCTCCTCCTTCAGTTTGAGCTCATTTGTCAGTTGCTGCATCGGCTGCGTTTGATTTTTCATCTGCTCCTCCTTCAGTTTGAGCTCATTTGTCAGTTGCTGTGTCTACCGTATTTGATTTTTCAGCTGCTCCTCCTTCAGTTTGAGCTCATTTGTCAGTTGCTGCGTCTGCTGCGTTTGATTTTTCAGCTGCTCCTCCTTCAGTTTGAGCTCATTTGTCAGTTGCTGCATCGGCTGCGTTTGATTTTTCATCTGCTCCTCCAGTTTGAGCTCATTTGTCAGTTGCTGCATGTGCTGCGTTTGATTTTTCATCCGCTCCTCCTTCAGTTTGAGCTCATTTGTCAGTTGCTGCATTTGCTGCGTTTGATTTTTCAGCTGCTCCTCCTTCAGTTTGAGCTCATTTGTCAGTTGCTGCATGTGCTGCGTTTGATTTTTCAGCTGCTCCTCCTTCAGTTTGAGCTCATTTGTCAGTTGCTGCATTTGCTGCGTTTGATTTTTCAGCTGCTCCTCCTTCAGTTTGAGCTCATTTGTCAGTTGCTGCATTTGCTGCGTTTGATTTTTCAGCTGCTCCTCCTTCAGTTTGAGCTCATTTGTCAGTTGCTGCATTTGCTGCGTTTGATTTTTCAGCTGCTCCTCCTTCAGTTTGAGCTCATTTGTCAGTTGCTGCATGTGCTGCGTTTGATTTTTCAGCTGCTCCTCCTTCAGTTTGAGCTCATTTGTCCTGCGTCTGCTGCGTTTGATTTTTCATCCGCTCCTCCTTCAGTTTGAGCTCATTTGTCAGTTGCTGCATCTGCTGCGTTTGATTTTTCAGCTGCTCCTCCTTCAGTTTGAGCTCATTTGTCAATTGCTGTGTCTACCGTATTTGATTTTTCATCCGCTCCTCCTTCAGTTTGAGCTCATTTGTCAGTTGCTGCATCTGCTGCGTTTGATTTTTCAGCTGCTCCTCCTTCAGTTTGAGCTCATTTGTCAGTTGCTGCATCTGCTGCGTTTGATTTTTCCATCCGCTCCTCCTTCAGTTTGAGCTCATTTGTCAGTTGCTGCATCTGCTGCGTTTGATTTTTCATCCGCTCCTCCTTCAGTTTGAGCTCATTTGTCAATTGCTGTGTCTACCGTATTTGATTTTTCATCCGCTCCTCCTTCAGTTTGAGCTCATTTGTCAATTGCTGTGTCTACCGTATTTGATTTTTCATCTGCTCCTCCTTCGGTTTGAGCTCATTTGTCAATTGCTGTGTCTACCGTATTTGATTTTTCATCTGCTCCTCCTTCAGTTTGAGCTCATTTGTCAGTTGCTGCATCTGCTGCATTTGATTTTTCAGCTGCTCCTCCTTCAGTTTGAGCTCATTTGTCAGTTGCTGCATGTGCTGCGTTTGATTTTTCAGCTGCTCCTCCTTCAGTTTGAGCTCATTTGTCCAGCGTCTGCTGCGTTTGATTTTTCATCCGCTCCTCCTTCAGTTTGAGCTCATTTGTCAGTTGCTGCATCTCCTGAATTAGATTTTTCAGCTGCTGCTCCTCCTTAAGTTTGAGTTCCTGTTTCAGCTGCTCCTTCTGTTTAAACTCATTTGTCAGTTGCTGTGTCTCCTGAATTAGATTTTTCAGCTGGTCCTCCTTCAGTTTGAGCTCATTTGTCAGTTGCTGCGTTTCCTACGTTTTATTTTTCCATCTGCTCCTCCTTCAGTTTGAGCTCATTTGTCAGTTGCTGCATCTGCTGCGTTTGATTTTTCATCTGCTCCTCCTTCAGTTTGAGCTCATTTGTCAGTTGCTGCATCTGCTGCATTTGATTTTTCAGCTGCTCCTCCTTCAGTTTGAGCTCATTTGTCAGTTGCTGCATGTGCTGCGTTTGATTTTTCAGCTGCTCCTCCTTCAGTTTGAGCTCATTTGTCCAGCGTCTGCTGCGTTTGATTTTTCATCCGCTCCTCCTTCAGTTTGAGCTCATTTGTCAGTTGCTGCATCTGCTGCGTTTGATTTTTCATCTGCTCCTCCTTCAGTTTGAGCTCATTTGTCAATTGCTGTGTCTACCGTATTTGATTTTTCATCTGCTCCTCCTTCAGTTTGAGCTCATTTGTCAATTGCTGTGTCTACCGTATTTGATTTTTCATCTGCTCCTCCTTCAGTTTGAGCTCATTTGTCAGTTGCTGCATCTGCTGCATTTGATTTTTCAGCTGCTCCTCCTTCAGTTTGAGCTCATTTGTCAGTTGCTGCGTTTCCTACGTTTTATTTTTCCATCTGCTCCTCCTTCAGTTTGAGCTCATTTGTCAGTTGCTGCATCTGCTGCGTTTGATTTTTCATCTGCTCCTCCTTCAGTTTGAGCTCATTTGTCAGTTGCTGTGTCTACCGTATTTGATTTTTCAGCTGCTCCTCCTTCAGTTTGAGCTCATTTGTCAGTTGCTGCATCTGCTGCGTTTGATTTTTCAGCTGCTCCTCCTTCAGTTTGAGCTCATTTGTCAGTTGCTGCATCGGCTGCGTTTGATTTTTCATCTGCTCCTCCTTCAGTTTGAGCTCATTTGTCAGTTGCTGTGTCTACCGTATTTGATTTTTCAGCTGCTCCTCCTTCAGTTTGAGCTCATTTGTCAGTTGCTGCGTCTGCTGCGTTTGATTTTTCAGCTGCTCCTCCTTCAGTTTGAGCTCATTTGTCAGTTGCTGCATCGGCTGCGTTTGATTTTTCATCTGCTCCTCCAGTTTGAGCTCATTTGTCAGTTGCTGCATGTGCTGCGTTTGATTTTTCATCCGCTCCTCCTTCAGTTTGAGCTCATTTGTCAGTTGCTGCATTTGCTGCGTTTGATTTTTCAGCTGCTCCTCCTTCAGTTTGAGCTCATTTGTCAGTTGCTGCATGTGCTGCGTTTGATTTTTCAGCTGCTCCTCCTTCAGTTTGAGCTCATTTGTCAGTTGCTGCATTTGCTGCGTTTGATTTTTCAGCTGCTCCTCCTTCAGTTTGAGCTCATTTGTCAGTTGCTGCATTTGCTGCGTTTGATTTTTCAGCTGCTCCTCCTTCAGTTTGAGCTCATTTGTCAGTTGCTGCATTTGCTGCGTTTGATTTTTCAGCTGCTCCTCCTTCAGTTTGAGCTCATTTGTCAGTTGCTGCATGTGCTGCGTTTGATTTTTCAGCTGCTCCTCCTTCAGTTTGAGCTCATTTGTCAGTTGCTGCGTCTGCTGTGTTTGATTTTTCAGCTGCTCCTCCTTCAGTTTGAGCTCATTTGTCAGTTGCTGCATCTGCTGCGTTTGATTTTTCATCTGCTCCTCCTTCAGTTTGAGCTCATTTGTCAATTGCTGTCTACCGTATTTGATTTTTCATCTGCTCCTCCTTCAGTTTGAGCTCATTTGTCAATTGCTGTGTCTACCGTATTTGATTTTTCATCCGCTCCTCCTTCAGTTTGAGCTCATTTGTCAATTGCTGTGTCTACCGTATTTGATTTTTCATCTGCTCCTCCTTCAGTTTGAGCTCATTTGTCAGTTGCTGCATCTGCTGCATTTGATTTTTCAGCTGCTCCTCCTTCAGTTTGAGCTCATTTGTCAGTTGCTGCATGTGCTGCGTTTGATTTTTCAGCTGCTCCTCCTTCAGTTTGAGCTCATTTGTCAATTGCTGTGTCTACCGTATTTGATTTTTCATCCGCTCCTCCTTCAGTTTGAGCTCATTTGTCAGTTGCTGCATCTGCTGCGTTTGATTTTTCAGCTGCTCCTCCTTCAGTTTGAGCTCATTTGTCAGTTGCTGCATCTGCTGCGTTTGATTTTTCCATCCGCTCCTCCTTCAGTTTGAGCTCATTTGTCAGTTGCTGCATCTGCTGCGTTTGATTTTTCATCCGCTCCTCCTTCAGTTTGAGCTCATTTGTCAATTGCTGTGTCTACCGTATTTGATTTTTCATCCGCTCCTCCTTCAGTTTGAGCTCATTTGTCAATTGCTGTGTCTACCGTATTTGATTTTTCATCTGCTCCTCCTTCGGTTTGAGCTCATTTGTCAATTGCTGTGTCTACCGTATTTGATTTTTCATCTGCTCCTCCTTCAGTTTGAGCTCATTTGTCAGTTGCTGCATCTGCTGCATTTGATTTTTCAGCTGCTCCTCCTTCAGTTTGAGCTCATTTGTCAGTTGCTGCATGTGCTGCGTTTGATTTTTCAGCTGCTCCTCCTTCAGTTTGAGCTCATTTGTCCAGCGTCTGCTGCGTTTGATTTTTCATCCGCTCCTCCTTCAGTTTGAGCTCATTTGTCAGTTGCTGCATCTCCTGAATTAGATTTTTCAGCTGCTGCTCCTCCTTAAGTTTGAGTTCCTGTTTCAGCTGCTCCTTCTGTTTAAACTCATTTGTCAGTTGCTGTGTCTCCTGAATTAGATTTTTCAGCTGCTCCTCCTTCAGTTTGAGCTCATTTGTCAGTTGCTGCGTTTCCTACGTTTTATTTTTCCATCTGCTCCTCCTTCAGTTTGAGCTCATTTGTCAGTTGCTGCATCTGCTGCGTTTGATTTTTCATCTGCTCCTCCTTCAGTTTGAGCTCATTTGTCAGTTGCTGTGTCTACCGTATTTGATTTTTCAGCTGCTCCTCCTTCAGTTTGAGCTCATTTGTCAGTTGCTGCATCTGCTGCGTTTGATTTTTCAGCTGCTCCTCCTTCAGTTTGAGCTCATTTGTCAGTTGCTGCATCGGCTGCGTTTGATTTTTCATCTGCTCCTCCTTCAGTTTGAGCTCATTTGTCAGTTGCTGTGTCTACCGTATTTGATTTTTCAGCTGCTCCTCCTTCAGTTTGAGCTCATTTGTCAATTGCTGTGTCTACCGTATTTGATTTTTCATCTGCTCCTCCTTCAGTTTGAGCTCATTTGTCAGTTGCTGCATCTGCTGCATTTGATTTTTCAGCTGCTCCTCCTTCAGTTTGAGCTCATTTGTCAGTTGCTGCGTTTCCTACGTTTTATTTTTCCATCTGCTCCTCCTTCAGTTTGAGCTCATTTGTCAGTTGCTGCATCTGCTGCGTTTGATTTTTCATCTGCTCCTCCTTCAGTTTGAGCTCATTTGTCAGTTGCTGTGTCTACCGTATTTGATTTTTCAGCTGCTCCTCCTTCAGTTTGAGCTCATTTGTCAGTTGCTGCATCTGCTGCGTTTGATTTTTCAGCTGCTCCTCCTTCAGTTTGAGCTCATTTGTCAGTTGCTGCATCGGCTGCGTTTGATTTTTCATCTGCTCCTCCTTCAGTTTGAGCTCATTTGTCAGTTGCTGTGTCTACCGTATTTGATTTTTCAGCTGCTCCTCCTTCAGTTTGAGCTCATTTGTCAGTTGCTGCGTCTGCTGCGTTTGATTTTTCAGCTGCTCCTCCTTCAGTTTGAGCTCATTTGTCAGTTGCTGCATCGGCTGCGTTTGATTTTTCATCTGCTCCTCCAGTTTGAGCTCATTTGTCAGTTGCTGCATGTGCTGCGTTTGATTTTTCATCCGCTCCTCCTTCAGTTTGAGCTCATTTGTCAGTTGCTGCATTTGCTGCGTTTGATTTTTCAGCTGCTCCTCCTTCAGTTTGAGCTCATTTGTCAGTTGCTGCATGTGCTGCGTTTGATTTTTCAGCTGCTCCTCCTTCAGTTTGAGCTCATTTGTCAGTTGCTGCATTTGCTGCGTTTGATTTTTCAGCTGCTCCTCCTTCAGTTTGAGCTCATTTGTCAGTTGCTGCATTTGCTGCGTTTGATTTTTCAGCTGCTCCTCCTTCAGTTTGAGCTCATTTGTCAGTTGCTGCATTTGCTGCGTTTGATTTTTCAGCTGCTCCTCCTTCAGTTTGAGCTCATTTGTCAGTTGCTGCATGTGCTGCGTTTGATTTTTCAGCTGCTCCTCCTTCAGTTTGAGCTCATTTGTCCTGCGTCTGCTGCGTTTGATTTTTCATCCGCTCCTCCTTCAGTTTGAGCTCATTTGTCAGTTGCTGCATCTGCTGCGTTTGATTTTTCAGCTGCTCCTCCTTCAGTTTGAGCTCATTTGTCAATTGCTGTGTCTACCGTATTTGATTTTTCATCCGCTCCTCCTTCAGTTTGAGCTCATTTGTCAGTTGCTGCATCTGCTGCGTTTGATTTTTCAGCTGCTCCTCCTTCAGTTTGAGCTCATTTGTCAGTTGCTGCATCTGCTGCGTTTGATTTTTCCATCCGCTCCTCCTTCAGTTTGAGCTCATTTGTCAGTTGCTGCATCTGCTGCGTTTGATTTTTCATCCGCTCCTCCTTCAGTTTGAGCTCATTTGTCAATTGCTGTGTCTACCGTATTTGATTTTTCATCCGCTCCTCCTTCAGTTTGAGCTCATTTGTCAATTGCTGTGTCTACCGTATTTGATTTTTCATCTGCTCCTCCTTCGGTTTGAGCTCATTTGTCAATTGCTGTGTCTACCGTATTTGATTTTTCATCTGCTCCTCCTTCAGTTTGAGCTCATTTGTCAGTTGCTGCATCTGCTGCATTTGATTTTTCAGCTGCTCCTCCTTCAGTTTGAGCTCATTTGTCAGTTGCTGCATGTGCTGCGTTTGATTTTTCAGCTGCTCCTCCTTCAGTTTGAGCTCATTTGTCCAGCGTCTGCTGCGTTTGATTTTTCATCCGCTCCTCC
Source organism: Garra rufa (assembly GCF_049309525.1). Classification (NCBI taxonomy): domain Eukaryota; kingdom Metazoa; phylum Chordata; class Actinopteri; order Cypriniformes; family Cyprinidae; genus Garra; species Garra rufa. Next base: position 86,233,298 of record NC_133361.1, read on the forward strand.
TTCAGTTTGAGCTCATTTGTCAGTTGCTGCATCTCCTGAATTAGATTTTTCAGCTGCTGCTCCTCCTTAAGTTTGAGTTCCTGTTTCAGCTGCTCCTTCTGTTTAAACTCATTTGTCAGTTGCTGTGTCTCCTGAATTAGATTTTTCAGCTGGTCCTCCTTCAGTTTGAGCTCATTTGTCAGTTGCTGCGTTTCCTACGTTTTATTTTTCCATCTGCTCCTCCTTCAGTTTGAGCTCATTTGTCAGTTGCTGCATCTGCTGCGTTTGATTTTTCATCTGCTCCTCCTTCAGTTTGAGCTCATTTGTCAGTTGCTGCATCTGCTGCATTTGATTTTTCAGCTGCTCCTCCTTCAGTTTGAGCTCATTTGTCAGTTGCTGCATGTGCTGCGTTTGATTTTTCAGCTGCTCCTCCTTCAGTTTGAGCTCATTTGTCCAGCGTCTGCTGCGTTTGATTTTTCATCCGCTCCTCCTTCAGTTTGAGCTCATTTGTCAGTTGCTGCATCTGCTGCGTTTGATTTTTCATCTGCTCCTCCTTCAGTTTGAGCTCATTTGTCAATTGCTGTGTCTACCGTATTTGATTTTTCATCTGCTCCTCCTTCAGTTTGAGCTCATTTGTCAATTGCTGTGTCTACCGTATTTGATTTTTCATCTGCTCCTCCTTCAGTTTGAGCTCATTTGTCAGTTGCTGCATCTGCTGCATTTGATTTTTCAGCTGCTCCTCCTTCAGTTTGAGCTCATTTGTCAGTTGCTGCGTTTCCTACGTTTTATTTTTCCATCTGCTCCTCCTTCAGTTTGAGCTCATTTGTCAGTTGCTGCATCTGCTGCGTTTGATTTTTCATCTGCTCCTCCTTCAGTTTGAGCTCATTTGTCAGTTGCTGTGTCTACCGTATTTGATTTTTCAGCTGCTCCTCCTTCAGTTTGAGCTCATTTGTCAGTTGCTGCATCTGCTGCGTTTGATTTTTCAGCTGCTCCTCCTTCAGTTTGAGCTCATTTGTCAGTTGCTGCATCGGCTGCGTTTGATTTTTCATCTGCTCCTCCTTCAGTTTGAGCTCATTTGTCAGTTGCTGTGTCTACCGTATTTGATTTTTCAGCTGCTCCTCCTTCAGTTTGAGCTCATTTGTCAGTTGCTGCGTCTGCTGCGTTTGATTTTTCAGCTGCTCCTCCTTCAGTTTGAGCTCATTTGTCAGTTGCTGCATCGGCTGCGTTTGATTTTTCATCTGCTCCTCCAGTTTGAGCTCATTTGTCAGTTGCTGCATGTGCTGCGTTTGATTTTTCATCCGCTCCTCCTTCAGTTTGAGCTCATTTGTCAGTTGCTGCATTTGCTGCGTTTGATTTTTCAGCTGCTCCTCCTTCAGTTTGAGCTCATTTGTCAGTTGCTGCATGTGCTGCGTTTGATTTTTCAGCTGCTCCTCCTTCAGTTTGAGCTCATTTGTCAGTTGCTGCATTTGCTGCGTTTGATTTTTCAGCTGCTCCTCCTTCAGTTTGAGCTCATTTGTCAGTTGCTGCATTTGCTGCGTTTGATTTTTCAGCTGCTCCTCCTTCAGTTTGAGCTCATTTGTCAGTTGCTGCATTTGCTGCGTTTGATTTTTCAGCTGCTCCTCCTTCAGTTTGAGCTCATTTGTCAGTTGCTGCATGTGCTGCGTTTGATTTTTCAGCTGCTCCTCCTTCAGTTTGAGCTCATTTGTCAGTTGCTGCGTCTGCTGTGTTTGATTTTTCAGCTGCTCCTCCTTCAGTTTGAGCTCATTTGTCAGTTGCTGCATCTGCTGCGTTTGATTTTTCATCTGCTCCTCCTTCAGTTTGAGCTCATTTGTCAATTGCTGTCTACCGTATTTGATTTTTCATCTGCTCCTCCTTCAGTTTGAGCTCATTTGTCAATTGCTGTGTCTACCGTATTTGATTTTTCATCCGCTCCTCCTTCAGTTTGAGCTCATTTGTCAATTGCTGTGTCTACCGTATTTGATTTTTCATCTGCTCCTCCTTCAGTTTGAGCTCATTTGTCAGTTGCTGCATCTGCTGCATTTGATTTTTCAGCTGCTCCTCCTTCAGTTTGAGCTCATTTGTCAGTTGCTGCATGTGCTGCGTTTGATTTTTCAGCTGCTCCTCCTTCAGTTTGAGCTCATTTGTCCAGCGTCTGCTGCGTTTGATTTTTCATCCGCTCCTCCTTCACTTTGAGCTCATTTGTCAGTTGCTGCGTCTCCTACGTTTGATTTTTCAGCTGGTCATCCTTCAGTTTGAGCTCATTTGTCAGTTGCTGCATCTGCTGCGTTTGATTTTTCAGCTGCTCCTCCTTCAGTTTGAGCTCATTTGTCAGTTGCTGCATCGGCTGCGTTTGATTTTTCATCCGCTCCTCCTTCAGTTTGAGCTCATTTGTCAGTTGCTGCATCTCCTGAATTAGATTTTTCAGCTGCTGCTCCTCCTTAAGTTTGAGTTCCTGTTTCAGCTGCTCCTTCTGTTTAAACTCATTTGTCAGTTGCTGTGTCTCCTGAATTAGATTTTTCAGCTGGTCCTCCTTCAGTTTGAGCTCATTTGTCAGTTGCTGCGTTTCCTACGTTTTATTTTTCCATCTGCTCCTCCTTCAGTTTGAGCTCATTTGTCAGTTGCTGCATCTGCTGCGTTTGATTTTTCATCTGCTCCTCCTTCAGTTTGAGCTCATTTGTCAGTTGCTGTGTCTACCGTATTTGATTTTTCAGCTGCTCCTCCTTCAGTTTGAGCTCATTTGTCAGTTGCTGCATCGGCTGCGTTTGATTTTTCATCTGCTCCTCCAGTTTGAGCTCATTTGTCAGTTGCTGCATGTGCTGCGTTTGATTTTTCATCCGCTCCTCCTTCAGTTTGAGCTCATTTGTCAGTTGCTGCATTTGCTGCGTTTGATTTTTCATCCGCTCCTCCTTCAGTTTGAGCTCATTTGTCAGTTGCTGCATTTGCTGCGTTTGATTTTTCAGCTGCTCCTCCTTCAGTTTGAGCTCATTTGTCAGTTGCTGCATGTGCTGCGTTTGATTTTTCAGCTGCTCCTCCTTCAGTTTGAGCTCATTTGTCAGTTGCTGCATTTGCTGCGTTTGATTTTTCAGCTGCTCCTCCTTCAGTTTGAGCTCATTTGTCAGTTGCTGCATTTGCTGCGTTTGATTTTTCAGCTGCTCCTCCTTCAGTTTGAGCTCATTTGTCAGTTGCTGCATTTGCTGCGTTTGATTTTTCAGCTGCTCCTCCTTCAGTTTGAGCTCATTTGTCAGTTGCTGCATGTGCTGCGTTTGATTTTTCAGCTGCTCCTCCTTCAGTTTGAGCTCATTTGTCCTGCGTCTGCTGCGTTTGATTTTTCATCCGCTCCTCCTTCAGTTTGAGCTCATTTGTCAGTTGCTGCATCTGCTGCGTTTGATTTTTCAGCTGCTCCTCCTTCAGTTTGAGCTCATTTGTCAATTGCTGTGTCTACCGTATTTGATTTTTCATCCGCTCCTCCTTCAGTTTGAGCTCATTTGTCAGTTGCTGCATCTGCTGCGTTTGATTTTTCAGCTGCTCCTCCTTCAGTTTGAGCTCATTTGTCAGTTGCTGCATCTGCTGCGTTTGATTTTTCCATCCGCTCCTCCTTCAGTTTGAGCTCATTTGTCAGTTGCTGCATCTGCTGCGTTTGATTTTTCATCCGCTCCTCCTTCAGTTTGAGCTCATTTGTCAATTGCTGTGTCTACCGTATTTGATTTTTCATCCGCTCCTCCTTCAGTTTGAGCTCATTTGTCAATTGCTGTGTCTACCGTATTTGATTTTTCATCTGCTCCTCCTTCGGTTTGAGCTCATTTGTCAATTGCTGTGTCTACCGTATTTGATTTTTCATCTGCTCCTCCTTCAGTTTGAGCTCATTTGTCAGTTGCTGCATCTGCTGCATTTGATTTTTCAGCTGCTCCTCCTTCAGTTTGAGCTCATTTGTCCAGCGTCTGCTGCGTTTGATTTTTCATCCGCTCCTCCTTCAGTTTGAGCTCATTTGTCAGTTGCTGCATCTCCTGAATTAGATTTTTCAGCTGCTGCTCCTCCTTAAGTTTGAGTTCCTGTTTCAGCTGCTCCTTCTGTTTAAACTCATTTGTCAGTTGCTGTGTCTCCTGAATTAGATTTTTCAGCTGGTCCTCCTTCAGTTTGAGCTCATTTGTCAGTTGCTGCGTTTCCTACGTTTTATTTTTCCATCTGCTCCTCCTTCAGTTTGAGCTCATTTGTCAGTTGCTGCATCTGCTGCGTTTGATTTTTCATCTGCTCCTCCTTCAGTTTGAGCTCATTTGTCAGTTGCTGCATCTGCTGCATTTGATTTTTCAGCTGCTCCTCCTTCAGTTTGAGCTCATTTGTCAGTTGCTGCATGTGCTGCGTTTGATTTTTCAGCTGCTCCTCCTTCAGTTTGAGCTCATTTGTCCAGCGTCTGCTGCGTTTGATTTTTCATCCGCTCCTCCTTCAGTTTGAGCTCATTTGTCAGTTGCTGCATCTGCTGTGTTTGATTTTTCATCTGCTCCTCCTTCAGTTTGAGCTCATTTGTCAATTGCTGTGTCTACCGTATTTGATTTTTCATCTGCTCCTCCTTCAGTTTGAGCTCATTTGTCAGTTGCTGTATCTGCTGCATTTGATTTTTCAGCTGCTCCTCCTTCAGTTTGAGCTCATTTGTCAGTTGCTGCGTTTCCTACGTTTTATTTTTCCATCTGCTCCTCCTTCAGTTTGAGCTCATTTGTCAGTTGCTGCATCTGCTGCGTTTGATTTTTCATCTGCTCCTCCTTCAGTTTGAGCTCATTTGTCAGTTGCTGTGTCTACCGTATTTGATTTTTCAGCTGCTCCTCCTTCAGTTTGAGCTCATTTGTCAGTTGCTGCATCTGCTGCGTTTGATTTTTCAGCTGCTCCTCCTTCAGTTTGAGCTCATTTGTCAGTTGCTGCATCGGCTGCGTTTGATTTTTCAGCTGCTCCTCCTTCAGTTTGAGCTCATTTGTCAGTTGCTGCGTCTGCTGCGTTTGATTTTTCAGCTGCTCCTCCTTCAGTTTGAGCTCATTTGTCAGTTGCTGCATCGGCTGCGTTTGATTTTTCATCTGCTCCTCCTTCAGTTTGAGCTCATTTGTCAATTGCTGTCTACCGTATTTGATTTTTCATCTGCTCCTCCTTCAGTTTGAGCTCATTTGTCAATTGCTGTGTCTACCGTATTTGATTTTTCATCCGCTCCTCCTTCAGTTTGAGCTCATTTGTCAATTGCTGTGTCTACCGTATTTGATTTTTCATCTGCTCCTCCTTCAGTTTGAGCTCATTTGTCAGTTGCTGCATCTGCTGCATTTGATTTTTCAGCTGCTCCTCCTTCAGTTTGAGCTCATTTGTCAGTTGCTGCATGTGCTGCGTTTGATTTTTCAGCTGCTCCTCCTTCAGTTTGAGCTCATTTGTCCAGCGTCTGCTGCGTTTGATTTTTCATCCGCTCCTCCTTCACTTTGAGCTCATTTGTCAGTTGCTGCGTCTCCTACGTTTGATTTTTCAGCTGGTCATCCTTCAGTTTGAGCTCATTTGTCAGTTGCTGCATCTGCTGCGTTTGATTTTTCAGCTGCTCCTCCTTCAGTTTGAGCTCATTTGTCAGTTGCTGCATCGGCTGCGTTTGATTTTTCATCCGCTCCTCCTTCAGTTTGAGCTCATTTGTCAGTTGCTGCATCTCCTGAATTAGATTTTTCAGCTGCTGCTCCTCCTTAAGTTTGAGTTCCTGTTTCAGCTGCTCCTTCTGTTTAAACTCATTTGTCAGTTGCTGTGTCTCCTGAATTAGATTTTTCAGCTGGTCCTCCTTCAGTTTGAGCTCATTTGTCAGTTGCTGCGTTTCCTACGTTTTATTTTTCCATCTGCTCCTCCTTCAGTTTGAGCTCATTTGTCAGTTGCTGCATCTGCTGCGTTTGATTTTTCATCTGCTCCTCCTTCAGTTTGAGCTCATTTGTCAGTTGCTGTGTCTACCGTATTTGATTTTTCAGCTGCTCCTCCTTCAGTTTGAGCTCATTTGTCAGTTGCTGCATCGGCTGCGTTTGATTTTTCATCTGCTCCTCCAGTTTGAGCTCATTTGTCAGTTGCTGCATGTGCTGCGTTTGATTTTTCATCCGCTCCTCCTTCAGTTTGAGCTCATTTGTCAGTTGCTGCATTTGCTGCGTTTGATTTTTCATCCGCTCCTCCTTCAGTTTGAGCTCATTTGTCAGTTGCTGCATTTGCTGCGTTTGATTTTTCAGCTGCTCCTCCTTCAGTTTGAGCTCATTTGTCAGTTGCTGCATGTGCTGCGTTTGATTTTTCAGCTGCTCCTCCTTCAGTTTGAGCTCATTTGTCAGTTGCTGCATTTGCTGCGTTTGATTTTTCAGCTGCTCCTCCTTCAGTTTGAGCTCATTTGTCAGTTGCTGCATTTGCTGCGTTTGATTTTTCAGCTGCTCCTCCTTCAGTTTGAGCTCATTTGTCAGTTGCTGCATTTGCTGCGTTTGATTTTTCAGCTGCTCCTCCTTCAGTTTGAGCTCATTTGTCAGTTGCTGCATGTGCTGCGTTTGATTTTTCAGCTGCTCCTCCTTCAGTTTGAGCTCATTTGTCCTGCGTCTGCTGCGTTTGATTTTTCATCCGCTCCTCCTTCAGTTTGAGCTCATTTGTCAGTTGCTGCATCTGCTGCGTTTGATTTTTCAGCTGCTCCTCCTTCAGTTTGAGCTCATTTGTCAATTGCTGTGTCTACCGTATTTGATTTTTCATCCGCTCCTCCTTCAGTTTGAGCTCATTTGTCAGTTGCTGCATCTGCTGCGTTTGATTTTTCAGCTGCTCCTCCTTCAGTTTGAGCTCATTTGTCAGTTGCTGCATCTGCTGCGTTTGATTTTTCCATCCGCTCCTCCTTCAGTTTGAGCTCATTTGTCAGTTGCTGCATCTGCTGCGTTTGATTTTTCATCCGCTCCTCCTTCAGTTTGAGCTCATTTGTCAATTGCTGTGTCTACCGTATTTGATTTTTCATCCGCTCCTCCTTCAGTTTGAGCTCATTTGTCAATTGCTGTGTCTACCGTATTTGATTTTTCATCTGCTCCTCCTTCGGTTTGAGCTCATTTGTCAATTGCTGTGTCTACCGTATTTGATTTTTCATCTGCTCCTCCTTCAGTTTGAGCTCATTTGTCAGTTGCTGCATCTGCTGCATTTGATTTTTCAGCTGCTCCTCCTTCAGTTTGAGCTCATTTGTCAGTTGCTGCATGTGCTGCGTTTGATTTTTCAGCTGCTCCTCCTTCAGTTTGAGCTCATTTGTCCAGCGTCTGCTGCGTTTGATTTTTCATCCGCTCCTCCTTCAGTTTGAGCTCATTTGTCAGTTGCTGCATCTCCTGAATTAGATTTTTCAGCTGCTGCTCCTCCTTAAGTTTGAGTTCCTGTTTCAGCTGCTCCTTCTGTTTAAACTCATTTGTCAGTTGCTGTGTCTCCTGAATTAGATTTTTCAGCTGGTCCTCCTTCAGTTTGAGCTCATTTGTCAGTTGCTGCGTTTCCTACGTTTTATTTTTCCATCTGCTCCTCCTTCAGTTTGAGCTCATTTGTCAGTTGCTGCATCTGCTGCGTTTGATTTTTCATCTGCTCCTCCTTCAGTTTGAGCTCATTTGTCAGTTGCTGCATCTGCTGCATTTGATTTTTCAGCTGCTCCTCCTTCAGTTTGAGCTCATTTGTCAGTTGCTGCATGTGCTGCGTTTGATTTTTCAGCTGCTCCTCCTTCAGTTTGAGCTCATTTGTCCAGCGTCTGCTGCGTTTGATTTTTCATCCGCTCCTCCTTCAGTTTGAGCTCATTTGTCAGTTGCTGCATCTGCTGTGTTTGATTTTTCATCTGCTCCTCCTTCAGTTTGAGCTCATTTGTCAATTGCTGTGTCTACCGTATTTGATTTTTCATCTGCTCCTCCTTCAGTTTGAGCTCATTTGTCAGTTGCTGCATCTGCTGCATTTGATTTTTCAGCTGCTCCTCCTTCAGTTTGAGCTCATTTGTCAGTTGCTGCGTTTCCTACGTTTTATTTTTCCATCTGCTCCTCCTTCAGTTTGAGCTCATTTGTCAGTTGCTGCATCTGCTGCGTTTGATTTTTCATCTGCTCCTCCTTCAGTTTGAGCTCATTTGTCAGTTGCTGTGTCTACCGTATTTGATTTTTCAGCTGCTCCTCCTTCAGTTTGAGCTCATTTGTCAGTTGCTGCATCTGCTGCGTTTGATTTTTCAGCTGCTCCTCCTTCAGTTTGAGCTCATTTGTCAGTTGCTGCATCGGCTGCGTTTGATTTTTCAGCTGCTCCTCCTTCAGTTTGAGCTCATTTGTCAGTTGCTGCGTCTGCTGCGTTTGATTTTTCAGCTGCTCCTCCTTCAGTTTGAGCTCATTTGTCAGTTGCTGCATCGGCTGCGTTTGATTTTTCATCTGCTCCTCCAGTTTGAGCTCATTTGTCAGTTGCTGCATGTGCTGCGTTTGATTTTTCATCCGCTCCTCCTTCAGTTTGAGCTCATTTGTCAGTTGCTGCATTTGCTGCGTTTGATTTTTCAGCTGCTCCTCCTTCAGTTTGAGCTCATTTGTCAGTTGCTGCATGTGCTGCGTTTGATTTTTCAGCTGCTCCTCCTTCAGTTTGAGCTCATTTGTCAGTTGCTGCATTTGCTGCGTTTGATTTTTCAGCTGCTCCTCCTTCAGTTTGAGCTCATTTGTCAGTTGCTGCATTTGCTGCGTTTGATTTTTCAGCTGCTCCTCCTTCATTTTGAGCTTATTTGTCAGTTGCTGCATTTGCTGCGTTTGATTTTTCAGCTGCTCCTCCTTCAGTTTGAGCTCATTTGTCAGTTGCTGCATGTGCTGCGTTTGATTTTTCAGCTGCTCCTCCTTCAGTTTTAGCTCATTTGTCAGTTGCTGCGTCTGCTGTGTTTGATTTTTCAGCTGCTCCTCCTTCAGTTTGAGCTCATTTGTCAGTTGCTGCATCTGCTGCGTTTGATTTTTCATCTGCTCCTCCTTCAGTTTGAGCTCATTTGTCAATTGCTGTCTACCGTATTTGATTTTTCATCTGCTCCTCCTTCAGTTTGAGCTCATTTGTCAATTGCTGTGTCTACCGTATTTGATTTTTCATCCGCTCCTCCTTCAGTTTGAGCTCATTTGTCAATTGCTGTGTCTACCGTATTTGATTTTTCATCTGCTCCTCCTTCAGTTTGAGCTCATTTGTCAGTTGCTGCATCTGCTGCATTTGATTTTTCAGCTGCTCCTCCTTCAGTTTGAGCTCATTTGTCAGTTGCTGCATGTGCTGCGTTTGATTTTTCAGCTGCTCCTCCTTCAGTTTGAGCTCATTTGTCCAGCGTCTGCTGCGTTTGATTTTTCATCCGCTCCTCCTTCACTTTGAGCTCATTTGTCAGTTGCTGCGTCTCCTACGTTTGATTTTTCAGCTGGTCATCCTTCAGTTTGAGCTCATTTGTCAGTTGCTGCATCTGCTGCGTTTGATTTTTCATCCGCTCCTCCTTCAGTTTGAGCTTATTTGTCAGTTGCTGCGTCTGCTGCGTTTTATTTTTCCATCCGCTCCTCCTTCAGTTTGAGCTCATTTGTCAATTGCTGTGTCTACCGTATTTGATTTTTCATCCGCTCCTCCTTCAGTTTGAGCTCATTTGTCAATTGCTGTGTCCACCGTATTTGATTTTTCATCTGCTCCTCCTTCGGTTTGAGCTCATTTGTCAATTGCTGTGTCTACCGTATTTGATTTTTCATCTGCTCCTCCTTCAGTTTGAGCTCATTTGTCAGTTGCTGCATCTGCTGCATTTGATTTTTCAGCTGCTCCTCCTTCAGTTTGAGCTCATTTGTCAGTTGCTGCATGTGCTGCGTTTGATTTTTCAGCTGCTCCTCCTTCAGTTTGAGCTCATTTGTCCAGCGTCTGCTGCGTTTGATTTTTCATCCGCTCCTCCTTCAGTTTGAGCTCATTTGTCAGTTGCTGCATCTCCTGAATTAGATTTTTCAGCTGCTGCTCCTCCTTAAGTTTGAGTTCCTGTTTCAGCTGCTCCTTCTGTTTAAACTCATTTGTCAGTTGCTGTGTCTCCTGAATTAGATTTTTCAGCTGGTCCTCCTTCAGTTTGAGCTCATTTGTCAGTTGCTGCGTTTCCTACGTTTTATTTTTCCATCTGCTCCTCCTTCAGTTTGAGCTCATTTGTCAGTTGCTGCATCTGCTGCGTTTGATTTTTCATCTGCTCCTCCTTCAGTTTGAGCTCATTTGTCAGTTGCTGTGTCTACCGTATTTGATTTTTCAGCTGCTCCTCCTTCAGTTTGAGCTCATTTGTCAGTTGCTGCATCTGCTGCGTTTGATTTTTCAGCTGCTCCTCCTTCAGTTTGAGCTCATTTGTCAGTTGCTGCATCGGCTGCGTTTGATTTTTCATCTGCTCCTCCTTCAGTTTGAGCTCATTTGTCAGTTGCTGTGTCTACCGTATTTGATTTTTCAGCTGCTCCTCCTTCAGTTTGAGCTCATTTGTCAGTTGCTGCGTCTGCTGCGTTTGATTTTTCAGCTGCTCCTCCTTCAGTTTGAGCTCATTTGTCAGTTGCTGCATCGGCTGCGTTTGATTTTTCATCTGCTCCTCCAGTTTGAGCTCATTTGTCAGTTGCTGCATGTGCTGCGTTTGATTTTTCATCCGCTCCTCCTTCAGTTTGAGCTCATTTGTCAGTTGCTGCATTTGCTGCGTTTGATTTTTCAGCTGCTCCTCCTTCAGTTTGAGCTCATTTGTCAGTTGCTGCATGTGCTGCGTTTGATTTTTCAGCTGCTCCTCCTTCAGTTTGAGCTCATTTGTCAGTTGCTGCATTTGCTGCGTTTGATTTTTCAGCTGCTCCTCCTTCAGTTTGAGCTCATTTGTCAGTTGCTGCATTTGCTGCGTTTGATTTTTCAGCTGCTCCTCCTTCAGTTTGAGCTCATTTGTCAGTTGCTGCATTTGCTGCGTTTGATTTTTCAGCTGCTCCTCCTTCAGTTTGAGCTCATTTGTCAGTTGCTGCATGTGCTGCGTTTGATTTTTCAGCTGCTCCTCCTTCAGTTTGAGCTCATTTGTCCTGCGTCTGCTGCGTTTGATTTTTCATCCGCTCCTCCTTCAGTTTGAGCTCATTTGTCAGTTGCTGCATCTGCTGCGTTTGATTTTTCAGCTGCTCCTCCTTCAGTTTGAGCTCATTTGTCAATTGCTGTGTCTACCGTATTTGATTTTTCATCCGCTCCTCCTTCAGTTTGAGCTCATTTGTCAGTTGCTGCATCTGCTGCGTTTGATTTTTCAGCTGCTCCTCCTTCAGTTTGAGCTCATTTGTCAGTTGCTGCATCTGCTGCGTTTGATTTTTCCATCCGCTCCTCCTTCAGTTTGAGCTCATTTGTCAGTTGCTGCATCTGCTGCGTTTGATTTTTCATCCGCTCCTCCTTCAGTTTGAGCTCATTTGTCAATTGCTGTGTCTACCGTATTTGATTTTTCATCCGCTCCTCCTTCAGTTTGAGCTCATTTGTCAATTGCTGTGTCTACCGTATTTGATTTTTCATCTGCTCCTCCTTCGGTTTGAGCTCATTTGTCAATTGCTGTGTCTACCGTATTTGATTTTTCATCTGCTCCTCCTTCAGTTTGAGCTCATTTGTCAGTTGCTGCATCTGCTGCATTTGATTTTTCAGCTGCTCCTCCTTCAGTTTGAGCTCATTTGTCAGTTGCTGCATGTGCTGCGTTTGATTTTTCAGCTGCTCCTCCTTCAGTTTGAGCTCATTTGTCCAGCGTCTGCTGCGTTTGATTTTTCATCCGCTCCTCCTTCAGTTTGAGCTCATTTGTCAGTTGCTGCATCTCCTGAATTAGATTTTTCAGCTGCTGCTCCTCCTTAAGTTTGAGTTCCTGTTTCAGCTGCTCCTTCTGTTTAAACTCATTTGTCAGTTGCTGTGTCTCCTGAATTAGATTTTTCAGCTGGTCCTCCTTCAGTTTGAGCTCATTTGTCAGTTGCTGCGTTTCCTACGTTTTATTTTTCCATCTGCTCCTCCTTCAGTTTGAGCTCATTTGTCAGTTGCTGCATCTGCTGCGTTTGATTTTTCATCTGCTCCTCCTTCAGTTTGAGCTCATTTGTCAGTTGCTGCATCTGCTGCATTTGATTTTTCAGCTGCTCCTCCTTCAGTTTGAGCTCATTTGTCAGTTGCTGCATGTGCTGCGTTTGATTTTTCAGCTGCTCCTCCTTCAGTTTGAGCTCATTTGTCCAGCGTCTGCTGCGTTTGATTTTTCATCCGCTCCTCCTTCAGTTTGAGCTCATTTGTCAGTTGCTGCATCTGCTGCGTTTGATTTTTCATCTGCTCCTCCTTCAGTTTGAGCTCATTTGTCAATTGCTGTGTCTACCGTATTTGATTTTTCATCTGCTCCTCCTTCAGTTTGAGCTCATTTGTCAGTTGCTGCATCTGCTGCATTTGATTTTTCAGCTGCTCCTCCTTCAGTTTGAGCTCATTTGTCAGTTGCTGCGTTTCCTACGTTTTATTTTTCCATCTGCTCCTCCTTCAGTTTGAGCTCATTTGTCAGTTGCTGCATCTGCTGCGTTTGATTTTTCATCTGCTCCTCCTTCAGTTTGAGCTCATTTGTCAGTTGCTGTGTCTACCGTATTTGATTTTTCAGCTGCTCCTCCTTCAGTTTGAGCTCATTTGTCAGTTGCTGCATCTGCTGCGTTTGATTTTTCAGCTGCTCCTCCTTCAGTTTGAGCTCATTTGTCAGTTGCTGCATCGGCTGCGTTTGATTTTTCAGCTGCTCCTCCTTCAGTTTGAGCTCATTTGTCAGTTGCTGCGTCTGCTGCGTTTGATTTTTCAGCTGCTCCTCCTTCAGTTTGAGCTCATTTGTCAGTTGCTGAATCGGCTGCGTTTGATTTTTCATCTGCTCCTCCAGTTTGAGCTCATTTGTCAGTTGCTGCATGTGCTGCGTTTGATTTTTCATCCGCTCCTCCTTCAGTTTGAGCTCATTTGTCAGTTGCTGCATTTGCTGCGTTTGATTTTTCAGCTGCTCCTCCTTCAGTTTGAGCTCATTTGTCAGTTGCTGCATGTGCTGCGTTTGATTTTTCAGCTGCTCCTCCTTCAGTTTGAGCTCATTTGTCAGTTGCTGCATTTGCTGCGTTTGATTTTTCAGCTGCTCCTCCTTCAGTTTGAGCTCATTTGTCAGTTGCTGCATTTGCTGCGTTTGATTTTTCAGCTGCTCCTCCTTCATTTTGAGCTTATTTGTCAGTTGCTGCATTTGCTGCGTTTGATTTTTCAGCTGCTCCTCCTTCAGTTTGAGCTCATTTGTCAGTTGCTGCATGTGCTGCGTTTGATTTTTCAGCTGCTCCTCCTTCAGTTTGAGCTCATTTGTCAGTTGCTGCGTCTGCTGTGTTTGATTTTTCAGCTGCTCCTCCTTCAGTTTGAGCTCATTTGTCAGTTGCTGCATCTGCTGCGTTTGATTTTTCATCTGCTCCTCCTTCAGTTTGAGCTCATTTGTCAATTGCTGTCTACCGTATTTGATTTTTCATCTGCTCCTCCTTCAGTTTGAGCTCATTTGTCAATTGCTGTGTCTACCGTATTTGATTTTTCATCCGCTCCTCCTTCAGTTTGAGCTCATTTGTCAATTGCTGTGTCTACCGTATTTGATTTTTCATCTGCTCCTCCTTCAGTTTGAGCTCATTTGTCAGTTGCTGCATCTGCTGCATTTGATTTTTCAGCTGCTCCTCCTTCAGTTTGAGCTCATTTGTCAGTTGCTGCATGTGCTGCGTTTGATTTTTCAGCTGCTCCTCCTTCAGTTTGAGCTCATTTGTCCAGCGTCTGCTGCGTTTGATTTTTCATCCGCTCCTCCTTCACTTTGAGCTCATTTGTCAGTTGCTGCGTCTCCTACGTTTGATTTTTCAGCTGGTCATCCTTCAGTTTGAGCTCATTTGTCAGTTGCTGCATCTGCTGCGTTTGATTTTTCATCCGCTCCTCCTTCAGTTTGAGCTTATTTGTCAGTTGCTGCGTCTGCTGCGTTTTATTTTTCCATCCGCTCCTCCTTCAGTTTGAGCTCATTTGTCAATTGCTGTGTCTACCGTATTTGATTTTTCATCCGCTCCTCCTTCAGTTTGAGCTCATTTGTCAATTGCTGTGTCCACCGTATTTGATTTTTCATCTGCTCCTCCTTCGGTTTGAGCTCATTTGTCAATTGCTGTGTCTACCGTATTTGATTTTTCATCTGCTCCTCCTTCAGTTTGAGCTCATTTGTCAGTTGCTGCATCTGCTGCATTTGATTTTTCAGCTGCTCCTCCTTCAGTTTGAGCTCATTTGTCAGTTGCTGCATGTGCTGCGTTTGATTTTTCAGCTGCTCCTCCTTCAGTTTGAGCTCATTTGTCCAGCGTCTGCTGCGTTTGATTTTTCATCCGCTCCTCCTTCAGTTTGAGCTCATTTGTCAGTTGCTGCATCTCCTGAATTAGATTTTTCAGCTGCTGCTCCTCCTTAAGTTTGAGTTCCTGTTTCAGCTGCTCCTTCTGTTTAAACTCATTTGTCAGTTGCTGTGTCTCCTGAATTAGATTTTTCAGCTGGTCCTCCTTCAGTTTGAGCTCATTTGTCAGTTGCTGCGTTTCCTACGTTTTATTTTTCCATCTGCTCCTCCTTCAGTTTGAGCTCATTTGTCAGTTGCTGCATCTGCTGCGTTTGATTTTTCATCTGCTCCTCCTTCAGTTTGAGCTCATTTGTCAGTTGCTGTGTCTACCGTATTTGATTTTTCAGCTGCTCCTCCTTCAGTTTGAGCTCATTTGTCAGTTGCTGCATCTGCTGCGTTTGATTTTTCAGCTGCTCCTCCTTCAGTTTGAGCTCATTTGTCAGTTGCTGCATCGGCTGCGTTTGATTTTTCATCTGCTCCTCCTTCAGTTTGAGCTCATTTGTCAGTTGCTGTGTCTACCGTATTTGATTTTTCAGCTGCTCCTCCTTCAGTTTGAGCTCATTTGTCAGTTGCTGCGTCTGCTGCGTTTGATTTTTCAGCTGCTCCTCCTTCAGTTTGAGCTCATTTGTCAGTTGCTGCATCGGCTGCGTTTGATTTTTCATCTGCTCCTCCAGTTTGAGCTCATTTGTCAGTTGCTGCATGTGCTGCGTTTGATTTTTCATCCGCTCCTCCTTCAGTTTGAGCTCATTTGTCAGTTGCTGCATTTGCTGCGTTTGATTTTTCAGCTGCTCCTCCTTCAGTTTGAGCTCATTTGTCAGTTGCTGCATGTGCTGCGTTTGATTTTTCAGCTGCTCCTCCTTCAGTTTGAGCTCATTTGTCAGTTGCTGCATTTGCTGCGTTTGATTTTTCAGCTGCTCCTCCTTCAGTTTGAGCTCATTTGTCAGTTGCTGCATTTGCTGCGTTTGATTTTTCAGCTGCTCCTCCTTCAGTTTGAGCTCATTTGTCAGTTGCTGCATTTGCTGCGTTTGATTTTTCAGCTGCTCCTCCTTCAGTTTGAGCTCATTTGTCAGTTGCTGCATTTGCTGCGTTTGATTTTTCAGCTGCTCCTCCTTCAGTTTGAGCTCATTTGTCAGTTGCTGCATGTGCTGCGTTTGATTTTTCAGCTGCTCCTCCTTCAGTTTGAGCTCATTTGTCCTGCGTCTGCTGCGTTTGATTTTTCATCCGCTCCTCCTTCAGTTTGAGCTCATTTGTCAGTTGCTGCATCTGCTGCGTTTGATTTTTCAGCTGCTCCTCCTTCAGTTTGAGCTCATTTGTCAATTGCTGTGTCTACCGTATTTGATTTTTCATCCGCTCCTCCTTCAGTTTGAGCTCATTTGTCAGTTGCTGCATCTGCTGCGTTTGATTTTTCAGCTGCTCCTCCTTCAGTTTGAGCTCATTTGTCAGTTGCTGCATCTGCTGCGTTTGATTTTTCATCCGCTCCTCCTTCAGTTTGAGCTCATTTGTCAATTGCTGTGTCTACCGTATTTGATTTTTCATCCGCTCCTCCTTCAGTTTGAGCTCATTTGTCAATTGCTGTGTCTACCGTATTTGATTTTTCATCTGCTCCTCCTTCGGTTTGAGCTCATTTGTCAATTGCTGTGTCTACCGTATTTGATTTTTCATCTGCTCCTCCTTCAGTTTGAGCTCATTTGTCAGTTGCTGCATCTGCTGCATTTGATTTTTCAGCTGCTCCTCCTTCAGTTTGAGCTCATTTGTCAGTTGCTGCATGTGCTGCGTTTGATTTTTCAGCTGCTCCTCCTTCAGTTTGAGCTCATTTGTCCAGCGTCTGCTGCGTTTGATTTTTCATCCGCTCCTCCTTCAGTTTGAGCTCATTTGTCAGTTGCTGCATCTCCTGAATTAGATTTTTCAGCTGCTGCTCCTCCTTAAGTTTGAGTTCCTGTTTCAGCTGCTCCTTCTGTTTAAACTCATTTGTCAGTTGCTGTGTCTCCTGAATTAGATTTTTCAGCTGGTCCTCCTTCAGTTTGAGCTCATTTGTCAGTTGCTGCGTTTCCTACGTTTTATTTTTCCATCTGCTCCTCCTTCAGTTTGAGCTCATTTGTCAGTTGCTGCATCTGCTGCGTTTGATTTTTCATCTGCTCCTCCTTCAGTTTGAGCTCATTTGTCAGTTGCTGCATGTGCTGCGTTTGATTTTTCAGCTGCTCCTCCTTCAGTTTGAGCTCATTTGTCCAGCGTCTGCTGCGTTTGATTTTTCATCCGCTCCTCCTTCAGTTTGAGCTCATTTGTCAGTTGCTGCATCTGCTGCGTTTGATTTTTCATCTGCTCCTCCTTCAGTTTGAGCTCATTTGTCAGTTGCTGTGTCTACCGTATTTGATTTTTCAGCTGCTCCTCCTTCAGTTTGAGCTCATTTGTCAGTTGCTGCATCTGCTGCGTTTGATTTTTCAGCTGCTCCTCCTTCAGTTTGAGCTCATTTGTCAGTTGCTGCATCTGCTGCGTTTGATTTTTCATCTGCTCCTCCAGTTTGAGCTCATTTGTCAGTTGCTGCATGTGCTGCGTTTGATTTTTCATCCGCTCCTCCTTCAGTTTGAGCTCATTTGTCAGTTGCTGCATTTGCTGCGTTTGATTTTTCAGCTGCTCCTCCTTCAGTTTGAGCTCATTTGTCAGTTGCTGCATTTGCTGCGTTTGATTTTTCAGCTGCTCCTCCTTCAGTTTGAGCTCATTTGTCAGTTGCTGCATTTGCTGCGTTTGATTTTTCAGCTGCTCCTCCTTCAGTTTGAGCTCATTTGTCAGTTGCTGCGTCTGCTGTGTTTGATTTTTCAGCTGCTCCTCCTTCAGTTTGAGCTCATTTGTCAGTTGCTGCGTCTGCTGTGTTTGATTTTTCATCTGCTCCTCCTTCAGTTTGAGCTCATTTGTCAATTGCTGTCTACCGTATTTGATTTTTCATCTGCTCCTCCTTCAGTTTGAGCTCATTTGTCAATTGCTGTGTCTACCGTATTTGATTTTTCATCCGCTCCTCCTTCAGTTTGAGCTCATTTGTCAATTGCTGTGTCTACCGTATTTGATTTTTCATCTGCTCCTCCTTCAGTTTGAGCTCATTTGTCAGTTGCTGCATCTGCTGCATTTGATTTTTCAGCTGCTCCTCCTTCAGTTTGAGCTCATTTGTCAGTTGCTGCGTTTCCTACGTTTTATTTTTCCATCTGCTCCTCCTTCAGTTTGAGCTCATTTGTCAGTTGCTGCATCTGCTGCGTTTGATTTTTCATCTGCTCCTCCTTCAGTTTGAGCTCATTTGTCAGTTGCTGCATTTGCTGCGTTTGATTTTTCATCTGCTCCTCCTTCAGTTTGAGCTCATTTGTCAGTTGCTGCATCTGCTGCGTTTGATTTTTCAGCTGCTCCTCCTTCAGTTTGAGCTCATTTGTCAGTTGCTGCATCTGCTGCGTTTGATTTTTCATCTGCTCCTCCTTCAGTTTGAGCTCATTTGTCAGTTGCTGCATCTGCTGCGTTTGATTTTTCATCTGCTCCTCCTTCAGTTTGAGCTCATTTGTCAGTTACTGCATCTGCTGCATTTGATTTTTCAGCTGCTCCTCCTTCAGTTTGAGCTCATTTGTCAGTTGCTGCATTTGCTGCGTTTGATTTTCCATCTGCTCCTCCTTCAGTTTGAGCTCATTTGTCAGTTGCTGCATCTGCTGCGTTTGATTTTTCATCTGCTCCTCCTTCAGTTTGAGCTCATTTGTCAGTTGCTGCATCTGCTGCGTTTGATTTTTCAGCTGCTCCTCCTTCAGTTTGAGCTCATTTGTCAGTTGCTGTTTCTACCGTATTTGATTTTTCAGCTGCTCCTCCTTCAGTTTGAGCTCATTTGTCAGTTGCTGCATCTGCTGCGTTTGATTTTTCAGCTGCTCCTCCTTCAGTTTGAGCTCATTTGTCAGTTGCTGCATCGGCTGCGTTTGATTTTTCATCTGCTCCTCCTTCAGTTTGAGCTCATTTGTCAGTTGCTGTGTCTACCGTATTTGATTTTTCAGCTGCTCCTCCTTCAGTTTGAGCTCATTTGTCAGTTGCTGCGTCTGCTGCGTTTGATTTTTCAGCTGCTCCTCCTTCAGTTTGAGCTCATTTGTCAGTTGCTGCATCGGCTGCGTTTGATTTTTCATCTGCTCCTCCAGTTTGAGCTCATTTGTCAGTTGCTGCATGTGCTGCGTTTGATTTTTCATCCGCTCCTCCTTCAGTTTGAGCTCATTTGTCAGTTGCTGCATTTGCTGCGTTTGATTTTTCAGCTGCTCCTCCTTCAGTTTGAGCTCATTTGTCAGTTGCTGCATGTGCTGCGTTTGATTTTTCAGCTGCTCCTCCTTCAGTTTGAGCTCATTTGTCAGTTGCTGCATTTGCTGCGTTTGATTTTTCAGCTGCTCCTCCTTCAGTTTGAGCTCATTTGTCAGTTGCTGCATTTGCTGCGTTTGATTTTTCAGCTGCTCCTCCTTCAGTTTGAGCTCATTTGTCAGTTGCTGCATTTGCTGCGTTTGATTTTTCAGCTGCTCCTCCTTCAGTTTGAGCTCATTTGTCAGTTGCTGCATGTGCTGCGTTTGATTTTTCAGCTGCTCCTCCTTCAGTTTGAGCTCATTTGTCAGTTGCTGCGTCTGCTGTGTTTGATTTTTCAGCTGCTCCTCCTTCAGTTTGAGCTCATTTGTCAGTTGCTGCATCTGCTGCGTTTGATTTTTCATCTGCTCCTCCTTCAGTTTGAGCTCATTTGTCAATTGCTGTCTACCGTATTTGATTTTTCATCTGCTCCTCCTTCAGTTTGAGCTCATTTGTCAATTGCTGTGTCTACCGTATTTGATTTTTCATCCGCTCCTCCTTCAGTTTGAGCTCATTTGTCAATTGCTGTGTCTACCGTATTTGATTTTTCATCTGCTCCTCCTTCAGTTTGAGCTCATTTGTCAGTTGCTGCATCTGCTGCATTTGATTTTTCAGCTGCTCCTCCTTCAGTTTGAGCTCATTTGTCAGTTGCTGCATGTGCTGCGTTTGATTTTTCAGCTGCTCCTCCTTCAGTTTGAGCTCATTTGTCCAGCGTCTGCTGCGTTTGATTTTTCATCCGCTCCTCCTTCACTTTGAGCTCATTTGTCAGTTGCTGCGTCTCCTACGTTTGATTTTTCAGCTGGTCATCCTTCAGTTTGAGCTCATTTGTCAGTTGCTGCATCTGCTGCGTTTGATTTTTCATCCGCTCCTCCTTCAGTTTGAGCTTATTTGTCAGTTGCTGCGTCTGCTGCGTTTTATTTTTCCATCCGCTCCTCCTTCAGTTTGAGCTCATTTGTCAATTGCTGTGTCTACCGTATTTGATTTTTCATCCGCTCCTCCTTCAGTTTGAGCTCATTTGTCAATTGCTGTGTCCACCGTATTTGATTTTTCATCTGCTCCTCCTTCGGTTTGAGCTCATTTGTCAATTGCTGTGTCTACCGTATTTGATTTTTCATCTGCTCCTCCTTCAGTTTGAGCTCATTTGTCAGTTGCTGCATCTGCTGCATTTGATTTTTCAGCTGCTCCTCCTTCAGTTTGAGCTCATTTGTCAGTTGCTGCATGTGCTGCGTTTGATTTTTCAGCTGCTCCTCCTTCAGTTTGAGCTCATTTGTCCAGCGTCTGCTGCGTTTGATTTTTCATCCGCTCCTCCTTCAGTTTGAGCTCATTTGTCAGTTGCTGCATCTCCTGAATTAGATTTTTCAGCTGCTGCTCCTCCTTAAGTTTGAGTTCCTGTTTCAGCTGCTCCTTCTGTTTAAACTCATTTGTCAGTTGCTGTGTCTCCTGAATTAGATTTTTCAGCTGCTCCTCCTTCAGTTTGAGCTCATTTGTCAGTTGCTGCGTTTCCTACGTTTTATTTTTCCATCTGCTCCTCCTTCAGTTTGAGCTCATTTGTCAGTTGCTGCATCTGCTGCGTTTGATTTTTCATCTGCTCCTCCTTCAGTTTGAGCTCATTTGTCAGTTGCTGTGTCTACCGTATTTGATTTTTCAGCTGCTCCTCCTTCAGTTTGAGCTCATTTGTCAGTTGCTGCATCTGCTGCGTTTGATTTTTCAGCTGCTCCTCCTTCAGTTTGAGCTCATTTGTCAGTTGCTGCATCGGCTGCGTTTGATTTTTCATCTGCTCCTCCTTCAGTTTGAGCTCATTTGTCAGTTGCTGCATCTGCTGCGTTTGATTTTTCAGCTGCTCCTCCTTCAGTTTGAGCTCATTTGTCAGTTGCTGCATCGGCTGCGTTTGATTTTTCATCTGCTCCTCCTTCAGTTTGAGCTCATTTGTCAGTTGCTGTGTCTACCGTATTTGATTTTTCAGCTGCTCCTCCTTCAGTTTGAGCTCATTTGTCAGTTGCTGCGTCTGCTGCGTTTGATTTTTCAGCTGCTCCTCCTTCAGTTTGAGCTCATTTGTCAGTTGCTGCATCGGCTGCGTTTGATTTTTCATCTGCTCCTCCAGTTTGAGCTCATTTGTCAGTTGCTGCATGTGCTGCGTTTGATTTTTCATCCGCTCCTCCTTCAGTTTGAGCTCATTTGTCAGTTGCTGCATTTGCTGCGTTTGATTTTTCAGCTGCTCCTCCTTCAGTTTGAGCTCATTTGTCAGTTGCTGCATTTGCTGCGTTTGATTTTTCAGCTGCTCCTCCTTCAGTTTGAGCTCATTTGTCAGTTGCTGCATTTGCTGCGTTTGATTTTTCAGCTGCTCCTCCTTCAGTTTGAGCTCATTTGTCAGTTGCTGCATTTGCTGCGTTTGATTTTTCAGCTGCTCCTCCTTCAGTTTGAGCTCATTTGTCAGTTGCTGCATGTGCTGCGTTTGATTTTTCAGCTGCTCCTCCTTCAGTTTGAGCTCATTTGTCCTGCGTCTGCTGCGTTTGATTTTTCATCCGCTCCTCCTTCAGTTTGAGCTCATTTGTCCTGCGTCTGCTGCGTTTGATTTTTCATCCGCTCCTCCTTCAGTTTGAGCTCATTTGTCAGTTGCTGCATCTGCTGCGTTTGATTTTTCAGCTGCTCCTCCTTCAGTTTGAGCTCATTTGTCAATTGCTGTGTCTACCGTATTTGATTTTTCATCCGCTCCTCCTTCAGTTTGAGCTCATTTGTCAGTTGCTGCATCTGCTGCGTTTGATTTTTCAGCTGCTCCTCCTTCAGTTTGAGCTCATTTGTCAGTTGCTGCATCTGCTGCGTTTGATTTTTCCATCCGCTCCTCCTTCAGTTTGAGCTCATTTGTCAGTTGCTGCATCTGCTGCGTTTGATTTTTCATCCGCTCCTCCTTCAGTTTGAGCTCATTTGTCAATTGCTGTGTCTACCGTATTTGATTTTTCATCCGCTCCTCCTTCAGTTTGAGCTCATTTGTCAATTGCTGTGTCTACCGTATTTGATTTTTCATCTGCTCCTCCTTCGGTTTGAGCTCATTTGTCAATTGCTGTGTCTACCGTATTTGATTTTTCATCTGCTCCTCCTTCAGTTTGAGCTCATTTGTCAGTTGCTGCATCTGCTGCATTTGATTTTTCAGCTGCTCCTCCTTCAGTTTGAGCTCATTTGTCAGTTGCTGCATGTGCTGCGTTTGATTTTTCAGCTGCTCCTCCTTCAGTTTGAGCTCATTTGTCAGTTGCTGCATCTGCTGCATTTGATTTTTCAGCTGCTCCTCCTTCAGTTTGAGCTCATTTGTCAGTTGCTGCATCTCCTGAATTAGATTTTTCAGCTGCTGCTCCTCCTTAAGTTTGAGTTCCTGTTTCAGCTGCTCCTTCTGTTTAAACTCATTTGTCAGTTGCTGTGTCTCCTGAATTAGATTTTTCAGCTGGTCCTCCTTCAGTTTGAGCTCATTTGTCAGTTGCTGCGTTTCCTACGTTTTATTTTTCCATCTGCTCCTCCTTCAGTTTGAGCTCATTTGTCAGTTGCTGCATCTGCTGCGTTTGATTTTTCATCTGCTCCTCCTTCAGTTTGAGCTCATTTGTCAGTTGCTGCATCTGCTGCATTTGATTTTTCAGCTGCTCCTCCTTCAGTTTGAGCTCATTTGTCAGTTGCTGCATGTGCTGCGTTTGATTTTTCAGCTGCTCCTCCTTCAGTTTGAGCTCATTTGTCAGTTGCTGCGTTTCCTACGTTTTATTTTTCCATCTGCTCCTCCTTCAGTTTGAGCTCATTTGTCAGTTGCTGCATCTGCTGCGTTTGATTTTTCATCTGCTCCTCCTTCAGTTTGAGCTCATTTGTCAGTTGCTGTGTCTACCGTATTTGATTTTTCAGCTGCTCCTCCTTCAGTTTGAGCTCATTTGTCAGTTGCTGCATCTGCTGCGTTTGATTTTTCAGCTGCTCCTCCTTCAGTTTGAGCTCATTTGTCAGTTGCTGCATCGGCTGCGTTTGATTTTTCAGCTGCTCCTCCTTCAGTTTGAGCTCATTTGTCAGTTGCTGCGTCTGCTGCGTTTGATTTTTCAGCTGCTCCTCCTTCAGTTTGAGCTCATTTGTCAGTTGCTGCATCGGCTGCGTTTGATTTTTCATCTGCTCCTCCAGTTTGAGCTCATTTGTCAGTTGCTGCATGTGCTGCGTTTGATTTTTCATCCGCTCCTCCTTCAGTTTGAGCTCATTTGTCAGTTGCTGCATTTGCTGCGTTTGATTTTTCAGCTGCTCCTCCTTCAGTTTGAGCTCATTTGTCAGTTGCTGCATGTGCTGCGTTTGATTTTTCAGCTGCTCCTCCTTCAGTTTGAGCTCATTTGTCAGTTGCTGCATTTGCTGCGTTTGATTTTTCAGCTGCTCCTCCTTCAGTTTGAGCTCATTTGTCAGTTGCTGCATTTGCTGCGTTTGATTTTTCAGCTGCTCCTCCTTCAGTTTGAGCTCATTTGTCAGTTGCTGCATTTGCTGCGTTTGATTTTTCAGCTGCTCCTCCTTCAGTTTGAGCTCATTTGTCAGTTGCTGCATGTGCTGCGTTTGATTTTTCAGCTGCTCCTCCTTCAGTTTGAGCTCATTTGTCAGTTGCTGCGTCTGCTGTGTTTGATTTTTCAGCTGCTCCTCCTTCAGTTTGAGCTCATTTGTCAGTTGCTGCATCTGCTGCGTTTGATTTTTCATCTGCTCCTCCTTCAGTTTGAGCTCATTTGTCAATTGCTGTCTACCGTATTTGATTTTTCATCTGCTCCTCCTTCAGTTTGAGCTCATTTGTCAATTGCTGTGTCTACCGTATTTGATTTTTCATCCGCTCCTCCTTCAGTTTGAGCTCATTTGTCAATTGCTGTGTCTACCGTATTTGATTTTTCATCTGCTCCTCCTTCAGTTTGAGCTCATTTGTCAGTTGCTGCATCTGCTGCATTTGATTTTTCAGCTGCTCCTCCTTCAGTTTGAGCTCATTTGTCAGTTGCTGCATGTGCTGCGTTTGATTTTTCAGCTGCTCCTCCTTCAGTTTGAGCTCATTTGTCCAGCGTCTGCTGCGTTTGATTTTTCATCCGCTCCTCCTTCACTTTGAGCTCATTTGTCAGTTGCTGCGTCTCCTACGTTTGATTTTTCAGCTGGTCATCCTTCAGTTTGAGCTCATTTGTCAGTTGCTGCATCTGCTGCGTTTGATTTTTCATCCGCTCCTCCTTCAGTTTGAGCTTATTTGTCAGTTGCTGCGTCTGCTGCGTTTTATTTTTCCATCCGCTCCTCCTTCAGTTTGAGCTCATTTGTCAATTGCTGTGTCTACCGTATTTGATTTTTCATCCGCTCCTCCTTCAGTTTGAGCTCATTTGTCAATTGCTGTGTCCACCGTATTTGATTTTTCATCTGCTCCTCCTTCGGTTTGAGCTCATTTGTTAATTGCTGTGTCTACCGTATTTGATTTTTCATCTGCTCCTCCTTCAGTTTGAGCTCATTTGTCAGTTGCTGTGTCTACCGTATTTGATTTTTCAGCTGCTCCTCCTTCAGTTTGAGCTCATTTGTCAGTTGCTGCATCGGCTGCGTTTGATTTTTCATCTGCTCCTCCTTCAGTTTGAGCTCATTTTTCAGTTGCTGTGTCTACCGTATTTGATTTTTCAGCTGCTCCTCCTTCAGTTTGAGCTCATTTGTCAGTTGCTGCGTCTGCTGCGTTTGATTTTTCAGCTGCTCCTCCTTCAGTTTGAGCTCATTTGTCAGTTGCTGCATCGGCTGCGTTTGATTTTTCATCTGCTCCTCCAGTTTGAGCTCATTTGTCAGTTGCTGCATGTGCTGCGTTTGATTTTTCATCCGCTCCTCCTTCAGTTTGAGCTCATTTGTCAGTTGCTGCATTTGCTGCGTTTGATTTTTCAGCTGCTCCTCCTTCAGTTTGAGCTCATTTGTCAGTTGCTGCATGTGCTGCGTTTGATTTTTCAGCTGCTCCTCCTTCAGTTTGAGCTCATTTGTCAGTTGCTGCATTTGCTGCGTTTGATTTTTCAGCTGCTCCTCCTTCAGTTTGAGCTCATTTGTCAGTTGCTGCATTTGCTGCGTTTGATTTTTCAGCTGCTCCTCCTTCAGTTTGAGCTCATTTGTCAGTTGCTGCATTTGCTGCGTTTGATTTTTCAGCTGCTCCTCCTTCAGTTTGAGCTCATTTGTCAGTTGCTGCATGTGCTGCGTTTGATTTTTCAGCTGCTCCTCCTTCAGTTTGAGCTCATTTGTCCTGCGTCTGCTGCGTTTGATTTTTCATCCGCTCCTCCTTCAGTTTGAGCTCATTTGTCAGTTGCTGCATCTGCTGCGTTTGATTTTTCAGCTGCTCCTCCTTCAGTTTGAGCTCATTTGTCAATTGCTGTGTCTACCGTATTTGATTTTTCATCCGCTCCTCCTTCAGTTTGAGCTCATTTGTCAGTTGCTGCATCTGCTGCGTTTGATTTTTCAGCTGCTCCTCCTTCAGTTTGAGCTCATTTGTCAGTTGCTGCATCTGCTGCGTTTGATTTTTCCATCCGCTCCTCCTTCAGTTTGAGCTCATTTGTCAGTTGCTGCATCTGCTGCGTTTGATTTTTCATCCGCTCCTCCTTCAGTTTGAGCTCATTTGTCAATTGCTGTGTCTACCGTATTTGATTTTTCATCCGCTCCTCCTTCAGTTTGAGCTCATTTGTCAATTGCTGTGTCTACCGTATTTGATTTTTCATCTGCTCCTCCTTCGGTTTGAGCTCATTTGTCAATTGCTGTGTCTACCGTATTTGATTTTTCATCTGCTCCTCCTTCAGTTTGAGCTCATTTGTCAGTTGCTGCATCTGCTGCATTTGATTTTTCAGCTGCTCCTCCTTCAGTTTGAGCTCATTTGTCAGTTGCTGCATGTGCTGCGTTTGATTTTTCAGCTGCTCCTCCTTCAGTTTGAGCTCATTTGTCCAGCGTCTGCTGCGTTTGATTTTTCATCCGCTCCTCCTTCAGTTTGAGCTCATTTGTCAGTTGCTGCATCTCCTGAATTAGATTTTTCAGCTGCTGCTCCTCCTTAAGTTTGAGTTCCTGTTTCAGCTGCTCCTTCTGTTTAAACTCATTTGTCAGTTGCTGTGTCTCCTGAATTAGATTTTTCAGCTGGTCCTCCTTCAGTTTGAGCTCATTTGTCAGTTGCTGCGTTTCCTACGTTTTATTTTTCCATCTGCTCCTCCTTCAGTTTGAGCTCATTTGTCAGTTGCTGCATCTGCTGCGTTTGATTTTTCATCTGCTCCTCCTTCAGTTTGAGCTCATTTGTCAGTTGCTGCATCTGCTGCATTTGATTTTTCAGCTGCTCCTCCTTCAGTTTGAGCTCATTTGTCAGTTGCTGCATGTGCTGCGTTTGATTTTTCAGCTGCTCCTCCTTCAGTTTGAGCTCATTTGTCCAGCGTCTGCTGCGTTTGATTTTTCATCCGCTCCTCCTTCAGTTTGAGCTCATTTGTCAGTTGCTGCATCTGCTGCGTTTGATTTTTCATCTGCTCCTCCTTCAGTTTGAGCTCATTTGTCAATTGCTGTGTCTACCGTATTTGATTTTTCATCTGCTCCTCCTTCAGTTTGAGCTCATTTGTCAATTGCTGTGTCTACCGTATTTGATTTTTCATCTGCTCCTCCTTCAGTTTGAGCTCATTTGTCAGTTGCTGCATCTGCTGCATTTGATTTTTCAGCTGCTCCTCCTTCAGTTTGAGCTCATTTGTCAGTTGCTGCGTTTCCTACGTTTTATTTTTCCATCTGCTCCTCCTTCAGTTTGAGCTCATTTGTCAGTTGCTGCATCTGCTGCGTTTGATTTTTCATCTGCTCCTCCTTCAGTTTGAGCTCATTTGTCAGTTGCTGTGTCTACCGTATTTGATTTTTCAGCTGCTCCTCCTTCAGTTTGAGCTCATTTGTCAGTTGCTGCATCTGCTGCGTTTGATTTTTCAGCTGCTCCTCCTTCAGTTTGAGCTCATTTGTCAGTTGCTGCATCGGCTGCGTTTGATTTTTCATCTGCTCCTCCTTCAGTTTGAGCTCATTTGTCAGTTGCTGTGTCTACCGTATTTGATTTTTCAGCTGCTCCTCCTTCAGTTTGAGCTCATTTGTCAGTTGCTGCGTCTGCTGCGTTTGATTTTTCAGCTGCTCCTCCTTCAGTTTGAGCTCATTTGTCAGTTGCTGCATCGGCTGCGTTTGATTTTTCATCTGCTCCTCCAGTTTGAGCTCATTTGTCAGTTGCTGCATGTGCTGCGTTTGATTTTTCATCCGCTCCTCCTTCAGTTTGAGCTCATTTGTCAGTTGCTGCATTTGCTGCGTTTGATTTTTCAGCTGCTCCTCCTTCAGTTTGAGCTCATTTGTCAGTTGCTGCATGTGCTGCGTTTGATTTTTCAGCTGCTCCTCCTTCAGTTTGAGCTCATTTGTCAGTTGCTGCATTTGCTGCGTTTGATTTTTCAGCTGCTCCTCCTTCAGTTTGAGCTCATTTGTCAGTTGCTGCATTTGCTGCGTTTGATTTTTCAGCTGCTCCTCCTTCAGTTTGAGCTCATTTGTCAGTTGCTGCATTTGCTGCGTTTGATTTTTCAGCTGCTCCTCCTTCAGTTTGAGCTCATTTGTCAGTTGCTGCATGTGCTGCGTTTGATTTTTCAGCTGCTCCTCCTTCAGTTTGAGCTCATTTGTCAGTTGCTGCGTCTGCTGTGTTTGATTTTTCAGCTGCTCCTCCTTCAGTTTGAGCTCATTTGTCAGTTGCTGCATCTGCTGCGTTTGATTTTTCATCTGCTCCTCCTTCAGTTTGAGCTCATTTGTCAATTGCTGTCTACCGTATTTGATTTTTCATCTGCTCCTCCTTCAGTTTGAGCTCATTTGTCAATTGCTGTGTCTACCGTATTTGATTTTTCATCCGCTCCTCCTTCAGTTTGAGCTCATTTGTCAATTGCTGTGTCTACCGTATTTGATTTTTCATCTGCTCCTCCTTCAGTTTGAGCTCATTTGTCAGTTGCTGCATCTGCTGCATTTGATTTTTCAGCTGCTCCTCCTTCAGTTTGAGCTCATTTGTCAGTTGCTGCATGTGCTGCGTTTGATTTTTCAGCTGCTCCTCCTTCAGTTTGAGCTCATTTGTCCAGCGTCTGCTGCGTTTGATTTTTCATCCGCTCCTCCTTCACTTTGAGCTCATTTGTCAGTTGCTGCGTCTCCTACGTTTGATTTTTCAGCTGGTCATCCTTCAGTTTGAGCTCATTTGTCAGTTGCTGCATCTGCTGCGTTTGATTTTTCATCCGCTCCTCCTTCAGTTTGAGCTTATTTGTCAGTTGCTGCGTCTGCTGCGTTTTATTTTTCCATCCGCTCCTCCTTCAGTTTGAGCTCATTTGTCAATTGCTGTGTCTACCGTATTTGATTTTTCATCCGCTCCTCCTTCAGTTTGAGCTCATTTGTCAATTGCTGTGTCCACCGTATTTGATTTTTCATCTGCTCCTCCTTCGGTTTGAGCTCATTTGTCAATTGCTGTGTCTACCGTATTTGATTTTTCATCTGCTCCTCCTTCAGTTTGAGCTCATTTGTCAGTTGCTGCATCTGCTGCATTTGATTTTTCAGCTGCTCCTCCTTCAGTTTGAGCTCATTTGTCAGTTGCTGCATGTGCTGCGTTTGATTTTTCAGCTGCTCCTCCTTCAGTTTGAGCTCATTTGTCCAGCGTCTGCTGCGTTTGATTTTTCATCCGCTCCTCCTTCAGTTTGAGCTCATTTGTCAGTTGCTGCATCTCCTGAATTAGATTTTTCAGCTGCTGCTCCTCCTTAAGTTTGAGTTCCTGTTTCAGCTGCTCCTTCTGTTTAAACTCATTTGTCAGTTGCTGTGTCTCCTGAATTAGATTTTTCAGCTGGTCCTCCTTCAGTTTGAGCTCATTTGTCAGTTGCTGCGTTTCCTACGTTTTATTTTTCCATCTGCTCCTCCTTCAGTTTGAGCTCATTTGTCAGTTGCTGCATCTGCTGCGTTTGATTTTTCATCTGCTCCTCCTTCAGTTTGAGCTCATTTGTCAGTTGCTGTGTCTACCGTATTTGATTTTTCAGCTGCTCCTCCTTCAGTTTGAGCTCATTTGTCAGTTGCTGCATCGGCTGCGTTTGATTTTTCATCTGCTCCTCCAGTTTGAGCTCATTTGTCAGTTGCTGCATGTGCTGCGTTTGATTTTTCATCCGCTCCTCCTTCAGTTTGAGCTCATTTGTCAGTTGCTGCATTTGCTGCGTTTGATTTTTCATCCGCTCCTCCTTCAGTTTGAGCTCATTTGTCAGTTGCTGCATTTGCTGCGTTTGATTTTTCAGCTGCTCCTCCTTCAGTTTGAGCTCATTTGTCAGTTGCTGCATGTGCTGCGTTTGATTTTTCAGCTGCTCCTCCTTCAGTTTGAGCTCATTTGTCAGTTGCTGCATTTGCTGCGTTTGATTTTTCAGCTGCTCCTCCTTCAGTTTGAGCTCATTTGTCAGTTGCTGCATTTGCTGCGTTTGATTTTTCAGCTGCTCCTCCTTCAGTTTGAGCTCATTTGTCAGTTGCTGCATTTGCTGCGTTTGATTTTTCAGCTGCTCCTCCTTCAGTTTGAGCTCATTTGTCAGTTGCTGCATTTGCTGCGTTTGATTTTTCAGCTGCTCCTCCTTCAGTTTGAGCTCATTTGTCAGTTGCTGCATGTGCTGCGTTTGATTTTTCAGCTGCTCCTCCTTCAGTTTGAGCTCATTTGTCCTGCGTCTGCTGCGTTTGATTTTTCATCCGCTCCTCCTTCAGTTTGAGCTCATTTGTCAGTTGCTGCATCTGCTGCGTTTGATTTTTCAGCTGCTCCTCCTTCAGTTTGAGCTCATTTGTCAATTGCTGTGTCTACCGTATTTGATTTTTCATCCGCTCCTCCTTCAGTTTGAGCTCATTTGTCAGTTGCTGCATCTGCTGCGTTTGATTTTTCAGCTGCTCCTCCTTCAGTTTGAGCTCATTTGTCAGTTGCTGCATCTGCTGCGTTTGATTTTTCCATCCGCTCCTCCTTCAGTTTGAGCTCATTTGTCAGTTGCTGCATCTGCTGCGTTTGATTTTTCATCCGCTCCTCCTTCAGTTTGAGCTCATTTGTCAATTGCTGTGTCTACCGTATTTGATTTTTCATCCGCTCCTCCTTCAGTTTGAGCTCATTTGTCAATTGCTGTGTCTACCGTATTTGATTTTTCATCTGCTCCTCCTTCGGTTTGAGCTCATTTGTCAATTGCTGTGTCTACCGTATTTGATTTTTCATCTGCTCCTCCTTCAGTTTGAGCTCATTTGTCAGTTGCTGCATCTGCTGCATTTGATTTTTCAGCTGCTCCTCCTTCAGTTTGAGCTCATTTGTCAGTTGCTGCATGTGCTGCGTTTGATTTTTCAGCTGCTCCTCCTTCAGTTTGAGCTCATTTGTCCAGCGTCTGCTGCGTTTGATTTTTCATCCGCTCCTCCTTCAGTTTGAGCTCATTTGTCAGTTGCTGCATCTCCTGAATTAGATTTTTCAGCTGCTGCTCCTCCTTAAGTTTGAGTTCCTGTTTCAGCTGCTCCTTCTGTTTAAACTCATTTGTCAGTTGCTGTGTCTCCTGAATTAGATTTTTCAGCTGGTCCTCCTTCAGTTTGAGCTCATTTGTCAGTTGCTGCGTTTCCTACGTTTTATTTTTCCATCTGCTCCTCCTTCAGTTTGAGCTCATTTGTCAGTTGCTGCATCTGCTGCGTTTGATTTTTCATCTGCTCCTCCTTCAGTTTGAGCTCATTTGTCAGTTGCTGCATCTGCTGCATTTGATTTTTCAGCTGCTCCTCCTTCAGTTTGAGCTCATTTGTCAGTTGCTGCATGTGCTGCGTTTGATTTTTCAGCTGCTCCTCCTTCAGTTTGAGCTCATTTGTCCAGCGTCTGCTGCGTTTGATTTTTCATCCGCTCCTCCTTCAGTTTGAGCTCATTTGTCAGTTGCTGCATCTGCTGCGTTTGATTTTTCAGCTGCTCCTCCTTCAGTTTGAGCTCATTTGTCAGTTGCTGTGTCTACCGTATTTGATTTTTCAGCTGCTCCTCCTTCAGTTTGAGCTCATTTGTCAGTTGCTGCATTTGCTGCGTTTGATTTTTCAGCTGCTCCTTCAGTTTGAGCTCATTTGTCAATTGCTGTCTACCGTATTTGATTTTTCATCTGCTCCTCCTTAAGTTTGAGTTCCTGTTTCAGCTGCTTCTTCTGTTTAAACTCATTTGTCAGTTGCTGTGTCTCCTGAATTAGATTTTTCAGCTGGTCCTCCTTCAGTTTGAGCTCATTTGTCAGTTGCTGCGTCTCCTACGTTTTATTTTTCCATCTGCTCCTCCT
Source organism: Garra rufa (assembly GCF_049309525.1). NCBI lineage: Eukaryota > Metazoa > Chordata > Actinopteri > Cypriniformes > Cyprinidae > Garra > Garra rufa. The sequence goes on from NC_133361.1 coordinate 86,264,219, forward strand.
TCAGTTTGAGCTCATTTGTCAGTTGCTGCATCTGCTGTGTTTGATTTTTCAGCTGCTCCTCCTTCAGTTTGAGCTCATTTGTCAGTTGCTGTGTCTACCGTATTTGATTTTTCAGCTGCTCCTCCTTCAGTTTGAGCTCATTTGTCAGTTGCTGCATTTGCTGCGTTTGATTTTTCAGCTGCTCCTCCTTCAGTTTGAGCTCATTTGTCAGTTGCTGCATGTGCTGCGTTTGATTTTTCAGCTGCTCCTCCTTCAGTTTGAGCTCATTTGTCAGTTGCTGCATTTGCTGTGTTTGATTTTTCAGCTGCTCCTCCTTCAGTTTGAGCTCATTTGTCAGTTGCTGTGTCTACCGTATTTGATTTTTCAGCTGCTCCTCCTTCAGTTTGAGCTCATTTGTCAGTTGCTGCATCTGCTGCGTTTGATTTTTCAGCTGCTCCTCCTTCAGTTTGAGCTCATTTGTCAGTTGCTGCATCGGCTGCGTTTGATTTTTCATCTGCTCCTCCTTCAGTTTGAGCTCATTTGTCAGTTGCTGTGTCTACCGTATTTGATTTTTCAGCTGCTCCTCCTTCAGTTTGAGCTCATTTGTCAGTTGCTGCGTCTGCTGCGTTTGATTTTTCAGCTGCTCCTCCTTCAGTTTGAGCTCATTTGTCAGTTGCTGCATCGGCTGCGTTTGATTTTTCATCTGCTCCTCCAGTTTGAGCTCATTTGTCAGTTGCTGCATGTGCTGCGTTTGATTTTTCATCCGCTCCTCCTTCAGTTTGAGCTCATTTGTCAGTTGCTGCATTTGCTGCGTTTGATTTTTCAGCTGCTCCTCCTTCAGTTTGAGCTCATTTGTCAGTTGCTGCATGTGCTGCGTTTGATTTTTCAGCTGCTCCTCCTTCAGTTTGAGCTCATTTGTCAGTTGCTGCATTTGCTGCGTTTGATTTTTCAGCTGCTCCTCCTTCAGTTTGAGCTCATTTGTCAGTTGCTGCATTTGCTGCGTTTGATTTTTCAGCTGCTCCTCCTTCAGTTTGAGCTCATTTGTCAGTTGCTGCATTTGCTGCGTTTGATTTTTCAGCTGCTCCTCCTTCAGTTTGAGCTCATTTGTCAGTTGCTGCATGTGCTGCGTTTGATTTTTCAGCTGCTCCTCCTTCAGTTTGAGCTCATTTGTCAGTTGCTGCGTCTGCTGTGTTTGATTTTTCAGCTGCTCCTCCTTCAGTTTGAGCTCATTTGTCAGTTGCTGCATCTGCTGCGTTTGATTTTTCATCTGCTCCTCCTTCAGTTTGAGCTCATTTGTCAATTGCTGTCTACCGTATTTGATTTTTCATCTGCTCCTCCTTCAGTTTGAGCTCATTTGTCAATTGCTGTGTCTACCGTATTTGATTTTTCATCCGCTCCTCCTTCAGTTTGAGCTCATTTGTCAATTGCTGTGTCTACCGTATTTGATTTTTCATCTGCTCCTCCTTCAGTTTGAGCTCATTTGTCAGTTGCTGCATCTGCTGCATTTGATTTTTCAGCTGCTCCTCCTTCAGTTTGAGCTCATTTGTCAGTTGCTGCATGTGCTGCGTTTGATTTTTCAGCTGCTCCTCCTTCAGTTTGAGCTCATTTGTCCAGCGTCTGCTGCGTTTGATTTTTCATCCGCTCCTCCTTCACTTTGAGCTCATTTGTCAGTTGCTGCGTCTCCTACGTTTGATTTTTCAGCTGGTCATCCTTCAGTTTGAGCTCATTTGTCAGTTGCTGCATCTGCTGCGTTTGATTTTTCATCCGCTCCTCCTTCAGTTTGAGCTTATTTGTCAGTTGCTGCGTCTGCTGCGTTTTATTTTTCCATCCGCTCCTCCTTCAGTTTGAGCTCATTTGTCAATTGCTGTGTCTACCGTATTTGATTTTTCATCCGCTCCTCCTTCAGTTTGAGCTCATTTGTCAATTGCTGTGTCCACCGTATTTGATTTTTCATCTGCTCCTCCTTCGGTTTGAGCTCATTTGTCAATTGCTGTGTCTACCGTATTTGATTTTTCATCTGCTCCTCCTTCAGTTTGAGCTCATTTGTCAGTTGCTGCATCTGCTGCATTTGATTTTTCAGCTGCTCCTCCTTCAGTTTGAGCTCATTTGTCAGTTGCTGCATGTGCTGCGTTTGATTTTTCAGCTGCTCCTCCTTCAGTTTGAGCTCATTTGTCCAGCGTCTGCTGCGTTTGATTTTTCATCCGCTCCTCCTTCAGTTTGAGCTCATTTGTCAGTTGCTGCATCTCCTGAATTAGATTTTTCAGCTGCTGCTCCTCCTTAAGTTTGAGTTCCTGTTTCAGCTGCTCCTTCTGTTTAAACTCATTTGTCAGTTGCTGTGTCTCCTGAATTAGATTTTTCAGCTGCTCCTCCTTCAGTTTGAGCTCATTTGTCAGTTGCTGCGTTTCCTACGTTTTATTTTTCCATCTGCTCCTCCTTCAGTTTGAGCTCATTTGTCAGTTGCTGCATCTGCTGCGTTTGATTTTTCATCTGCTCCTCCTTCAGTTTGAGCTCATTTGTCAGTTGCTGTGTCTACCGTATTTGATTTTTCAGCTGCTCCTCCTTCAGTTTGAGCTCATTTGTCAGTTGCTGCATCTGCTGCGTTTGATTTTTCAGCTGCTCCTCCTTCAGTTTGAGCTCATTTGTCAGTTGCTGCATCGGCTGCGTTTGATTTTTCATCTGCTCCTCCTTCAGTTTGAGCTCATTTGTCAGTTGCTGCATCTGCTGCGTTTGATTTTTCAGCTGCTTCTCCTTCAGTTTGAGCTCATTTGTCAGTTGCTGCATCGGCTGCGTTTGATTTTTCATCTGCTCCTCCTTCAGTTTGAGCTCATTTGTCAGTTGCTGTGTCTACCGTATTTGATTTTTCAGCTGCTCCTCCTTCAGTTTGAGCTCATTTGTCAGTTGCTGCGTCTGCTGCGTTTGATTTTTCAGCTGCTCCTCCTTCAGTTTGAGCTCATTTGTCAGTTGCTGCATCGGCTGCGTTTGATTTTTCATCTGCTCCTCCAGTTTGAGCTCATTTGTCAGTTGCTGCATGTGCTGCGTTTGATTTTTCATCCGCTCCTCCTTCAGTTTGAGCTCATTTGTCAGTTGCTGCATTTGCTGCGTTTGATTTTTCAGCTGCTCCTCCTTCAGTTTGAGCTCATTTGTCAGTTGCTGCATGTGCTGCGTTTGATTTTTCAGCTGCTCCTCCTTCAGTTTGAGCTCATTTGTCAGTTGCTGCATTTGCTGCGTTTGATTTTTCAGCTGCTCCTCCTTCAGTTTGAGCTCATTTGTCAGTTGCTGCATTTGCTGCGTTTGATTTTTCAGCTGCTCCTCCTTCAGTTTGAGCTCATTTGTCAGTTGCTGCATTTGCTGCGTTTGATTTTTCAGCTGCTCCTCCTTCAGTTTGAGCTCATTTGTCAGTTGCTGCATGTGCTGCGTTTGATTTTTCAGCTGCTCCTCCTTCAGTTTGAGCTCATTTGTCCTGCGTCTGCTGCGTTTGATTTTTCATCCGCTCCTCCTTCAGTTTGAGCTCATTTGTCAGTTGCTGCATCTGCTGCGTTTGATTTTTCAGCTGCTCCTCCTTCAGTTTGAGCTCATTTGTCAATTGCTGTGTCTACCGTATTTGATTTTTCATCCGCTCCTCCTTCAGTTTGAGCTCATTTGTCAGTTGCTGCATCTGCTGCGTTTGATTTTTCAGCTGCTCCTCCTTCAGTTTGAGCTCATTTGTCAGTTGCTGCATTTGCTGCGTTTGATTTTTCAGCTGCTCCTCCTTCAGTTTGAGCTCATTTGTCAGTTGCTGCATTTGCTGCGTTTGATTTTTCAGCTGCTCCTCCTTCAGTTTGAGCTCATTTGTCAGTTGCTGCATGTGCTGCGTTTGATTTTTCAGCTGCTCCTCCTTCAGTTTGAGCTCATTTGTCCTGCGTCTGCTGCGTTTGATTTTTCATCCGCTCCTCCTTCAGTTTGAGCTCATTTGTCAGTTGCTGCATCTGCTGCGTTTGATTTTTCAGCTGCTCCTCCTTCAGTTTGAGCTCATTTGTCAATTGCTGTGTCTACCGTATTTGATTTTTCATCCGCTCCTCCTTCAGTTTGAGCTCATTTGTCAGTTGCTGCATCTGCTGCGTTTGATTTTTCAGCTGCTCCTCCTTCAGTTTGAGCTCATTTGTCAGTTGCTGCATCTGCTGCGTTTGATTTTTCCATCCGCTCCTCCTTCAGTTTGAGCTCATTTGTCAGTTGCTGCATCTGCTGCGTTTGATTTTTCATCCGCTCCTCCTTCAGTTTGAGCTCATTTGTCAATTGCTGTGTCTACCGTATTTGATTTTTCATCCGCTCCTCCTTCAGTTTGAGCTCATTTGTCAATTGCTGTGTCTACCGTATTTGATTTTTCATCTGCTCCTCCTTCGGTTTGAGCTCATTTGTCAATTGCTGTGTCTACCGTATTTGATTTTTCATCTGCTCCTCCTTCAGTTTGAGCTCATTTGTCAGTTGCTGCATCTGCTGCATTTGATTTTTCAGCTGCTCCTCCTTCAGTTTGAGCTCATTTGTCAGTTGCTGCATGTGCTGCGTTTGATTTTTCAGCTGCTCCTCCTTCAGTTTGAGCTCATTTGTCCAGCGTCTGCTGCGTTTGATTTTTCATCCGCTCCTCCTTCAGTTTGAGCTCATTTGTCAGTTGCTGCATCTCCTGAATTAGATTTTTCAGCTGCTGCTCCTCCTTAAGTTTGAGTTCCTGTTTCAGCTGCTCCTTCTGTTTAAACTCATTTGTCAGTTGCTGTGTCTCCTGAATTAGATTTTTCAGCTGGTCCTCCTTCAGTTTGAGCTCATTTGTCAGTTGCTGCGTTTCCTACGTTTTATTTTTCCATCTGCTCCTCCTTCAGTTTGAGCTCATTTGTCAGTTTCTGCATCTGCTGCGTTTGATTTTTCATCTGCTCCTCCTTCAGTTTGAGCTCATTTGTCAGTTGCTGCATCTGCTGCATTTGATTTTTCAGCTGCTCCTCCTTCAGTTTGAGCTCATTTGTCAGTTGCTGCATGTGCTGCGTTTGATTTTTCAGCTGCTCCTCCTTCAGTTTGAGCTCATTTGTCCAGCGTCTGCTGCGTTTGATTTTTCATCCGCTCCTCCTTCAGTTTGAGCTCATTTGTCAGTTGCTGCATCTGCTGCGTTTGATTTTTCATCTGCTCCTCCTTCAGTTTGAGCTCATTTGTCAATTGCTGTGTCTACCGTATTTGATTTTTCATCTGCTCCTCCTTCAGTTTGAGCTCATTTGTCAATTGCTGTGTCTACCGTATTTGATTTTTCATCTGCTCCTCCTTCAGTTTGAGCTCATTTGTCAGTTGCTGCATCTGCTGCATTTGATTTTTCAGCTGCTCCTCCTTCAGTTTGAGCTCATTTGTCAGTTGCTGCGTTTCCTACGTTTTATTTTTCCATCTGCTCCTCCTTCAGTTTGAGCTCATTTGTCAGTTGCTGCATCTGCTGCGTTTGATTTTTCATCTGCTCCTCCTTCAGTTTGAGCTCATTTGTCAGTTGCTGTGTCTACCGTATTTGATTTTTCAGCTGCTCCTCCTTCAGTTTGAGCTCATTTGTCAGTTGCTGCATCTGCTGCGTTTGATTTTTCAGCTGCTCCTCCTTCAGTTTGAGCTCATTTGTCAGTTGCTGCATCGGCTGCGTTTGATTTTTCATCTGCTCCTCCTTCAGTTTGAGCTCATTTGTCAGTTGCTGTGTCTACCGTATTTGATTTTTCAGCTGCTCCTCCTTCAGTTTGAGCTCATTTGTCAGTTGCTGCGTCTGCTGCGTTTGATTTTTCAGCTGCTCCTCCTTCAGTTTGAGCTCATTTGTCAGTTGCTGCATCGGCTGCGTTTGATTTTTCATCTGCTCCTCCAGTTTGAGCTCATTTGTCAGTTGCTGCATGTGCTGCGTTTGATTTTTCATCCGCTCCTCCTTCAGTTTGAGCTCATTTGTCAGTTGCTGCATTTGCTGCGTTTGATTTTTCAGCTGCTCCTCCTTCAGTTTGAGCTCATTTGTCAGTTGCTGCATGTGCTGCGTTTGATTTTTCAGCTGCTCCTCCTTCAGTTTGAGCTCATTTGTCAGTTGCTGCATTTGCTGCGTTTGATTTTTCAGCTGCTCCTCCTTCAGTTTGAGCTCATTTGTCAGTTGCTGCATTTGCTGCGTTTGATTTTTCAGCTGCTCCTCCTTCAGTTTGAGCTCATTTGTCAGTTGCTGCATTTGCTGCGTTTGATTTTTCAGCTGCTCCTCCTTCAGTTTGAGCTCATTTGTCAGTTGCTGCATGTGCTGCGTTTGATTTTTCAGCTGCTCCTCCTTCAGTTTGAGCTCATTTGTCAGTTGCTGCGTCTGCTGTGTTTGATTTTTCAGCTGCTCCTCCTTCAGTTTGAGCTCATTTGTCAGTTGCTGCATCTGCTGCGTTTGATTTTTCATCTGCTCCTCCTTCAGTTTGAGCTCATTTGTCAATTGCTGTCTACCGTATTTGATTTTTCATCTGCTCCTCCTTCAGTTTGAGCTCATTTGTCAATTGCTGTGTCTACCGTATTTGATTTTTCATCCGCTCCTCCTTCAGTTTGAGCTCATTTGTCAATTGCTGTGTCTACCGTATTTGATTTTTCATCTGCTCCTCCTTCAGTTTGAGCTCATTTGTCAGTTGCTGCATCTGCTGCATTTGATTTTTCAGCTGCTCCTCCTTCAGTTTGAGCTCATTTGTCAGTTGCTGCATGTGCTGCGTTTGATTTTTCAGCTGCTCCTCCTTCAGTTTGAGCTCATTTGTCCAGCGTCTGCTGCGTTTGATTTTTCATCCGCTCCTCCTTCACTTTGAGCTCATTTGTCAGTTGCTGCGTCTCCTACGTTTGATTTTTCAGCTGGTCATCCTTCAGTTTGAGCTCATTTGTCAGTTGCTGCATCTGCTGCGTTTGATTTTTCATCCGCTCCTCCTTCAGTTTGAGCTTATTTGTCAGTTGCTGCGTCTGCTGCGTTTTATTTTTCCATCCGCTCCTCCTTCAGTTTGAGCTCATTTGTCAATTGCTGTGTCTACCGTATTTGATTTTTCATCCGCTCCTCCTTCAGTTTGAGCTCATTTGTCAATTGCTGTGTCCACCGTATTTGATTTTTCATCTGCTCCTCCTTCGGTTTGAGCTCATTTGTCAATTGCTGTGTCTACCGTATTTGATTTTTCATCTGCTCCTCCTTCAGTTTGAGCTCATTTGTCAGTTGCTGCATCTGCTGCATTTGATTTTTCAGCTGCTCCTCCTTCAGTTTGAGCTCATTTGTCAGTTGCTGCATGTGCTGCGTTTGATTTTTCAGCTGCTCCTCCTTCAGTTTGAGCTCATTTGTCCAGCGTCTGCTGCGTTTGATTTTTCATCCGCTCCTCCTTCAGTTTGAGCTCATTTGTCAGTTGCTGCATCTCCTGAATTAGATTTTTCAGCTGCTGCTCCTCCTTAAGTTTGAGTTCCTGTTTCAGCTGCTCCTTCTGTTTAAACTCATTTGTCAGTTGCTGTGTCTCCTGAATTAGATTTTTCAGCTGGTCCTCCTTCAGTTTGAGCTCATTTGTCAGTTGCTGCGTTTCCTACGTTTTATTTTTCCATCTGCTCCTCCTTCAGTTTGAGCTCATTTGTCAGTTGCTGCATCTGCTGCGTTTGATTTTTCATCTGCTCCTCCTTCAGTTTGAGCTCATTTGTCAGTTGCTGTGTCTACCGTATTTGATTTTTCAGCTGCTCCTCCTTCAGTTTGAGCTCATTTGTCAGTTGCTGCATCGGCTGCGTTTGATTTTTCATCTGCTCCTCCAGTTTGAGCTCATTTGTCAGTTGCTGCATGTGCTGCGTTTGATTTTTCATCCGCTCCTCCTTCAGTTTGAGCTCATTTGTCAGTTGCTGCATTTGCTGCGTTTGATTTTTCATCCGCTCCTCCTTCAGTTTGAGCTCATTTGTCAGTTGCTGCATTTGCTGCGTTTGATTTTTCAGCTGCTCCTCCTTCAGTTTGAGCTCATTTGTCAGTTGCTGCATGTGCTGCGTTTGATTTTTCAGCTGCTCCTCCTTCAGTTTGAGCTCATTTGTCAGTTGCTGCATTTGCTGCGTTTGATTTTTCAGCTGCTCCTCCTTCAGTTTGAGCTCATTTGTCAGTTGCTGCATTTGCTGCGTTTGATTTTTCAGCTGCTCCTCCTTCAGTTTGAGCTCATTTGTCAGTTGCTGCATTTGCTGCGTTTGATTTTTCAGCTGCTCCTCCTTCAGTTTGAGCTCATTTGTCAGTTGCTGCATGTGCTGCGTTTGATTTTTCAGCTGCTCCTCCTTCAGTTTGAGCTCATTTGTCCTGCGTCTGCTGCGTTTGATTTTTCATCCGCTCCTCCTTCAGTTTGAGCTCATTTGTCAGTTGCTGCATCTGCTGCGTTTGATTTTTCAGCTGCTCCTCCTTCAGTTTGAGCTCATTTGTCAATTGCTGTGTCTACCGTATTTGATTTTTCATCCGCTCCTCCTTCAGTTTGAGCTCATTTGTCAGTTGCTGCATCTGCTGCGTTTGATTTTTCAGCTGCTCCTCCTTCAGTTTGAGCTCATTTGTCAGTTGCTGCATCTGCTGCGTTTGATTTTTCCATCCGCTCCTCCTTCAGTTTGAGCTCATTTGTCAGTTGCTGCATCTGCTGCGTTTGATTTTTCATCCGCTCCTCCTTCAGTTTGAGCTCATTTGTCAATTGCTGTGTCTACCGTATTTGATTTTTCATCCGCTCCTCCTTCAGTTTGAGCTCATTTGTCAATTGCTGTGTCTACCGTATTTGATTTTTCATCTGCTCCTCCTTCGGTTTGAGCTCATTTGTCAATTGCTGTGTCTACCGTATTTGATTTTTCATCTGCTCCTCCTTCAGTTTGAGCTCATTTGTCAGTTGCTGCATCTGCTGCATTTGATTTTTCAGCTGCTCCTCCTTCAGTTTGAGCTCATTTGTCAGTTGCTGCATGTGCTGCGTTTGATTTTTCAGCTGCTCCTCCTTCAGTTTGAGCTCATTTGTCCAGCGTCTGCTGCGTTTGATTTTTCATCCGCTCCTCCTTCAGTTTGAGCTCATTTGTCAGTTGCTGCATCTCCTGAATTAGATTTTTCAGCTGCTGCTCCTCCTTAAGTTTGAGTTCCTGTTTCAGCTGCTCCTTCTGTTTAAACTCATTTGTCAGTTGCTGTGTCTCCTGAATTAGATTTTTCAGCTGGTCCTCCTTCAGTTTGAGCTCATTTGTCAGTTGCTGCGTTTCCTACGTTTTATTTTTCCATCTGCTCCTCCTTCAGTTTGAGCTCATTTGTCAGTTGCTGCATCTGCTGCGTTTGATTTTTCATCTGCTCCTCCTTCAGTTTGAGCTCATTTGTCAGTTGCTGCATCTGCTGCATTTGATTTTTCAGCTGCTCCTCCTTCAGTTTGAGCTCATTTGTCAGTTGCTGCATGTGCTGCGTTTGATTTTTCAGCTGCTCCTCCTTCAGTTTGAGCTCATTTGTCCAGCGTCTGCTGCGTTTGATTTTTCATCCGCTCCTCCTTCAGTTTGAGCTCATTTGTCAGTTGCTGCATCTGCTGCGTTTGATTTTTCAGCTGCTCCTCCTTCAGTTTGAGCTCATTTGTCAGTTGCTGTGTCTACCGTATTTGATTTTTCAGCTGCTCCTCCTTCAGTTTGAGCTCATTTGTCAGTTGCTGCATTTGCTGCGTTTGATTTTTCAGCTGCTCCTTCAGTTTGAGCTCATTTGTCAATTGCTGTCTACCGTATTTGATTTTTCATCTGCTCCTCCTTAAGTTTGAGTTCCTGTTTCAGCTGCTTCTTCTGTTTAAACTCATTTGTCAGTTGCTGTGTCTCCTGAATTAGATTTTTCAGCTGGTCCTCCTTCAGTTTGAGCTCATTTGTCAGTTGCTGCGTCTCCTACGTTTTATTTTTCCATCTGCTCCTCCTTCAGTTTGAGCTCATTTGTCAGTTGCTGCATCTGCTGTGTTTGATTTTTCAGCTGCTCCTCCTTCAGTTTGAGCTCATTTGTCAGTTGCTGTGTCTACCGTATTTGATTTTTCAGCTGCTCCTCCTTCAGTTTGAGCTCATTTGTCAGTTGCTGCATTTGCTGCGTTTGATTTTTCAGCTGCTCCTCCTTCAGTTTGAGCTCATTTGTCAGTTGCTGCATGTGCTGCGTTTGATTTTTCAGCTGCTCCTCCTTCAGTTTGAGCTCATTTGTCAGTTGCTGCATTTGCTGCGTTTGATTTTTCATCTGCTCCTCCTTCAGTTTGAGCTCATTTGTCAGTTGCTGCATGTGCTGCGTTTGATTTTTCAGCTGCTCCTCCTTCAGTTTGAGCTCATTTGTCAGTTGCTGCATTTGCTGCGTTTGATTTTTCATCTGCTCCTCCTTCAGTTTGAGCTCATTTGTCAGTTGCTGCATGTGCTGCGTTTGATTTTTCAGCTGCTCCTCCTTCAGTTTGAGCTCATTTGTCAGTTGCTGCATCTGCTGCATTTGATTTTTCAGCTGCTCCTCCTTCAGTTTGAGCTCATTTGTCAGTTGCTGCGTTTCCTACGTTTTATTTTTCCATCTGCTCCTCCTTCAGTTTGAGCTCATTTGTCAGTTGCTGCATCTGCTGCGTTTGATTTTTCATCTGCTCCTCCTTCAGTTTGAGCTCATTTGTCAGTTGCTGTGTCTACCGTATTTGATTTTTCAGCTGCTCCTCCTTCAGTTTGAGCTCATTTGTCAGTTGCTGCATCTGCTGCGTTTGATTTTTCAGCTGCTCCTCCTTCAGTTTGAGCTCATTTGTCAGTTGCTGCATCGGCTGCGTTTGATTTTTCAGCTGCTCCTCCTTCAGTTTGAGCTCATTTGTCAGTTGCTGCATTTGCTGCGTTTGATTTTTCAGCTGCTCCTCCTTCAGTTTGAGCTCATTTGTCAGTTGCTGCATTTGCTGCGTTTGATTTTTCAGCTGCTCCTCCTTCAGTTTGAGCTCATTTGTCAGTTGCTGCATGTGCTGCGTTTGATTTTTCATCTGCTCCTCCAGTTTGAGCTCATTTGTCAGTTGCTGCATGTGCTGCGTTTGATTTTTCATCCGCTCCTCCTTCAGTTTGAGCTCATTTGTCAGTTGCTGCATTTGCTGCGTTTGATTTTTCAGCTGCTCCTCCTTCAGTTTGAGCTCATTTGTCAGTTGCTGCATGTGCTGCGTTTGATTTTTCAGCTGCTCCTCCTTCAGTTTGAGCTCATTTGTCAGTTGCTGCATTTGCTGCGTTTGATTTTTCAGCTGCTCCTCCTTCAGTTTGAGCTCATTTGTCAGTTGCTGCATTTGCTGCGTTTGATTTTTCAGCTGCTCCTCCTTCAGTTTGAGCTCATTTGTCAGTTGCTGCATTTGCTGCGTTTGATTTTTCAGCTGCTCCTCCTTCAGTTTGAGCTCATTTGTCAGTTGCTGCATGTGCTGCGTTTGATTTTTCAGCTGCTCCTCCTTCAGTTTGAGCTCATTTGTCAGTTGCTGCGTCTGCTGTGTTTGATTTTTCAGCTGCTCCTCCTTCAGTTTGAGCTCATTTGTCAGTTGCTGCATCTGCTGCGTTTGATTTTTCATCTGCTCCTCCTTCAGTTTGAGCTCATTTGTCAATTGCTGTCTACCGTATTTGATTTTTCATCTGCTCCTCCTTCAGTTTGAGCTCATTTGTCAATTGCTGTGTCTACCGTATTTGATTTTTCATCCGCTCCTCCTTCAGTTTGAGCTCATTTGTCAATTGCTGTGTCTACCGTATTTGATTTTTCATCTGCTCCTCCTTCAGTTTGAGCTCATTTGTCAGTTGCTGCATCTGCTGCATTTGATTTTTCAGCTGCTCCTCCTTCAGTTTGAGCTCATTTGTCAGTTGCTGCATGTGCTGCGTTTGATTTTTCAGCTGCTCCTCCTTCAGTTTGAGCTCATTTGTCCAGCGTCTGCTGCGTTTGATTTTTCATCCGCTCCTCCTTCACTTTGAGCTCATTTGTCAGTTGCTGCGTCTCCTACGTTTGATTTTTCAGCTGGTCATCCTTCAGTTTGAGCTCATTTGTCAGTTGCTGCATCTGCTGCGTTTGATTTTTCATCCGCTCCTCCTTCAGTTTGAGCTTATTTGTCAGTTGCTGCGTCTGCTGCGTTTTATTTTTCCATCCGCTCCTCCTTCAGTTTGAGCTCATTTGTCAATTGCTGTGTCTACCGTATTTGATTTTTCATCCGCTCCTCCTTCAGTTTGAGCTCATTTGTCAATTGCTGTGTCCACCGTATTTGATTTTTCATCTGCTCCTCCTTCGGTTTGAGCTCATTTGTCAATTGCTGTGTCTACCGTATTTGATTTTTCATCTGCTCCTCCTTCAGTTTGAGCTCATTTGTCAGTTGCTGCATCTGCTGCATTTGATTTTTCAGCTGCTCCTCCTTCAGTTTGAGCTCATTTGTCAGTTGCTGCATGTGCTGCGTTTGATTTTTCAGCTGCTCCTCCTTCAGTTTGAGCTCATTTGTCCAGCGTCTGCTGCGTTTGATTTTTCATCCGCTCCTCCTTCAGTTTGAGCTCATTTGTCAGTTGCTGCATCTCCTGAATTAGATTTTTCAGCTGCTGCTCCTCCTTAAGTTTGAGTTCCTGTTTCAGCTGCTCCTTCTGTTTAAACTCATTTGTCAGTTGCTGTGTCTCCTGAATTAGATTTTTCAGCTGGTCCTCCTTCAGTTTGAGCTCATTTGTCAGTTGCTGCGTTTCCTACGTTTTATTTTTCCATCTGCTCCTCCTTCAGTTTGAGCTCATTTGTCAGTTGCTGCATCTGCTGCGTTTGATTTTTCATCTGCTCCTCCTTCAGTTTGAGCTCATTTGTCAGTTGCTGTGTCTACCGTATTTGATTTTTCAGCTGCTCCTCCTTCAGTTTGAGCTCATTTGTCAGTTGCTGCATCGGCTGCGTTTGATTTTTCATCTGCTCCTCCAGTTTGAGCTCATTTGTCAGTTGCTGCATGTGCTGCGTTTGATTTTTCATCCGCTCCTCCTTCAGTTTGAGCTCATTTGTCAGTTGCTGCATTTGCTGCGTTTGATTTTTCATCCGCTCCTCCTTCAGTTTGAGCTCATTTGTCAGTTGCTGCATTTGCTGCGTTTGATTTTTCAGCTGCTCCTCCTTCAGTTTGAGCTCATTTGTCAGTTGCTGCATGTGCTGCGTTTGATTTTTCAGCTGCTCCTCCTTCAGTTTGAGCTCATTTGTCAGTTGCTGCATTTGCTGCGTTTGATTTTTCAGCTGCTCCTCCTTCAGTTTGAGCTCATTTGTCAGTTGCTGCATTTGCTGCGTTTGATTTTTCAGCTGCTCCTCCTTCAGTTTGAGCTCATTTGTCAGTTGCTGCATTTGCTGCGTTTGATTTTTCAGCTGCTCCTCCTTCAGTTTGAGCTCATTTGTCAGTTGCTGCATGTGCTGCGTTTGATTTTTCAGCTGCTCCTCCTTCAGTTTGAGCTCATTTGTCCTGCGTCTGCTGCGTTTGATTTTTCATCCGCTCCTCCTTCAGTTTGAGCTCATTTGTCAGTTGCTGCATCTGCTGCGTTTGATTTTTCAGCTGCTCCTCCTTCAGTTTGAGCTCATTTGTCAATTGCTGTGTCTACCGTATTTGATTTTTCATCCGCTCCTCCTTCAGTTTGAGCTCATTTGTCAGTTGCTGCATCTGCTGCGTTTGATTTTTCAGCTGCTCCTCCTTCAGTTTGAGCTCATTTGTCAGTTGCTGCATCTGCTGCGTTTGATTTTTCCATCCGCTCCTCCTTCAGTTTGAGCTCATTTGTCAGTTGCTGCATCTGCTGCGTTTGATTTTTCATCCGCTCCTCCTTCAGTTTGAGCTCATTTGTCAATTGCTGTGTCTACCGTATTTGATTTTTCATCCGCTCCTCCTTCAGTTTGAGCTCATTTGTCAATTGCTGTGTCTACCGTATTTGATTTTTCATCTGCTCCTCCTTCGGTTTGAGCTCATTTGTCAATTGCTGTGTCTACCGTATTTGATTTTTCATCTGCTCCTCCTTCAGTTTGAGCTCATTTGTCAGTTGCTGCATCTGCTGCATTTGATTTTTCAGCTGCTCCTCCTTCAGTTTGAGCTCATTTGTCAGTTGCTGCATGTGCTGCGTTTGATTTTTCAGCTGCTCCTCCTTCAGTTTGAGCTCATTTGTCCAGCGTCTGCTGCGTTTGATTTTTCATCCGCTCCTCCTTCAGTTTGAGCTCATTTGTCAGTTGCTGCATCTCCTGAATTAGATTTTTCAGCTGCTGCTCCTCCTTAAGTTTGAGTTCCTGTTTCAGCTGCTCCTTCTGTTTAAACTCATTTGTCAGTTGCTGTGTCTCCTGAATTAGATTTTTCAGCTGGTCCTCCTTCAGTTTGAGCTCATTTGTCAGTTGCTGCGTTTCCTACGTTTTATTTTTCCATCTGCTCCTCCTTCAGTTTGAGCTCATTTGTCAGTTGCTGCATCTGCTGCGTTTGATTTTTCATCTGCTCCTCCTTCAGTTTGAGCTCATTTGTCAGTTGCTGCATCTGCTGCATTTGATTTTTCAGCTGCTCCTCCTTCAGTTTGAGCTCATTTGTCAGTTGCTGCATGTGCTGCGTTTGATTTTTCAGCTGCTCCTCCTTCAGTTTGAGCTCATTTGTCCAGCGTCTGCTGCGTTTGATTTTTCATCCGCTCCTCCTTCAGTTTGAGCTCATTTGTCAGTTGCTGCATCTGCTGCGTTTGATTTTTCAGCTGCTCCTCCTTCAGTTTGAGCTCATTTGTCAGTTGCTGTGTCTACCGTATTTGATTTTTCAGCTGCTCCTCCTTCAGTTTGAGCTCATTTGTCAGTTGCTGCATTTGCTGCGTTTGATTTTTCAGCTGCTCCTTCAGTTTGAGCTCATTTGTCAATTGCTGTCTACCGTATTTGATTTTTCATCTGCTCCTCCTTAAGTTTGAGTTCCTGTTTCAGCTGCTTCTTCTGTTTAAACTCATTTGTCAGTTGCTGTGTCTCCTGAATTAGATTTTTCAGCTGGTCCTCCTTCAGTTTGAGCTCATTTGTCAGTTGCTGCGTCTCCTACGTTTTATTTTTCCATCTGCTCCTCCTTCAGTTTGAGCTCATTTGTCAGTTGCTGCATCTGCTGTGTTTGATTTTTCAGCTGCTCCTCCTTCAGTTTGAGCTCATTTGTCAGTTGCTGTGTCTACCGTATTTGATTTTTCAGCTGCTCCTCCTTCAGTTTGAGCTCATTTGTCAGTTGCTGCATTTGCTGCGTTTGATTTTTCAGCTGCTCCTCCTTCAGTTTGAGCTCATTTGTCAGTTGCTGCATGTGCTGCGTTTGATTTTTCAGCTGCTCCTCCTTCAGTTTGAGCTCATTTGTCAGTTGCTGCATTTGCTGCGTTTGATTTTTCATCTGCTCCTCCTTCAGTTTGAGCTCATTTGTCAGTTGCTGCATGTGCTGCGTTTGATTTTTCAGCTGCTCCTCCTTCAGTTTGAGCTCATTTGTCAGTTGCTGCATTTGCTGCGTTTGATTTTTCATCTGCTCCTCCTTCAGTTTGAGCTCATTTGTCAGTTGCTGCATGTGCTGCGTTTGATTTTTCAGCTGCTCCTCCTTCAGTTTGAGCTCATTTGTCAGTTGCTGCGTCTGCTGTGTTTGATTTTTCAGCTGCTCCTCCTTCAGTTTGAGCTCATTTGTCAGTTGCTGCATCTGCTGCATTTGATTTTTCATCTGCTCCTCCTTCAGTTTGAGCTCATTTGTCAGTTGCTGCATCTGCTGCGTTTGATTTTTCAGCTGCTCCTCCTTCAGTTTGAGCTCATTTGTCAGTTGCTGTGTCTACCGTATTTGATTTTTCAGCTGCTCCTCCTTCAGTTTGAGCTCATTTGTCAGTTGCTGCATTCGCTGCGTTTGATTTTTCAGCTGCTCCTTCAGTTTGAGCTCATTTGTCAGTTGCTGCATGTGCTGCGTTTGATTTTTCAGCTGCTCCTCCTTCAGTTTGAGCTCATTTGTCAGTTGCTGCGTCTGCTGCGTTTGATTTTTCAGCTGCTCCTCCTTCAGTTTGAGCTCATTTGTCAGTTGCTGCGTCTGCTGTGTTTGATTTTTCAGCTGCTCCTCCTTCAGTTTGAGCTCATTTGTCAGTTGCTGCATCTGCTGCATTTGATTTTTCATCTGCTCCTCCTTCAGTTTGAGCTCATTTGTCAGTTGCTGCATCTGCTGCGTTTGATTTTTCAGCTGCTCCTCCTTCAGTTTGAGCTCATTTGTCAGTTGCTGCATTTGCTGCGTTTGATTTTTCAGCTGCTCCTTCAGTTTGAGCTCATTTGTCAATTGCTGTCTACCGTATTTGATTTTTCATCTGCTCCTCCTTAAGTTTGAGTTCCTGTTTCAGCTGCTTCTTCTGTTTAAACTCATTTGTCAGTTGCTGTGTCTCCTGAATTAGATTTTTCAGCTGGTCCTCCTTCAGTTTGAGCTCATTTGTCAGTTGCTGCGTCTCCTACGTTTTATTTTTCCATCTGCTCCTCCTTTAGTTTGAGCTCATTTGTCAGTTGCTGCATCTGCTGTGTTTGATTTTTCAGCTGCTCCTCCTTCAGTT
This sequence comes from Garra rufa, assembly GCF_049309525.1. Taxonomy (NCBI): domain Eukaryota; kingdom Metazoa; phylum Chordata; class Actinopteri; order Cypriniformes; family Cyprinidae; genus Garra; species Garra rufa. The sequence goes on from NC_133361.1 coordinate 86,280,662, forward strand.
TGAGCTCATTTGTCAGTTGCTGTGTCTACCGTATTTGATTTTTCAGCTGCTCCTCCTTCAGTTTGAGCTCATTTGTCAGTTGCTGCATTTGCTGCGTTTGATTTTTCAGCTGCTCCTCCTTCAGTTTGAGCTCATTTGTCAGTTGCTGCATTTGCTGCGTTTGATTTTTCATCTGCTCCTCCTTCAGTTTGAGCTCATTTGTCAGTTGCTGCATGTGCTGCGTTTGATTTTTCAGCTGCTCCTCCTTCAGTTTGAGCTCATTTGTCAGTTGCTGCATTTGCTGCGTTTGATTTTTCATCTGCTCCTCCTTCAGTTTGAGCTCATTTGTCAGTTGCTGCATGTGCTGCGTTTGATTTTTCAGCTGCTCCTCCTTCAGTTTGAGCTCATTTGTCAGTTGCTGCGTCTGCTGTGTTTGATTTTTCAGCTGCTCCTCCTTCAGTTTGAGCTCATTTGTCCTGCGTCTGCTGCGTTTGATTTTTCATCCGCTCCTCCTTCAGTTTGAGCTCATTTGTCAGTTGCTGCATCTGCTGCGTTTGATTTTTCAGCTGCTCCTCCTTCAGTTTGAGCTCATTTGTCAATTGCTGTGTCTACCGTATTTGATTTTTCATCCGCTCCTCCTTCAGTTTGAGCTCATTTGTCAGTTGCTGCATCTGCTGCGTTTGATTTTTCAGCTGCTCCTCCTTCAGTTTGAGCTCATTTGTCAGTTGCTGCATCTGCTGCGTTTGATTTTTCCATCCGCTCCTCCTTCAGTTTGAGCTCATTTGTCAGTTGCTGCATCTGCTGCGTTTGATTTTTCATCCGCTCCTCCTTCAGTTTGAGCTCATTTGTCAATTGCTGTGTCTACCGTATTTGATTTTTCATCCGCTCCTCCTTCAGTTTGAGCTCATTTGTCAATTGCTGTGTCTACCGTATTTGATTTTTCATCTGCTCCTCCTTCGGTTTGAGCTCATTTGTCAATTGCTGTGTCTACCGTATTTGATTTTTCATCTGCTCCTCCTTCAGTTTGAGCTCATTTGTCAGTTGCTGCATCTGCTGCATTTGATTTTTCAGCTGCTCCTCCTTCAGTTTGAGCTCATTTGTCAGTTGCTGCATGTGCTGCGTTTGATTTTTCAGCTGCTCCTCCTTCAGTTTGAGCTCATTTGTCCAGCGTCTGCTGCGTTTGATTTTTCATCCGCTCCTCCTTCAGTTTGAGCTCATTTGTCAGTTGCTGCATCTCCTGAATTAGATTTTTCAGCTGCTGCTCCTCCTTAAGTTTGAGTTCCTGTTTCAGCTGCTCCTTCTGTTTAAACTCATTTGTCAGTTGCTGTGTCTCCTGAATTAGATTTTTCAGCTGGTCCTCCTTCAGTTTGAGCTCATTTGTCAGTTGCTGCGTTTCCTACGTTTTATTTTTCCATCTGCTCCTCCTTCAGTTTGAGCTCATTTGTCAGTTGCTGCATCTGCTGCGTTTGATTTTTCATCTGCTCCTCCTTCAGTTTGAGCTCATTTGTCAGTTGCTGCATCTGCTGCATTTGATTTTTCAGCTGCTCCTCCTTCAGTTTGAGCTCATTTGTCAGTTGCTGCATGTGCTGCGTTTGATTTTTCAGCTGCTCCTCCTTCAGTTTGAGCTCATTTGTCCAGCGTCTGCTGCGTTTGATTTTTCATCCGCTCCTCCTTCAGTTTGAGCTCATTTGTCAGTTGCTGCATCTGCTGCGTTTGATTTTTCAGCTGCTCCTCCTTCAGTTTGAGCTCATTTGTCAGTTGCTGTGTCTACCGTATTTGATTTTTCAGCTGCTCCTCCTTCAGTTTGAGCTCATTTGTCAGTTGCTGCATTTGCTGCGTTTGATTTTTCAGCTGCTCCTTCAGTTTGAGCTCATTTGTCAATTGCTGTCTACCGTATTTGATTTTTCATCTGCTCCTCCTTAAGTTTGAGTTCCTGTTTCAGCTGCTTCTTCTGTTTAAACTCATTTGTCAGTTGCTGTGTCTCCTGAATTAGATTTTTCAGCTGGTCCTCCTTCAGTTTGAGCTCATTTGTCAGTTGCTGCGTCTCCTACGTTTTATTTTTCCATCTGCTCCTCCTTCAGTTTGAGCTCATTTGTCAGTTGCTGCATCTGCTGTGTTTGATTTTTCAGCTGCTCCTCCTTCAGTTTGAGCTCATTTGTCAGTTGCTGTGTCTACCGTATTTGATTTTTCAGCTGCTCCTCCTTCAGTTTGAGCTCATTTGTCAGTTGCTGCATTTGCTGCGTTTGATTTTTCAGCTGCTCCTCCTTCAGTTTGAGCTCATTTGTCAGTTGCTGCATGTGCTGCGTTTGATTTTTCAGCTGCTCCTCCTTCAGTTTGAGCTCATTTGTCAGTTGCTGCATTTGCTGCGTTTGATTTTTCATCTGCTCCTCCTTCAGTTTGAGCTCATTTGTCAGTTGCTGCATGTGCTGCGTTTGATTTTTCAGCTGCTCCTCCTTCAGTTTGAGCTCATTTGTCAGTTGCTGCATTTGCTGCGTTTGATTTTTCATCTGCTCCTCCTTCAGTTTGAGCTCATTTGTCAGTTGCTGCATGTGCTGCGTTTGATTTTTCAGCTGCTCCTCCTTCAGTTTGAGCTCATTTGTCAGTTGCTGCGTCTGCTGTGTTTGATTTTTCAGCTGCTCCTCCTTCAGTTTGAGCTCATTTGTCAGTTGCTGCATCTGCTGCATTTGATTTTTCATCTGCTCCTCCTTCAGTTTGAGCTCATTTGTCAGTTGCTGCATCTGCTGCGTTTGATTTTTCAGCTGCTCCTCCTTCAGTTTGAGCTCATTTGTCAGTTGCTGTGTCTACCGTATTTGATTTTTCAGCTGCTCCTCCTTCAGTTTGAGCTCATTTGTCAGTTGCTGCATTCGCTGCGTTTGATTTTTCAGCTGCTCCTTCAGTTTGAGCTCATTTGTCAGTTGCTGCATGTGCTGCGTTTGATTTTTCAGCTGCTCCTCCTTCAGTTTGAGCTCATTTGTCAGTTGCTGCGTCTGCTGCGTTTGATTTTTCAGCTGCTCCTCCTTCAGTTTGAGCTCATTTGTCAGTTGCTGCGTCTGCTGTGTTTGATTTTTCAGCTGCTCCTCCTTCAGTTTGAGCTCATTTGTCAGTTGCTGCATCTGCTGCATTTGATTTTTCATCTGCTCCTCCTTCAGTTTGAGCTCATTTGTCAGTTGCTGCATCTGCTGCGTTTGATTTTTCAGCTGCTCCTCCTTCAGTTTGAGCTCATTTGTCAGTTGCTGCATTTGCTGCGTTTGATTTTTCAGCTGCTCCTTCAGTTTGAGCTCATTTGTCAATTGCTGTCTACCGTATTTGATTTTTCATCTGCTCCTCCTTAAGTTTGAGTTCCTGTTTCAGCTGCTTCTTCTGTTTAAACTCATTTGTCAGTTGCTGTGTCTCCTGAATTAGATTTTTCAGCTGGTCCTCCTTCAGTTTGAGCTCATTTGTCAGTTGCTGCGTCTCCTACGTTTTATTTTTCCATCTGCTCCTCCTTCAGTTTGAGCTCATTTGTCAGTTGCTGCATCTGCTGTGTTTGATTTTTCAGCTGCTCCTCCTTCAGTTTGAGCTCATTTGTCAGTTGCTGTGTCTACCGTATTTGATTTTTCAGCTGCTCCTCCTTCAGTTTGAGCTCATTTGTCAGTTGCTGCATTTGCTGCGTTTGATTTTTCAGCTGCTCCTCCTTCAGTTTGAGCTCATTTGTCAGTTGCTGCATTTGCTGCGTTTGATTTTTCATCTGCTCCTCCTTCAGTTTGAGCTCATTTGTCAGTTGCTGCATGTGCTGCGTTTGATTTTTCAGCTGCTCCTCCTTCAGTTTGAGCTCATTTGTCAGTTGCTGCATTTGCTGCGTTTGATTTTTCATCTGCTCCTCCTTCAGTTTGAGCTCATTTGTCAGTTGCTGCATGTGCTGCGTTTGATTTTTCAGCTGCTCCTCCTTCAGTTTGAGCTCATTTGTCAGTTGCTGCGTCTGCTGTGTTTGATTTTTCAGCTGCTCCTCCTTCAGTTTGAGCTCATTTGTCAGTTGCTGCATCTGCTGCATTTGATTTTTCATCTGCTCCTCCTTCAGTTTGAGCTCATTTGTCAGTTGCTGCATCTGCTGCGTTTGATTTTTCAGCTGCTCCTCCTTCAGTTTGAGCTCATTTGTCAGTTGCTGTGTCTACCGTATTTGATTTTTCAGCTGCTCCTCCTTCAGTTTGAGCTCATTTGTCAGTTGCTGCATTCGCTGCGTTTGATTTTTCAGCTGCTCCTTCAGTTTGAGCTCATTTGTCAGTTGCTGCATGTGCTGCGTTTGATTTTTCAGCTGCTCCTCCTTCAGTTTGAGCTCATTTGTCAGTTGCTGCGTCTGCTGCGTTTGATTTTTCAGCTGCTCCTCCTTCAGTTTGAGCTCATTTGTCAGTTGCTGCATCTGCTGCGTTTGATTTTTCAGCTGCTCCTCCTTCAGTTTGAGCTCATTTGTCAGTTGCTGCATCGGCTGCGTTTGATTTTTCATCTGCTCCTCCTTCAGTTTGAGCTCATTTGTCAGTTGCTGTGTCTACCGTATTTGATTTTTCAGCTGCTCCTCCTTCAGTTTGAGCTCATTTGTCAGTTGCTGCGTCTGCTGCGTTTGATTTTTCAGCTGCTCCTCCTTCAGTTTGAGCTCATTTGTCAGTTGCTGCATCGGCTGCGTTTGATTTTTCATCTGCTCCTCCAGTTTGAGCTCATTTGTCAGTTGCTGCATGTGCTGCGTTTGATTTTTCATCCGCTCCTCCTTCAGTTTGAGCTCATTTGTCAGTTGCTGCATTTGCTGCGTTTGATTTTTCAGCTGCTCCTCCTTCAGTTTGAGCTCATTTGTCAGTTGCTGCATGTGCTGCGTTTGATTTTTCAGCTGCTCCTCCTTCAGTTTGAGCTCATTTGTCAGTTGCTGCGTCTGCTGTGTTTGATTTTTCAGCTGCTCCTCCTTCAGTTTGAGCTTATTTGTCAGTTGCTGCGTCTGCTGTGTTTGATTTTTCAGCTGCTCCTCCTTCAGTTTGAGCTCATTTGTCAGTTGCTGCATCTGCTGCGTTTGATTTTTCATCTGCTCCTCCTTCAGTTTGAGTTCCTGTTTCAGCTGCTCCTTCTGTTTAAACTCATTTGTCAGTTGCTGTGTCTCCTGAATTAGATTTTTCAGCTGGTCCTCCTTCAGTTTGAGCTCATTTGTCAGTTGCTGCGTCTCCTACGTTTTATTTTTCCATCTGCTCCTCCTTCAGTTTGAGCTCATTTGTCAGTTGCTGCATCTGCTGTGTTTGATTTTTCAGCTGCTCCTCCTTCAGTTTGAGCTCATTTGTCAGTTGCTGTGTCTACCGTATTTGATTTTTCAGCTGCTCCTCCTTCAGTTTGAGCTCATTTGTCAGTTGCTGCATTTGCTGCGTTTGATTTTTCAGCTGCTCCTTCAGTTTGAGCTCATTTGTCAATTGCTGTCTACCGTATTTGATTTTTCATCTGCTCCTCCTTAAGTTTGAGTTCCTGTTTCAGCTGCTTCTTCTGTTTAAACTCATTTGTCAGTTGCTGTGTCTCCTGAATTAGATTTTTCAGCTGGTCCTCCTTCAGTTTGAGCTCATTTGTCAGTTGCTGCGTCTCCTACGTTTTATTTTTCCATCTGCTCCTCCTTCAGTTTGAGCTCATTTGTCAGTTGCTGCATGTGCTGCGTTTGATTTTTCAGCTGCTCCTCCTTCAGTTTGAGCTCATTTGTCAGTTGCTGCATTTGCTGCGTTTGATTTTTCAGCTGCTCCTCCTTCAGTTTGAGCTCATTTGTCAGTTGCTGCATTTGCTGCGTTTGATTTTTCAGCTGCTCCTCCTTCAGTTTGAGCTCATTTGTCAGTTGCTGCATTTGCTGCGTTTGATTTTTCAGCTGCTCCTCCTTCAGTTTGAGCTCATTTGTCAGTTGCTGCATGTGCTGCGTTTGATTTTTCAGCTGCTCCTCCTTCAGTTTGAGCTCATTTGTCAGTTGCTGCGTCTGCTGTGTTTGATTTTTCAGCTGCTCCTCCTTCAGTTTGAGCTCATTTGTCAGTTGCTGCATCTGCTGCGTTTGATTTTTCATCTGCTCCTCCTTCAGTTTGAGCTCATTTGTCAATTGCTGTCTACCGTATTTGATTTTTCATCTGCTCCTCCTTCAGTTTGAGCTCATTTGTCAATTGCTGTGTCTACCGTATTTGATTTTTCATCCGCTCCTCCTTCAGTTTGAGCTCATTTGTCAATTGCTGTGTCTACCGTATTTGATTTTTCATCTGCTCCTCCTTCAGTTTGAGCTCATTTGTCAGTTGCTGCATCTGCTGCATTTGATTTTTCAGCTGCTCCTCCTTCAGTTTGAGCTCATTTGTCAGTTGCTGCATGTGCTGCGTTTGATTTTTCAGCTGCTCCTCCTTCAGTTTGAGCTCATTTGTCCAGCGTCTGCTGCGTTTGATTTTTCATCCGCTCCTCCTTCACTTTGAGCTCATTTGTCAGTTGCTGCGTCTCCTACGTTTGATTTTTCAGCTGGTCATCCTTCAGTTTGAGCTCATTTGTCAGTTGCTGCATCTGCTGCGTTTGATTTTTCATCCGCTCCTCCTTCAGTTTGAGCTTATTTGTCAGTTGCTGCGTCTGCTGCGTTTTATTTTTCCATCCGCTCCTCCTTCAGTTTGAGCTCATTTGTCAATTGCTGTGTCTACCGTATTTGATTTTTCATCCGCTCCTCCTTCAGTTTGAGCTCATTTGTCAATTGCTGTGTCCACCGTATTTGATTTTTCATCTGCTCCTCCTTCGGTTTGAGCTCATTTGTCAATTGCTGTGTCTACCGTATTTGATTTTTCATCTGCTCCTCCTTCAGTTTGAGCTCATTTGTCAGTTGCTGCATCTGCTGCATTTGATTTTTCAGCTGCTCCTCCTTCAGTTTGAGCTCATTTGTCAGTTGCTGCATGTGCTGCGTTTGATTTTTCAGCTGCTCCTCCTTCAGTTTGAGCTCATTTGTCCAGCGTCTGCTGCGTTTGATTTTTCATCCGCTCCTCCTTCAGTTTGAGCTCATTTGTCAGTTGCTGCATCTCCTGAATTAGATTTTTCAGCTGCTGCTCCTCCTTAAGTTTGAGTTCCTGTTTCAGCTGCTCCTTCTGTTTAAACTCATTTGTCAGTTGCTGTGTCTCCTGAATTAGATTTTTCAGCTGCTCCTCCTTCAGTTTGAGCTCATTTGTCAGTTGCTGCGTTTCCTACGTTTTATTTTTCCATCTGCTCCTCCTTCAGTTTGAGCTCATTTGTCAGTTGCTGCATCTGCTGCGTTTGATTTTTCATCTGCTCCTCCTTCAGTTTGAGCTCATTTGTCAGTTGCTGTGTCTACCGTATTTGATTTTTCAGCTGCTCCTCCTTCAGTTTGAGCTCATTTGTCAGTTGCTGCATCTGCTGCGTTTGATTTTTCAGCTGCTCCTCCTTCAGTTTGAGCTCATTTGTCAGTTGCTGCATCGGCTGCGTTTGATTTTTCATCTGCTCCTCCTTCAGTTTGAGCTCATTTGTCAGTTGCTGCATCTGCTGCGTTTGATTTTTCAGCTGCTCCTCCTTCAGTTTGAGCTCATTTGTCAGTTGCTGCATCGGCTGCGTTTGATTTTTCATCTGCTCCTCCTTCAGTTTGAGCTCATTTGTCAGTTGCTGTGTCTACCGTATTTGATTTTTCAGCTGCTCCTCCTTCAGTTTGAGCTCATTTGTCAGTTGCTGCGTCTGCTGCGTTTGATTTTTCAGCTGCTCCTCCTTCAGTTTGAGCTCATTTGTCAGTTGCTGCATCGGCTGCGTTTGATTTTTCATCTGCTCCTCCAGTTTGAGCTCATTTGTCAGTTGCTGCATGTGCTGCGTTTGATTTTTCATCCGCTCCTCCTTCAGTTTGAGCTCATTTGTCAGTTGCTGCATTTGCTGCGTTTGATTTTTCAGCTGCTCCTCCTTCAGTTTGAGCTCATTTGTCAGTTGCTGCATGTGCTGCGTTTGATTTTTCAGCTGCTCCTCCTTCAGTTTGAGCTCATTTGTCAGTTGCTGCATTTGCTGCGTTTGATTTTTCAGCTGCTCCTCCTTCAGTTTGAGCTCATTTGTCAGTTGCTGCATTTGCTGCGTTTGATTTTTCAGCTGCTCCTCCTTCAGTTTGAGCTCATTTGTCAGTTGCTGCATTTGCTGCGTTTGATTTTTCAGCTGCTCCTCCTTCAGTTTGAGCTCATTTGTCAGTTGCTGCATGTGCTGCGTTTGATTTTTCAGCTGCTCCTCCTTCAGTTTGAGCTCATTTGTCCTGCGTCTGCTGCGTTTGATTTTTCATCCGCTCCTCCTTCAGTTTGAGCTCATTTGTCAGTTGCTGCATCTGCTGCGTTTGATTTTTCAGCTGCTCCTCCTTCAGTTTGAGCTCATTTGTCAATTGCTGTGTCTACCGTATTTGATTTTTCATCCGCTCCTCCTTCAGTTTGAGCTCATTTGTCAGTTGCTGCATCTGCTGCGTTTGATTTTTCAGCTGCTCCTCCTTCAGTTTGAGCTCATTTGTCAGTTGCTGCATTTGCTGCGTTTGATTTTTCAGCTGCTCCTCCTTCAGTTTGAGCTCATTTGTCAGTTGCTGCATTTGCTGCGTTTGATTTTTCAGCTGCTCCTCCTTCAGTTTGAGCTCATTTGTCAGTTGCTGCATGTGCTGCGTTTGATTTTTCAGCTGCTCCTCCTTCAGTTTGAGCTCATTTGTCCTGCGTCTGCTGCGTTTGATTTTTCATCCGCTCCTCCTTCAGTTTGAGCTCATTTGTCAGTTGCTGCATCTGCTGCGTTTGATTTTTCAGCTGCTCCTCCTTCAGTTTGAGCTCATTTGTCAATTGCTGTGTCTACCGTATTTGATTTTTCATCCGCTCCTCCTTCAGTTTGAGCTCATTTGTCAGTTGCTGCATCTGCTGCGTTTGATTTTTCAGCTGCTCCTCCTTCAGTTTGAGCTCATTTGTCAGTTGCTGCATCTGCTGCGTTTGATTTTTCCATCCGCTCCTCCTTCAGTTTGAGCTCATTTGTCAGTTGCTGCATCTGCTGCGTTTGATTTTTCATCCGCTCCTCCTTCAGTTTGAGCTCATTTGTCAATTGCTGTGTCTACCGTATTTGATTTTTCATCCGCTCCTCCTTCAGTTTGAGCTCATTTGTCAATTGCTGTGTCTACCGTATTTGATTTTTCATCTGCTCCTCCTTCGGTTTGAGCTCATTTGTCAATTGCTGTGTCTACCGTATTTGATTTTTCATCTGCTCCTCCTTCAGTTTGAGCTCATTTGTCAGTTGCTGCATCTGCTGCATTTGATTTTTCAGCTGCTCCTCCTTCAGTTTGAGCTCATTTGTCAGTTGCTGCATGTGCTGCGTTTGATTTTTCAGCTGCTCCTCCTTCAGTTTGAGCTCATTTGTCCAGCGTCTGCTGCGTTTGATTTTTCATCCGCTCCTCCTTCAGTTTGAGCTCATTTGTCAGTTGCTGCATCTCCTGAATTAGATTTTTCAGCTGCTGCTCCTCCTTAAGTTTGAGTTCCTGTTTCAGCTGCTCCTTCTGTTTAAACTCATTTGTCAGTTGCTGTGTCTCCTGAATTAGATTTTTCAGCTGGTCCTCCTTCAGTTTGAGCTCATTTGTCAGTTGCTGCGTTTCCTACGTTTTATTTTTCCATCTGCTCCTCCTTCAGTTTGAGCTCATTTGTCAGTTTCTGCATCTGCTGCGTTTGATTTTTCATCTGCTCCTCCTTCAGTTTGAGCTCATTTGTCAGTTGCTGCATCTGCTGCATTTGATTTTTCAGCTGCTCCTCCTTCAGTTTGAGCTCATTTGTCAGTTGCTGCATGTGCTGCGTTTGATTTTTCAGCTGCTCCTCCTTCAGTTTGAGCTCATTTGTCCAGCGTCTGCTGCGTTTGATTTTTCATCCGCTCCTCCTTCAGTTTGAGCTCATTTGTCAGTTGCTGCATCTGCTGCGTTTGATTTTTCATCTGCTCCTCCTTCAGTTTGAGCTCATTTGTCAATTGCTGTGTCTACCGTATTTGATTTTTCATCTGCTCCTCCTTCAGTTTGAGCTCATTTGTCAATTGCTGTGTCTACCGTATTTGATTTTTCATCTGCTCCTCCTTCAGTTTGAGCTCATTTGTCAGTTGCTGCATCTGCTGCATTTGATTTTTCAGCTGCTCCTCCTTCAGTTTGAGCTCATTTGTCAGTTGCTGCGTTTCCTACGTTTTATTTTTCCATCTGCTCCTCCTTCAGTTTGAGCTCATTTGTCAGTTGCTGCATCTGCTGCGTTTGATTTTTCATCTGCTCCTCCTTCAGTTTGAGCTCATTTGTCAGTTGCTGTGTCTACCGTATTTGATTTTTCAGCTGCTCCTCCTTCAGTTTGAGCTCATTTGTCAGTTGCTGCATCTGCTGCGTTTGATTTTTCAGCTGCTCCTCCTTCAGTTTGAGCTCATTTGTCAGTTGCTGCATCGGCTGCGTTTGATTTTTCATCTGCTCCTCCTTCAGTTTGAGCTCATTTGTCAGTTGCTGTGTCTACCGTATTTGATTTTTCAGCTGCTCCTCCTTCAGTTTGAGCTCATTTGTCAGTTGCTGCGTCTGCTGCGTTTGATTTTTCAGCTGCTCCTCCTTCAGTTTGAGCTCATTTGTCAGTTGCTGCATCGGCTGCGTTTGATTTTTCATCTGCTCCTCCAGTTTGAGCTCATTTGTCAGTTGCTGCATGTGCTGCGTTTGATTTTTCATCCGCTCCTCCTTCAGTTTGAGCTCATTTGTCAGTTGCTGCATTTGCTGCGTTTGATTTTTCAGCTGCTCCTCCTTCAGTTTGAGCTCATTTGTCAGTTGCTGCATGTGCTGCGTTTGATTTTTCAGCTGCTCCTCCTTCAGTTTGAGCTCATTTGTCAGTTGCTGCATTTGCTGCGTTTGATTTTTCAGCTGCTCCTCCTTCAGTTTGAGCTCATTTGTCAGTTGCTGCATTTGCTGCGTTTGATTTTTCAGCTGCTCCTCCTTCAGTTTGAGCTCATTTGTCAGTTGCTGCATTTGCTGCGTTTGATTTTTCAGCTGCTCCTCCTTCAGTTTGAGCTCATTTGTCAGTTGCTGCATGTGCTGCGTTTGATTTTTCAGCTGCTCCTCCTTCAGTTTGAGCTCATTTGTCAGTTGCTGCGTCTGCTGTGTTTGATTTTTCAGCTGCTCCTCCTTCAGTTTGAGCTCATTTGTCAGTTGCTGCATCTGCTGCGTTTGATTTTTCATCTGCTCCTCCTTCAGTTTGAGCTCATTTGTCAATTGCTGTCTACCGTATTTGATTTTTCATCTGCTCCTCCTTCAGTTTGAGCTCATTTGTCAATTGCTGTGTCTACCGTATTTGATTTTTCATCCGCTCCTCCTTCAGTTTGAGCTCATTTGTCAATTGCTGTGTCTACCGTATTTGATTTTTCATCTGCTCCTCCTTCAGTTTGAGCTCATTTGTCAGTTGCTGCATCTGCTGCATTTGATTTTTCAGCTGCTCCTCCTTCAGTTTGAGCTCATTTGTCAGTTGCTGCATGTGCTGCGTTTGATTTTTCAGCTGCTCCTCCTTCAGTTTGAGCTCATTTGTCCAGCGTCTGCTGCGTTTGATTTTTCATCCGCTCCTCCTTCACTTTGAGCTCATTTGTCAGTTGCTGCGTCTCCTACGTTTGATTTTTCAGCTGGTCATCCTTCAGTTTGAGCTCATTTGTCAGTTGCTGCATCTGCTGCGTTTGATTTTTCATCCGCTCCTCCTTCAGTTTGAGCTTATTTGTCAGTTGCTGCGTCTGCTGCGTTTTATTTTTCCATCCGCTCCTCCTTCAGTTTGAGCTCATTTGTCAATTGCTGTGTCTACCGTATTTGATTTTTCATCCGCTCCTCCTTCAGTTTGAGCTCATTTGTCAATTGCTGTGTCCACCGTATTTGATTTTTCATCTGCTCCTCCTTCGGTTTGAGCTCATTTGTCAATTGCTGTGTCTACCGTATTTGATTTTTCATCTGCTCCTCCTTCAGTTTGAGCTCATTTGTCAGTTGCTGCATCTGCTGCATTTGATTTTTCAGCTGCTCCTCCTTCAGTTTGAGCTCATTTGTCAGTTGCTGCATGTGCTGCGTTTGATTTTTCAGCTGCTCCTCCTTCAGTTTGAGCTCATTTGTCCAGCGTCTGCTGCGTTTGATTTTTCATCCGCTCCTCCTTCAGTTTGAGCTCATTTGTCAGTTGCTGCATCTCCTGAATTAGATTTTTCAGCTGCTGCTCCTCCTTAAGTTTGAGTTCCTGTTTCAGCTGCTCCTTCTGTTTAAACTCATTTGTCAGTTGCTGTGTCTCCTGAATTAGATTTTTCAGCTGGTCCTCCTTCAGTTTGAGCTCATTTGTCAGTTGCTGCGTTTCCTACGTTTTATTTTTCCATCTGCTCCTCCTTCAGTTTGAGCTCATTTGTCAGTTGCTGCATCTGCTGCGTTTGATTTTTCATCTGCTCCTCCTTCAGTTTGAGCTCATTTGTCAGTTGCTGTGTCTACCGTATTTGATTTTTCAGCTGCTCCTCCTTCAGTTTGAGCTCATTTGTCAGTTGCTGCATCGGCTGCGTTTGATTTTTCATCTGCTCCTCCAGTTTGAGCTCATTTGTCAGTTGCTGCATGTGCTGCGTTTGATTTTTCATCCGCTCCTCCTTCAGTTTGAGCTCATTTGTCAGTTGCTGCATTTGCTGCGTTTGATTTTTCATCCGCTCCTCCTTCAGTTTGAGCTCATTTGTCAGTTGCTGCATTTGCTGCGTTTGATTTTTCAGCTGCTCCTCCTTCAGTTTGAGCTCATTTGTCAGTTGCTGCATGTGCTGCGTTTGATTTTTCAGCTGCTCCTCCTTCAGTTTGAGCTCATTTGTCAGTTGCTGCATTTGCTGCGTTTGATTTTTCAGCTGCTCCTCCTTCAGTTTGAGCTCATTTGTCAGTTGCTGCATTTGCTGCGTTTGATTTTTCAGCTGCTCCTCCTTCAGTTTGAGCTCATTTGTCAGTTGCTGCATTTGCTGCGTTTGATTTTTCAGCTGCTCCTCCTTCAGTTTGAGCTCATTTGTCAGTTGCTGCATGTGCTGCGTTTGATTTTTCAGCTGCTCCTCCTTCAGTTTGAGCTCATTTGTCCTGCGTCTGCTGCGTTTGATTTTTCATCCGCTCCTCCTTCAGTTTGAGCTCATTTGTCAGTTGCTGCATCTGCTGCGTTTGATTTTTCAGCTGCTCCTCCTTCAGTTTGAGCTCATTTGTCAATTGCTGTGTCTACCGTATTTGATTTTTCATCCGCTCCTCCTTCAGTTTGAGCTCATTTGTCAGTTGCTGCATCTGCTGCGTTTGATTTTTCAGCTGCTCCTCCTTCAGTTTGAGCTCATTTGTCAGTTGCTGCATCTGCTGCGTTTGATTTTTCCATCCGCTCCTCCTTCAGTTTGAGCTCATTTGTCAGTTGCTGCATCTGCTGCGTTTGATTTTTCATCCGCTCCTCCTTCAGTTTGAGCTCATTTGTCAATTGCTGTGTCTACCGTATTTGATTTTTCATCCGCTCCTCCTTCGGTTTGAGCTCATTTGTCAATTGCTGTGTCTACCGTATTTGATTTTTCATCTGCTCCTCCTTCAGTTTGAGCTCATTTGTCAGTTGCTGCATCTGCTGCATTTGATTTTTCAGCTGCTCCTCCTTCAGTTTGAGCTCATTTGTCAGTTGCTGCATGTGCTGCGTTTGATTTTTCAGCTGCTCCTCCTTCAGTTTGAGCTCATTTGTCCAGCGTCTGCTGCGTTTGATTTTTCATCCGCTCCTCCTTCAGTTTGAGCTCATTTGTCAGTTGCTGCATCTCCTGAATTAGATTTTTCAGCTGCTGCTCCTCCTTAAGTTTGAGTTCCTGTTTCAGCTGCTCCTTCTGTTTAAACTCATTTGTCAGTTGCTGTGTCTCCTGAATTAGATTTTTCAGCTGGTCCTCCTTCAGTTTGAGCTCATTTGTCAGTTGCTGCGTTTCCTACGTTTTATTTTTCCATCTGCTCCTCCTTCAGTTTGAGCTCATTTGTCAGTTGCTGCATCTGCTGCGTTTGATTTTTCATCTGCTCCTCCTTCAGTTTGAGCTCATTTGTCAGTTGCTGCATCTGCTGCATTTGATTTTTCAGCTGCTCCTCCTTCAGTTTGAGCTCATTTGTCAGTTGCTGCATGTGCTGCGTTTGATTTTTCAGCTGCTCCTCCTTCAGTTTGAGCTCATTTGTCCAGCGTCTGCTGCGTTTGATTTTTCATCCGCTCCTCCTTCAGTTTGAGCTCATTTGTCAGTTGCTGCATCTGCTGCGTTTGATTTTTCAGCTGCTCCTCCTTCAGTTTGAGCTCATTTGTCAGTTGCTGTGTCTACCGTATTTGATTTTTCAGCTGCTCCTCCTTCAGTTTGAGCTCATTTGTCAGTTGCTGCATTTGCTGCGTTTGATTTTTCAGCTGCTCCTTCAGTTTGAGCTCATTTGTCAATTGCTGTCTACCGTATTTGATTTTTCATCTGCTCCTCCTTAAGTTTGAGTTCCTGTTTCAGCTGCTTCTTCTGTTTAAACTCATTTGTCAGTTGCTGTGTCTCCTGAATTAGATTTTTCAGCTGGTCCTCCTTCAGTTTGAGCTCATTTGTCAGTTGCTGCGTCTCCTACGTTTTATTTTTCCATCTGCTCCTCCTTCAGTTTGAGCTCATTTGTCAGTTGCTGCATCTGCTGTGTTTGATTTTTCAGCTGCTCCTCCTTCAGTTTGAGCTCATTTGTCAGTTGCTGTGTCTACCGTATTTGATTTTTCAGCTGCTCCTCCTTCAGTTTGAGCTCATTTGTCAGTTGCTGCATTTGCTGCGTTTGATTTTTCAGCTGCTCCTCCTTCAGTTTGAGCTCATTTGTCAGTTGCTGCATGTGCTGCGTTTGATTTTTCAGCTGCTCCTCCTTCAGTTTGAGCTCATTTGTCAGTTGCTGCATTTGCTGCGTTTGATTTTTCATCTGCTCCTCCTTCAGTTTGAGCTCATTTGTCAGTTGCTGCATGTGCTGCGTTTGATTTTTCAGCTGCTCCTCCTTCAGTTTGAGCTCATTTGTCAGTTGCTGCATTTGCTGCGTTTGATTTTTCATCTGCTCCTCCTTCAGTTTGAGCTCATTTGTCAGTTGCTGCATGTGCTGCGTTTGATTTTTCAGCTGCTCCTCCTTCAGTTTGAGCTCATTTGTCAGTTGCTGCGTCTGCTGTGTTTGATTTTTCAGCTGCTCCTCCTTCAGTTTGAGCTCATTTGTCAGTTGCTGCATCTGCTGCATTTGATTTTTCATCTGCTCCTCCTTCAGTTTGAGCTCATTTGTCAGTTGCTGCATCTGCTGCGTTTGATTTTTCAGCTGCTCCTCCTTCAGTTTGAGCTCATTTGTCAGTTGCTGTGTCTACCGTATTTGATTTTTCAGCTGCTCCTCCTTCAGTTTGAGCTCATTTGTCAGTTGCTGCATTCGCTGCGTTTGATTTTTCAGCTGCTCCTTCAGTTTGAGCTCATTTGTCAGTTGCTGCATGTGCTGCGTTTGATTTTTCAGCTGCTCCTCCTTCAGTTTGAGCTCATTTGTCAGTTGCTGCGTCTGCTGCGTTTGATTTTTCAGCTGCTCCTCCTTCAGTTTGAGCTCATTTGTCAGTTGCTGCGTCTGCTGTGTTTGATTTTTCAGCTGCTCCTCCTTCAGTTTGAGCTCATTTGTCAGTTGCTGCATCTGCTGCATTTGATTTTTCATCTGCTCCTCCTTCAGTTTGAGCTCATTTGTCAGTTGCTGCATCTGCTGCGTTTGATTTTTCAGCTGCTCCTCCTTCAGTTTGAGCTCATTTGTCAGTTGCTGCATTTGCTGCGTTTGATTTTTCAGCTGCTCCTTCAGTTTGAGCTCATTTGTCAATTGCTGTCTACCGTATTTGATTTTTCATCTGCTCCTCCTTAAGTTTGAGTTCCTGTTTCAGCTGCTTCTTCTGTTTAAACTCATTTGTCAGTTGCTGTGTCTCCTGAATTAGATTTTTCAGCTGGTCCTCCTTCAGTTTGAGCTCATTTGTCAGTTGCTGCGTCTCCTACGTTTTATTTTTCCATCTGCTCCTCCTTCAGTTTGAGCTCATTTGTCAGTTGCTGCATCTGCTGTGTTTGATTTTTCAGCTGCTCCTCCTTCAGTTTGAGCTCATTTGTCAGTTGCTGTGTCTACCGTATTTGATTTTTCAGCTGCTCCTCCTTCAGTTTGAGCTCATTTGTCAGTTGCTGCATTTGCTGCGTTTGATTTTTCAGCTGCTCCTCCTTCAGTTTGAGCTCATTTGTCAGTTGCTGCATTTGCTGCGTTTGATTTTTCATCTGCTCCTCCTTCAGTTTGAGCTCATTTGTCAGTTGCTGCATGTGCTGCGTTTGATTTTTCAGCTGCTCCTCCTTCAGTTTGAGCTCATTTGTCAGTTGCTGCATTTGCTGCGTTTGATTTTTCATCTGCTCCTCCTTCAGTTTGAGCTCATTTGTCAGTTGCTGCATGTGCTGCGTTTGATTTTTCAGCTGCTCCTCCTTCAGTTTGAGCTCATTTGTCAGTTGCTGCGTCTGCTGTGTTTGATTTTTCAGCTGCTCCTCCTTCAGTTTGAGCTCATTTGTCAGTTGCTGCATCTGCTGCATTTGATTTTTCATCTGCTCCTCCTTCAGTTTGAGCTCATTTGTCAGTTGCTGCATCTGCTGCGTTTGATTTTTCAGCTGCTCCTCCTTCAGTTTGAGCTCATTTGTCAGTTGCTGTGTCTACCGTATTTGATTTTTCAGCTGCTCCTCCTTCAGTTTGAGCTCATTTGTCAGTTGCTGCATTCGCTGCGTTTGATTTTTCAGCTGCTCCTTCAGTTTGAGCTCATTTGTCAGTTGCTGCATGTGCTGCGTTTGATTTTTCAGCTGCTCCTCCTTCAGTTTGAGCTCATTTGTCAGTTGCTGCGTCTGCTGCGTTTGATTTTTCAGCTGCTCCTCCTTCAGTTTGAGCTCATTTGTCAGTTGCTGCATCTGCTGCGTTTGATTTTTCAGCTGCTCCTCCTTCAGTTTGAGCTCATTTGTCAGTTGCTGCATCGGCTGCGTTTGATTTTTCATCTGCTCCTCCTTCAGTTTGAGCTCATTTGTCAGTTGCTGTGTCTACCGTATTTGATTTTTCAGCTGCTCCTCCTTCAGTTTGAGCTCATTTGTCAGTTGCTGCGTCTGCTGCGTTTGATTTTTCAGCTGCTCCTCCTTCAGTTTGAGCTCATTTGTCAGTTGCTGCATCGGCTGCGTTTGATTTTTCATCTGCTCCTCCAGTTTGAGCTCATTTGTCAGTTGCTGCATGTGCTGCGTTTGATTTTTCATCCGCTCCTCCTTCAGTTTGAGCTCATTTGTCAGTTGCTGCATTTGCTGCGTTTGATTTTTCAGCTGCTCCTCCTTCAGTTTGAGCTCATTTGTCAGTTGCTGCATGTGCTGCGTTTGATTTTTCAGCTGCTCCTCCTTCAGTTTGAGCTCATTTGTCAGTTGCTGCGTCTGCTGTGTTTGATTTTTCAGCTGCTCCTCCTTCAGTTTGAGCTTATTTGTCAGTTGCTGCGTCTGCTGTGTTTGATTTTTCAGCTGCTCCTCCTTCAGTTTGAGCTCATTTGTCAGTTGCTGCATCTGCTGCGTTTGATTTTTCATCTGCTCCTCCTTCAGTTTGAGTTCCTGTTTCAGCTGCTCCTTCTGTTTAAACTCATTTGTCAGTTGCTGTGTCTCCTGAATTAGATTTTTCAGCTGGTCCTCCTTCAGTTTGAGCTCATTTGTCAGTTGCTGCGTCTCCTACGTTTTATTTTTCCATCTGCTCCTCCTTCAGTTTGAGCTCATTTGTCAGTTGCTGCATCTGCTGTGTTTGATTTTTCAGCTGCTCCTCCTTCAGTTTGAGCTCATTTGTCAGTTGCTGTGTCTACCGTATTTGATTTTTCAGCTGCTCCTCCTTCAGTTTGAGCTCATTTGTCAGTTGCTGCATTTGCTGCGTTTGATTTTTCAGCTGCTCCTTCAGTTTGAGCTCATTTGTCAATTGCTGTCTACCGTATTTGATTTTTCATCTGCTCCTCCTTAAGTTTGAGTTCCTGTTTCAGCTGCTTCTTCTGTTTAAACTCATTTGTCAGTTGCTGTGTCTCCTGAATTAGATTTTTCAGCTGGTCCTCCTTCAGTTTGAGCTCATTTGTCAGTTGCTGCGTCTCCTACGTTTTATTTTTCCATCTGCTCCTCCTTCAGTTTGAGCTCATTTGTCAGTTGCTGCATCTGCTGTGTTTGATTTTTCAGCTGCTCCTCCTTCAGTTTGAGCTCATTTGTCAGTTGCTGTGTCTACCGTATTTGATTTTTCAGCTGCTCCTCCTTCAGTTTGAGCTCATTTGTCAGTTGCTGCATTTGCTGCGTTTGATTTTTCAGCTGCTCCTCCTTCAGTTTGAGCTCATTTGTCAGTTGCTGCATGTGCTGCGTTTGATTTTTCAGCTGCTCCTCCTTCAGTTTGAGCTCATTTGTCAGTTGCTGCATTTGCTGCGTTTGATTTTTCATCTGCTCCTCCTTCAGTTTGAGCTCATTTGTCAGTTGCTGCATGTGCTGCGTTTGATTTTTCAGCTGCTCCTCCTTCAGTTTGAGCTCATTTGTCAGTTGCTGCATTTGCTGCGTTTGATTTTTCATCTGCTCCTCCTTCAGTTTGAGCTCATTTGTCAGTTGCTGCATGTGCTGCGTTTGATTTTTCAGCTGCTCCTCCTTCAGTTTGAGCTCATTTGTCAGTTGCTGCGTCTGCTGTGTTTGATTTTTCAGCTGCTCCTCCTTCAGTTTGAGCTCATTTGTCAGTTGCTGCATCTGCTGCATTTGATTTTTCATCTGCTCCTCCTTCAGTTTGAGCTCATTTGTCAGTTGCTGCATCTGCTGCGTTTGATTTTTCAGCTGCTCCTCCTTCAGTTTGAGCTCATTTGTCAGTTGCTGTGTCTACCGTATTTGATTTTTCAGCTGCTCCTCCTTCAGTTTGAGCTCATTTGTCAGTTGCTGCATTCGCTGCGTTTGATTTTTCAGCTGCTCCTTCAGTTTGAGCTCATTTGTCAGTTGCTGCATGTGCTGCGTTTGATTTTTCAGCTGCTCCTCCTTCAGTTTGAGCTCATTTGTCAGTTGCTGCGTCTGCTGCGTTTGATTTTTCAGCTGCTCCTCCTTCAGTTTGAGCTCATTTGTCAGTTGCTGCATCTGCTGCGTTTGATTTTTCAGCTGCTCCTCCTTCAGTTTGAGCTCATTTGTCAGTTGCTGCATCGGCTGCGTTTGATTTTTCATCTGCTCCTCCTTCAGTTTGAGCTCATTTGTCAGTTGCTGTGTCTACCGTATTTGATTTTTCAGCTGCTCCTCCTTCAGTTTGAGCTCATTTGTCAGTTGCTGCGTCTGCTGCGTTTGATTTTTCAGCTGCTCCTCCTTCAGTTTGAGCTCATTTGTCAGTTGCTGCATCGGCTGCGTTTGATTTTTCATCTGCTCCTCCAGTTTGAGCTCATTTGTCAGTTGCTGCATGTGCTGCGTTTGATTTTTCATCCGCTCCTCCTTCAGTTTGAGCTCATTTGTCAGTTGCTGCATTTGCTGCGTTTGATTTTTCAGCTGCTCCTCCTTCAGTTTGAGCTCATTTGTCAGTTGCTGCATGTGCTGCGTTTGATTTTTCAGCTGCTCCTCCTTCAGTTTGAGCTCATTTGTCAGTTGCTGCGTCTGCTGTGTTTGATTTTTCAGCTGCTCCTCCTTCAGTTTGAGCTTATTTGTCAGTTGCTGCGTCTGCTGTGTTTGATTTTTCAGCTGCTCCTCCTTCAGTTTGAGCTCATTTGTCAGTTGCTGCATTTGCTGCGTTTGATTTTTCATCCGCTCCTCCTTCAGTTTGAGCTCATTTGTCAGTTGCTGCATTTGCTGCGTTTGATTTTTCAGCTGCTCCTCCTTCAGTTTGAGCTCATTTGTCAGTTGCTGCATGTGCTGCGTTTGATTTTTCAGCTGCTCCTCCTTCAGTTTGAGCTCATTTGTCAGTTGCTGCATTTGCTGCGTTTGATTTTTCAGCTGCTCCTCCTTCAGTTTGAGCTCATTTGTCAGTTGCTGCATTTGCTGCGTTTGATTTTTCAGCTGCTCCTCCTTCAGTTTGAGCTCATTTGTCAGTTGCTGCATTTGCTGCGTTTGATTTTTCAGCTGCTCCTCCTTCAGTTTGAGCTCATTTGTCAGTTGCTGCATGTGCTGCGTTTGATTTTTCAGCTGCTCCTCCTTCAGTTTGAGCTCATTTGTCCTGCGTCTGCTGCGTTTGATTTTTCATCCGCTCCTCCTTCAGTTTGAGCTCATTTGTCAGTTGCTGCATCTGCTGCGTTTGATTTTTCAGCTGCTCCTCCTTCAGTTTGAGCTCATTTGTCAATTGCTGTGTCTACCGTATTTGATTTTTCATCCGCTCCTCCTTCAGTTTGAGCTCATTTGTCAGTTGCTGCATCTGCTGCGTTTGATTTTTCAGCTGCTCCTCCTTCAGTTTGAGCTCATTTGTCAGTTGCTGCATCTGCTGCGTTTGATTTTTCCATCCGCTCCTCCTTCAGTTTGAGCTCATTTGTCAGTTGCTGCATCTGCTGCGTTTGATTTTTCATCCGCTCCTCCTTCAGTTTGAGCTCATTTGTCAATTGCTGTGTCTACCGTATTTGATTTTTCATCCGCTCCTCCTTCAGTTTGAGCTCATTTGTCAATTGCTGTGTCTACCGTATTTGATTTTTCATCTGCTCCTCCTTCGGTTTGAGCTCATTTGTCAATTGCTGTGTCTACCGTATTTGATTTTTCATCTGCTCCTCCTTCAGTTTGAGCTCATTTGTCAGTTGCTGCATCTGCTGCATTTGATTTTTCAGCTGCTCCTCCTTCAGTTTGAGCTCATTTGTCAGTTGCTGCATGTGCTGCGTTTGATTTTTCAGCTGCTCCTCCTTCAGTTTGAGCTCATTTGTCCAGCGTCTGCTGCGTTTGATTTTTCATCCGCTCCTCCTTCAGTTTGAGCTCATTTGTCAGTTGCTGCATCTCCTGAATTAGATTTTTCAGCTGCTGCTCCTCCTTAAGTTTGAGTTCCTGTTTCAGCTGCTCCTTCTGTTTAAACTCATTTGTCAGTTGCTGTGTCTCCTGAATTAGATTTTTCAGCTGGTCCTCCTTCAGTTTGAGCTCATTTGTCAGTTGCTGCGTTTCCTACGTTTTATTTTTCCATCTGCTCCTCCTTCAGTTTGAGCTCATTTGTCAGTTGCTGCATCTGCTGCGTTTGATTTTTCATCTGCTCCTCCTTCAGTTTGAGCTCATTTGTCAGTTGCTGCATCTGCTGCATTTGATTTTTCAGCTGCTCCTCCTTCAGTTTGAGCTCATTTGTCAGTTGCTGCATGTGCTGCGTTTGATTTTTCAGCTGCTCCTCCTTCAGTTTGAGCTCATTTGTCCAGCGTCTGCTGCGTTTGATTTTTCATCCGCTCCTCCTTCAGTTTGAGCTCATTTGTCAGTTGCTGCATCTGCTGCGTTTGATTTTTCAGCTGCTCCTCCTTCAGTTTGAGCTCATTTGTCAGTTGCTGTGTCTACCGTATTTGATTTTTCAGCTGCTCCTCCTTCAGTTTGAGCTCATTTGTCAGTTGCTGCATTTGCTGCGTTTGATTTTTCAGCTGCTCCTTCAGTTTGAGCTCATTTGTCAATTGCTGTCTACCGTATTTGATTTTTCATCTGCTCCTCCTTAAGTTTGAGTTCCTGTTTCAGCTGCTTCTTCTGTTTAAACTCATTTGTCAGTTGCTGTGTCTCCTGAATTAGATTTTTCAGCTGGTCCTCCTTCAGTTTGAGCTCATTTGTCAGTTGCTGCGTCTCCTACGTTTTATTTTTCCATCTGCTCCTCCTTCAGTTTGAGCTCATTTGTCAGTTGCTGCATCTGCTGTGTTTGATTTTTCAGCTGCTCCTCCTTCAGTTTGAGCTCATTTGTCAGTTGCTGTGTCTACCGTATTTGATTTTTCAGCTGCTCCTCCTTCAGTTTGAGCTCATTTGTCAGTTGCTGCATTTGCTGCGTTTGATTTTTCAGCTGCTCCTCCTTCAGTTTGAGCTCATTTGTCAGTTGCTGCATGTGCTGCGTTTGATTTTTCAGCTGCTCCTCCTTCAGTTTGAGCTCATTTGTCAGTTGCTGCATTTGCTGCGTTTGATTTTTCATCTGCTCCTCCTTCAGTTTGAGCTCATTTGTCAGTTGCTGCATGTGCTGCGTTTGATTTTTCAGCTGCTCCTCCTTCAGTTTGAGCTCATTTGTCAGTTGCTGCATTTGCTGCGTTTGATTTTTCATCTGCTCCTCCTTCAGTTTGAGCTCATTTGTCAGTTGCTGCATGTGCTGCGTTTGATTTTTCAGCTGCTCCTCCTTCAGTTTGAGCTCATTTGTCAGTTGCTGCGTCTGCTGTGTTTGATTTTTCAGCTGCTCCTCCTTCAGTTTGAGCTCATTTGTCAGTTGCTGCATCTGCTGCATTTGATTTTTCATCTGCTCCTCCTTCAGTTTGAGCTCATTTGTCAGTTGCTGCATCTGCTGCGTTTGATTTTTCAGCTGCTCCTCCTTCAGTTTGAGCTCATTTGTCAGTTGCTGTGTCTACCGTATTTGATTTTTCAGCTGCTCCTCCTTCAGTTTGAGCTCATTTGTCAGTTGCTGCATTCGCTGCGTTTGATTTTTCAGCTGCTCCTTCAGTTTGAGCTCATTTGTCAGTTGCTGCATGTGCTGCGTTTGATTTTTCAGCTGCTCCTCCTTCAGTTTGAGCTCATTTGTCAGTTGCTGCGTCTGCTGCGTTTGATTTTTCAGCTGCTCCTCCTTCAGTTTGAGCTCATTTGTCAGTTGCTGCGTCTGCTGTGTTTGATTTTTCAGCTGCTCCTCCTTCAGTTTGAGCTCATTTGTCAGTTGCTGCATCTGCTGCATTTGATTTTTCATCTGCTCCTCCTTCAGTTTGAGCTCATTTGTCAGTTGCTGCATCTGCTGCGTTTGATTTTTCAGCTGCTCCTCCTTCAGTTTGAGCTCATTTGTCAGTTGCTGCATTTGCTGCGTTTGATTTTTCAGCTGCTCCTTCAGTTTGAGCTCATTTGTCAATTGCTGTCTACCGTATTTGATTTTTCATCTGCTCCTCCTTAAGTTTGAGTTCCTGTTTCAGCTGCTTCTTCTGTTTAAACTCATTTGTCAGTTGCTGTGTCTCCTGAATTAGATTTTTCAGCTGGTCCTCCTTCAGTTTGAGCTCATTTGTCAGTTGCTGCGTCTCCTACGTTTTATTTTTCCATCTGCTCCTCCTTCAGTTTGAGCTCATTTGTCAGTTGCTGCATCTGCTGTGTTTGATTTTTCAGCTGCTCCTCCTTCAGTTTGAGCTCATTTGTCAGTTGCTGTGTCTACCGTATTTGATTTTTCAGCTGCTCCTCCTTCAGTTTGAGCTCATTTGTCAGTTGCTGCATTTGCTGCGTTTGATTTTTCAGCTGCTCCTCCTTCAGTTTGAGCTCATTTGTCAGTTGCTGCATTTGCTGCGTTTGATTTTTCATCTGCTCCTCCTTCAGTTTGAGCTCATTTGTCAGTTGCTGCATGTGCTGCGTTTGATTTTTCAGCTGCTCCTCCTTCAGTTTGAGCTCATTTGTCAGTTGCTGCATTTGCTGCGTTTGATTTTTCATCTGCTCCTCCTTCAGTTTGAGCTCATTTGTCAGTTGCTGCATGTGCTGCGTTTGATTTTTCAGCTGCTCCTCCTTCAGTTTGAGCTCATTTGTCAGTTGCTGCGTCTGCTGTGTTTGATTTTTCAGCTGCTCCTCCTTCAGTTTGAGCTCATTTGTCAGTTGCTGCATCTGCTGCATTTGATTTTTCATCTGCTCCTCCTTCAGTTTGAGCTCATTTGTCAGTTGCTGCATCTGCTGCGTTTGATTTTTCAGCTGCTCCTCCTTCAGTTTGAGCTCATTTGTCAGTTGCTGTGTCTACCGTATTTGATTTTTCAGCTGCTCCTCCTTCAGTTTGAGCTCATTTGTCAGTTGCTGCATTCGCTGCGTTTGATTTTTCAGCTGCTCCTTCAGTTTGAGCTCATTTGTCAGTTGCTGCATGTGCTGCGTTTGATTTTTCAGCTGCTCCTCCTTCAGTTTGAGCTCATTTGTCAGTTGCTGCGTCTGCTGCGTTTGATTTTTCAGCTGCTCCTCCTTCAGTTTGAGCTCATTTGTCAGTTGCTGCATCTGCTGCGTTTGATTTTTCAGCTGCTCCTCCTTCAGTTTGAGCTCATTTGTCAGTTGCTGCATCGGCTGCGTTTGATTTTTCATCTGCTCCTCCTTCAGTTTGAGCTCATTTGTCAGTTGCTGTGTCTACCGTATTTGATTTTTCAGCTGCTCCTCCTTCAGTTTGAGCTCATTTGTCAGTTGCTGCGTCTGCTGCGTTTGATTTTTCAGCTGCTCCTCCTTCAGTTTGAGCTCATTTGTCAGTTGCTGCATCGGCTGCGTTTGATTTTTCATCTGCTCCTCCAGTTTGAGCTCATTTGTCAGTTGCTGCATGTGCTGCGTTTGATTTTTCATCCGCTCCTCCTTCAGTTTGAGCTCATTTGTCAGTTGCTGCATTTGCTGCGTTTGATTTTTCAGCTGCTCCTCCTTCAGTTTGAGCTCATTTGTCAGTTGCTGCATGTGCTGCGTTTGATTTTTCAGCTGCTCCTCCTTCAGTTTGAGCTCATTTGTCAGTTGCTGCGTCTGCTGTGTTTGATTTTTCAGCTGCTCCTCCTTCAGTTTGAGCTTATTTGTCAGTTGCTGCGTCTGCTGTGTTTGATTTTTCAGCTGCTCCTCCTTCAGTTTGAGCTCATTTGTCAGTTGCTGCATCTGCTGCGTTTGATTTTTCATCTGCTCCTCCTTCAGTTTGAGTTCCTGTTTCAGCTGCTCCTTCTGTTTAAACTCATTTGTCAGTTGCTGTGTCTCCTGAATTAGATTTTTCAGCTGGTCCTCCTTCAGTTTGAGCTCATTTGTCAGTTGCTGCGTCTCCTACGTTTTATTTTTCCATCTGCTCCTCCTTCAGTTTGAGCTCATTTGTCAGTTGCTGCATCTGCTGTGTTTGATTTTTCAGCTGCTCCTCCTTCAGTTTGAGCTCATTTGTCAGTTGCTGTGTCTACCGTATTTGATTTTTCAGCTGCTCCTCCTTCAGTTTGAGCTCATTTGTCAGTTGCTGCATTTGCTGCGTTTGATTTTTCAGCTGCTCCTTCAGTTTGAGCTCATTTGTCAATTGCTGTCTACCGTATTTGATTTTTCATCTGCTCCTCCTTAAGTTTGAGTTCCTGTTTCAGCTGCTTCTTCTGTTTAAACTCATTTGTCAGTTGCTGTGTCTCCTGAATTAGATTTTTCAGCTGGTCCTCCTTCAGTTTGAGCTCATTTGTCAGTTGCTGCGTCTCCTACGTTTTATTTTTCCATCTGCTCCTCCTTCAGTTTGAGCTCATTTGTCAGTTGCTGCATCTGCTGTGTTTGATTTTTCAGCTGCTCCTCCTTCAGTTTGAGCTCATTTGTCAGTTGCTGTGTCTACCGTATTTGATTTTTCAGCTGCTCCTCCTTCAGTTTGAGCTCATTTGTCAGTTGCTGCATTTGCTGCGTTTGATTTTTCAGCTGCTCCTCCTTCAGTTTGAGCTCATTTGTCAGTTGCTGCATGTGCTGCGTTTGATTTTTCAGCTGCTCCTCCTTCAGTTTGAGCTCATTTGTCAGTTGCTGCATTTGCTGCGTTTGATTTTTCATCTGCTCCTCCTTCAGTTTGAGCTCATTTGTCAGTTGCTGCATGTGCTGCGTTTGATTTTTCAGCTGCTCCTCCTTCAGTTTGAGCTCATTTGTCAGTTGCTGCATTTGCTGCGTTTGATTTTTCATCTGCTCCTCCTTCAGTTTGAGCTCATTTGTCAGTTGCTGCATGTGCTGCGTTTGATTTTTCAGCTGCTCCTCCTTCAGTTTGAGCTCATTTGTCAGTTGCTGCGTCTGCTGTGTTTGATTTTTCAGCTGCTCCTCCTTCAGTTTGAGCTCATTTGTCAGTTGCTGCATCTGCTGCATTTGATTTTTCATCTGCTCCTCCTTCAGTTTGAGCTCATTTGTCAGTTGCTGCATCTGCTGCGTTTGATTTTTCAGCTGCTCCTCCTTCAGTTTGAGCTCATTTGTCAGTTGCTGTGTCTACCGTATTTGATTTTTCAGCTGCTCCTCCTTCAGTTTGAGCTCATTTGTCAGTTGCTGCATTCGCTGCGTTTGATTTTTCAGCTGCTCCTTCAGTTTGAGCTCATTTGTCAGTTGCTGCATGTGCTGCGTTTGATTTTTCAGCTGCTCCTCCTTCAGTTTGAGCTCATTTGTCAGTTGCTGCGTCTGCTGCGTTTGATTTTTCAGCTGCTCCTCCTTCAGTTTGAGCTCATTTGTCAGTTGCTGCATCTGCTGCGTTTGATTTTTCAGCTGCTCCTCCTTCAGTTTGAGCTCATTTGTCAGTTGCTGCATCGGCTGCGTTTGATTTTTCATCTGCTCCTCCTTCAGTTTGAGCTCATTTGTCAGTTGCTGTGTCTACCGTATTTGATTTTTCAGCTGCTCCTCCTTCAGTTTGAGCTCATTTGTCAGTTGCTGCGTCTGCTGCGTTTGATTTTTCAGCTGCTCCTCCTTCAGTTTGAGCTCATTTGTCAGTTGCTGCATCGGCTGCGTTTGATTTTTCATCTGCTCCTCCAGTTTGAGCTCATTTGTCAGTTGCTGCATGTGCTGCGTTTGATTTTTCATCCGCTCCTCCTTCAGTTTGAGCTCATTTGTCAGTTGCTGCATTTGCTGCGTTTGATTTTTCAGCTGCTCCTCCTTCAGTTTGAGCTCATTTGTCAGTTGCTGCATGTGCTGCGTTTGATTTTTCAGCTGCTCCTCCTTCAGTTTGAGCTCATTTGTCAGTTGCTGCGTCTGCTGTGTTTGATTTTTCAGCTGCTCCTCCTTCAGTTTGAGCTTATTTGTCAGTTGCTGCGTCTGCTGTGTTTGATTTTTCAGCTGCTCCTCCTTCAGTTTGAGCTCATTTGTCAGTTGCTGCATCTGCTGCGTTTGATTTTTCATCTGCTCCTCCTTCAGTTTGAGTTCCTGTTTCAGCTGCTCCTTCTGTTTAAACTCATTTGTCAGTTGCTGTGTCTCCTGAATTAGATTTTTCAGCTGGTCCTCCTTCAGTTTGAGCTCATTTGTCAGTTGCTGCGTCTCCTACGTTTTATTTTTCCATCTGCTCCTCCTTCAGTTTGAGCTCATTTGTCAGTTGCTGCATCTGCTGTGTTTGATTTTTCAGCTGCTCCTCCTTCAGTTTGAGCTCATTTGTCAGTTGCTGTGTCTACCGTATTTGATTTTTCAGCTGCTCCTCCTTCAGTTTGAGCTCATTTGTCAGTTGCTGCATTTGCTGCGTTTGATTTTTCAGCTGCTCCTTCAGTTTGAGCTCATTTGTCAATTGCTGTCTACCGTATTTGATTTTTCATCTGCTCCTCCTTAAGTTTGAGTTCCTGTTTCAGCTGCTTCTTCTGTTTAAACTCATTTGTCAGTTGCTGTGTCTCCTGAATTAGATTTTTCAGCTGGTCCTCCTTCAGTTTGAGCTCATTTGTCAGTTGCTGCGTCTCCTACGTTTTATTTTTCCATCTGCTCCTCCTTCAGTTTGAGCTCATTTGTCAGTTGCTGCATCTGCTGTGTTTGATTTTTCAGCTGCTCCTCCTTCAGTTTGAGCTCATTTGTCAGTTGCTGTGTCTACCGTATTTGATTTTTCAGCTGCTCCTCCTTCAGTTTGAGCTCATTTGTCAGTTGCTGCATTTGCTGCGTTTGATTTTTCAGCTGCTCCTCCTTCAGTTTGAGCTCATTTGTCAGTTGCTGCATGTGCTGCGTTTGATTTTTCAGCTGCTCCTCCTTCAGTTTGAGCTCATTTGTCAGTTGCTGCATTTGCTGCGTTTGATTTTTCATCTGCTCCTCCTTCAGTTTGAGCTCATTTGTCAGTTGCTGCATGTGCTGCGTTTGATTTTTCAGCTGCTCCTCCTTCAGTTTGAGCTCATTTGTCAGTTGCTGCATTTGCTGCGTTTGATTTTTCATCTGCTCCTCCTTCAGTTTGAGCTCATTTGTCAGTTGCTGCATGTGCTGCGTTTGATTTTTCAGCTGCTCCTCCTTCAGTTTGAGCTCATTTGTCAGTTGCTGCGTCTGCTGTGTTTGATTTTTCAGCTGCTCCTCCTTCAGTTTGAGCTCATTTGTCAGTTGCTGCATCTGCTGCATTTGATTTTTCATCTGCTCCTCCTTCAGTTTGAGCTCATTTGTCAGTTGCTGCATCTGCTGCGTTTGATTTTTCAGCTGCTCCTCCTTCAGTTTGAGCTCATTTGTCAGTTGCTGTGTCTACCGTATTTGATTTTTCAGCTGCTCCTCCTTCAGTTTGAGCTCATTTGTCAGTTGCTGCATTCGCTGCGTTTGATTTTTCAGCTGCTCCTTCAGTTTGAGCTCATTTGTCAGTTGCTGCATGTGCTGCGTTTGATTTTTCAGCTGCTCCTCCTTCAGTTTGAGCTCATTTGTCAGTTGCTGCGTCTGCTGCGTTTGATTTTTCAGCTGCTCCTCCTTCAGTTTGAGCTCATTTGTCAGTTGCTGCATCTGCTGCGTTTGATTTTTCAGCTGCTCCTCCTTCAGTTTGAGCTCATTTGTCAGTTGCTGCATCGGCTGCGTTTGATTTTTCATCTGCTCCTCCTTCAGTTTGAGCTCATTTGTCAGTTGCTGTGTCTACCGTATTTGATTTTTCAGCTGCTCCTCCTTCAGTTTGAGCTCATTTGTCAGTTGCTGCGTCTGCTGCGTTTGATTTTTCAGCTGCTCCTCCTTCAGTTTGAGCTCATTTGTCAGTTGCTGCATCGGCTGCGTTTGATTTTTCATCTGCTCCTCCAGTTTGAGCTCATTTGTCAGTTGCTGCATGTGCTGCGTTTGATTTTTCATCCGCTCCTCCTTCAGTTTGAGCTCATTTGTCAGTTGCTGCATTTGCTGCGTTTGATTTTTCAGCTGCTCCTCCTTCAGTTTGAGCTCATTTGTCAGTTGCTGCATGTGCTGCGTTTGATTTTTCAGCTGCTCCTCCTTCAGTTTGAGCTCATTTGTCAGTTGCTGCGTCTGCTGTGTTTGATTTTTCAGCTGCTCCTCCTTCAGTTTGAGCTTATTTGTCAGTTGCTGCGTCTGCTGTGTTTGATTTTTCAGCTGCTCCTCCTTCAGTTTGAGCTCATTTGTCAGTTGCTGCATCTGCTGCGTTTGATTTTTCATCTGCTCCTCCTTCAGTTTGAGTTCCTGTTTCAGCTGCTCCTTCTGTTTAAACTCATTTGTCAGTTGCTGTGTCTCCTGAATTAGATTTTTCAGCTGGTCCTCCTTCAGTTTGAGCTCATTTGTCAGTTGCTGCGTCTCCTACGTTTTATTTTTCCATCTGCTCCTCCTTCAGTTTGAGCTCATTTGTCAGTTGCTGCATCTGCTGTGTTTGATTTTTCAGCTGCTCCTCCTTCAGTTTGAGCTCATTTGTCAGTTGCTGTGTCTACCGTATTTGATTTTTCAGCTGCTCCTCCTTCAGTTTGAGCTCATTTGTCAGTTGCTGCATTTGCTGCGTTTGATTTTTCAGCTGCTCCTTCAGTTTGAGCTCATTTGTCAATTGCTGTCTACCGTATTTGATTTTTCATCTGCTCCTCCTTAAGTTTGAGTTCCTGTTTCAGCTGCTTCTTCTGTTTAAACTCATTTGTCAGTTGCTGTGTCTCCTGAATTAGATTTTTCAGCTGGTCCTCCTTCAGTTTGAGCTCATTTGTCAGTTGCTGCGTCTCCTACGTTTTATTTTTCCATCTGCTCCTCCTTCAGTTTGAGCTCATTTGTCAGTTGCTGCATCTGCTGTGTTTGATTTTTCAGCTGCTCCTCCTTCAGTTTGAGCTCATTTGTCAGTTGCTGTGTCTACCGTATTTGATTTTTCAGCTGCTCCTCCTTCAGTTTGAGCTCATTTGTCAGTTGCTGCATTTGCTGCGTTTGATTTTTCAGCTGCTCCTCCTTCAGTTTGAGCTCATTTGTCAGTTGCTGCATGTGCTGCGTTTGATTTTTCAGCTGCTCCTCCTTCAGTTTGAGCTCATTTGTCAGTTGCTGCGTCTGCTGTGTTTGATTTTTCAGCTGCTCCTCCTTCAGTTTGAGCTTATTTGTCAGTTGCTGCGTCTGCTGTGTTTGATTTTTCAGCTGCTCCTCCTTCAGTTTGAGCTCATTTGTCAGTTGCTGCATCTGCTGCGTTTGATTTTTCATCTGCTCCTCCTTCAGTTTGAGTTCCTGTTTCAGCTGCTCCTTCTGTTTAAACTCATTTGTCAGTTGCTGTGTCTCCTGAATTAGATTTTTCAGCTGGTCCTCCTTCAGTTTGAGCTCATTTGTCAGTTGCTGCGTCTCCTACGTTTTATTTTTCCATCTGCTCCTCCTTCAGTTTGAGCTCATTTGTCAGTTGCTGCATCTGCTGTGTTTGATTTTTCAGCTGCTCCTCCTTCAGTTTGAGCTCATTTGTCAGTTGCTGTGTCTACCGTATTTGATTTTTCAGCTGCTCCTCCTTCAGTTTGAGCTCATTTGTCAGTTGCTGCATTTGCTGCGTTTGATTTTTCAGCTGCTCCTTCAGTTTGAGCTCATTTGTCAATTGCTGTCTACCGTATTTGATTTTTCATCTGCTCCTCCTTAAGTTTGAGTTCCTGTTTCAGCTGCTTCTTCTGTTTAAACTCATTTGTCAGTTGCTGTGTCTCCTGAATTAGATTTTTCAGCTGGTCCTCCTTCAGTTTGAGCTCATTTGTCAGTTGCTGCGTCTCCTACGTTTTATTTTTCCATCTGCTCCTCCTTCAGTTTGAGCTCATTTGTCAGTTGCTGCATCTGCTGTGTTTGATTTTTCAGCTGCTCCTCCTTCAGTTTGAGCTCATTTGTCAGTTGCTGTGTCTACCGTATTTGATTTTTCAGCTGCTCCTCCTTCAGTTTGAGCTCATTTGTCAGTTGCTGCATTTGCTGCGTTTGATTTTTCAGCTGCTCCTCCTTCAGTTTGAGCTCATTTGTCAGTTGCTGCATGTGCTGCGTTTGATTTTTCAGCTGCTCCTCCTTCAGTTTGAGCTCATTTGTCAGTTGCTGCATTTGCTGCGTTTGATTTTTCATCTGCTCCTCCTTCAGTTTGAGCTCATTTGTCAGTTGCTGCATGTGCTGCGTTTGATTTTTCAGCTGCTCCTCCTTCAGTTTGAGCTCATTTGTCAGTTGCTGCATTTGCTGCGTTTGATTTTTCATCTGCTCCTCCTTCAGTTTGAGCTCATTTGTCAGTTGCTGCATGTGCTGCGTTTGATTTTTCAGCTGCTCCTCCTTCAGTTTGAGCTCATTTGTCAGTTGCTGCGTCTGCTGTGTTTGATTTTTCAGCTGCTCCTCCTTCAGTTTGAGCTCATTTGTCAGTTGCTGCATCTGCTGCATTTGATTTTTCATCTGCTCCTCCTTCAGTTTGAGCTCATTTGTCAGTTGCTGCATCTGCTGCGTTTGATTTTTCAGCTGCTCCTCCTTCAGTTTGAGCTCATTTGTCAGTTGCTGTGTCTACCGT
The DNA here is from genome assembly GCF_049309525.1 of Garra rufa. Taxonomy (NCBI): domain Eukaryota; kingdom Metazoa; phylum Chordata; class Actinopteri; order Cypriniformes; family Cyprinidae; genus Garra; species Garra rufa. Next base: position 86,312,067 of record NC_133361.1, read on the forward strand.
ATTTGATTTTTCAGCTGCTCCTCCTTCAGTTTGAGCTCATTTGTCAGTTGCTGCATTCGCTGCGTTTGATTTTTCAGCTGCTCCTTCAGTTTGAGCTCATTTGTCAGTTGCTGCATGTGCTGCGTTTGATTTTTCAGCTGCTCCTCCTTCAGTTTGAGCTCATTTGTCAGTTGCTGCGTCTGCTGCGTTTGATTTTTCAGCTGCTCCTCCTTCAGTTTGAGCTCATTTGTCAGTTGCTGCATCTGCTGCGTTTGATTTTTCAGCTGCTCCTCCTTCAGTTTGAGCTCATTTGTCAGTTGCTGCATCGGCTGCGTTTGATTTTTCATCTGCTCCTCCTTCAGTTTGAGCTCATTTGTCAGTTGCTGTGTCTACCGTATTTGATTTTTCAGCTGCTCCTCCTTCAGTTTGAGCTCATTTGTCAGTTGCTGCGTCTGCTGCGTTTGATTTTTCAGCTGCTCCTCCTTCAGTTTGAGCTCATTTGTCAGTTGCTGCATCGGCTGCGTTTGATTTTTCATCTGCTCCTCCAGTTTGAGCTCATTTGTCAGTTGCTGCATGTGCTGCGTTTGATTTTTCATCCGCTCCTCCTTCAGTTTGAGCTCATTTGTCAGTTGCTGCATTTGCTGCGTTTGATTTTTCAGCTGCTCCTCCTTCAGTTTGAGCTCATTTGTCAGTTGCTGCATGTGCTGCGTTTGATTTTTCAGCTGCTCCTCCTTCAGTTTGAGCTCATTTGTCAGTTGCTGCGTCTGCTGTGTTTGATTTTTCAGCTGCTCCTCCTTCAGTTTGAGCTTATTTGTCAGTTGCTGCGTCTGCTGTGTTTGATTTTTCAGCTGCTCCTCCTTCAGTTTGAGCTCATTTGTCAGTTGCTGCATCTGCTGCGTTTGATTTTTCATCTGCTCCTCCTTCAGTTTGAGTTCCTGTTTCAGCTGCTCCTTCTGTTTAAACTCATTTGTCAGTTGCTGTGTCTCCTGAATTAGATTTTTCAGCTGGTCCTCCTTCAGTTTGAGCTCATTTGTCAGTTGCTGCGTCTCCTACGTTTTATTTTTCCATCTGCTCCTCCTTCAGTTTGAGCTCATTTGTCAGTTGCTGCATCTGCTGTGTTTGATTTTTCAGCTGCTCCTCCTTCAGTTTGAGCTCATTTGTCAGTTGCTGTGTCTACCGTATTTGATTTTTCAGCTGCTCCTCCTTCAGTTTGAGCTCATTTGTCAGTTGCTGCATTTGCTGCGTTTGATTTTTCAGCTGCTCCTTCAGTTTGAGCTCATTTGTCAATTGCTGTCTACCGTATTTGATTTTTCATCTGCTCCTCCTTAAGTTTGAGTTCCTGTTTCAGCTGCTTCTTCTGTTTAAACTCATTTGTCAGTTGCTGTGTCTCCTGAATTAGATTTTTCAGCTGGTCCTCCTTCAGTTTGAGCTCATTTGTCAGTTGCTGCGTCTCCTACGTTTTATTTTTCCATCTGCTCCTCCTTCAGTTTGAGCTCATTTGTCAGTTGCTGCATCTGCTGTGTTTGATTTTTCAGCTGCTCCTCCTTCAGTTTGAGCTCATTTGTCAGTTGCTGTGTCTACCGTATTTGATTTTTCAGCTGCTCCTCCTTCAGTTTGAGCTCATTTGTCAGTTGCTGCATTTGCTGCGTTTGATTTTTCAGCTGCTCCTCCTTCAGTTTGAGCTCATTTGTCAGTTGCTGCATGTGCTGCGTTTGATTTTTCAGCTGCTCCTCCTTCAGTTTGAGCTCATTTGTCAGTTGCTGCATTTGCTGCGTTTGATTTTTCATCTGCTCCTCCTTCAGTTTGAGCTCATTTGTCAGTTGCTGCATGTGCTGCGTTTGATTTTTCAGCTGCTCCTCCTTCAGTTTGAGCTCATTTGTCAGTTGCTGCATTTGCTGCGTTTGATTTTTCATCTGCTCCTCCTTCAGTTTGAGCTCATTTGTCAGTTGCTGCATGTGCTGCGTTTGATTTTTCAGCTGCTCCTCCTTCAGTTTGAGCTCATTTGTCAGTTGCTGCGTCTGCTGTGTTTGATTTTTCAGCTGCTCCTCCTTCAGTTTGAGCTCATTTGTCAGTTGCTGCATCTGCTGCATTTGATTTTTCATCTGCTCCTCCTTCAGTTTGAGCTCATTTGTCAGTTGCTGCATCTGCTGCGTTTGATTTTTCAGCTGCTCCTCCTTCAGTTTGAGCTCATTTGTCAGTTGCTGTGTCTACCGTATTTGATTTTTCAGCTGCTCCTCCTTCAGTTTGAGCTCATTTGTCAGTTGCTGCATTCGCTGCGTTTGATTTTTCAGCTGCTCCTTCAGTTTGAGCTCATTTGTCAGTTGCTGCATGTGCTGCGTTTGATTTTTCAGCTGCTCCTCCTTCAGTTTGAGCTCATTTGTCAGTTGCTGCGTCTGCTGCGTTTGATTTTTCAGCTGCTCCTCCTTCAGTTTGAGCTCATTTGTCAGTTGCTGCATCTGCTGTGTTTGATTTTTCAGCTGCTCCTCCTTCAGTTTGAGCTCATTTGTCAGTTGCTGCATCTGCTGCATTTGATTTTTCATCTGCTCCTCCTTCAGTTTGAGCTCATTTGTCAGTTGCTGCATCTGCTGCGTTTGATTTTTCAGCTGCTCCTCCTTCAGTTTGAGCTCATTTGTCAGTTGCTGTGTCTACCGTATTTGATTTTTCAGCTGCTCCTCCTTCAGTTTGAGCTCATTTGTCAGTTGCTGCATTCGCTGCGTTTGATTTTTCAGCTGCTCCTTCAGTTTGAGCTCATTTGTCAGTTGCTGCATGTGCTGCGTTTGATTTTTCAGCTGCTCCTCCTTCAGTTTGAGCTCATTTGTCAGTTGCTGCGTCTGCTGTGTTTGATTTTTCAGCTGCTCCTCCTTCAGTTTGAGCTTATTTGTCAGTTGCTGCATCTGCTGCGTTTGATTTTTCAGCTGCTCCTCCTTCAGTTTGAGCTCATTTGTCCTGCATCTGCTGCGTTTGATTTTTCATCCGCTCCTCCTTCAGTTTGAGCTTATTTGTCAGTTGCTGCATCTGCTGTGTTTTATTTTTCATATGTAATAAGGATCATATGAAAACCAACCTGTTTGTGTCTCAGTTTCTTCTTGTCTGACTATGAATGTTTCTTCCATCTTCATGTCTTCACTCTCCTCTTTAATAAATGCCATCTTTATAATAGTGGGTCACATGGATTTCAGTTGCTTAAGAGTTTTCTGTGTTTGGATGCTTTGTCCTGTTTAATATCAGAATAATTAACAGAAAGAAAAATAAATATAAATTAAATAATTGATTGTGTCTCAATCAGCTTCCACTGGTATAAGAGTCAGTGAACAGAATTAAATTGCCTGAAAGAAAAAACAACTCAAAATTAGAGCTACATATTAATAAAGAAACACACAAACTATAGATATTTTTATTAAGGAATTTATGATTTACATTTGGTGCTTAATTTTTATATAACACTTCTATGAAAACATTTGCAGTTTGGTGTGATTGTCATTGTTCAGAGCAGCAGGAGTCGGTGAGCGCACGCTGATTTGAACGATTCGAATCACTGAATCATTTTATGACGCAAATGATTCCATGAACTCATGAGTTCACTCGGAAAGCTCCGTTTCTCTTTTTTTTTATTAGAATTCAATTAACAAACATACAAACATCACAGTTCGTAAACAAAAAGTACACAGAAGTAAAAATAATAATAAAAATAAATAAAAAATAAATAAAGCCATCAGATACAAAATGTGAAAATTAAAAACAGACATACAAACTTTATTATTGTAAAATCTAAAATTATTTTTCTATTTTCAAGTGAAAAATTTGGAATATATATCAGTTGCTGACATAGCTTTCTTATTTTTTACCAATTTAAGAGACTCAAAATATAATTCAGATTCAGTTTGGAAAAATTTAAAGCATGGTCTTGATTTAGAAAATAGCTTTATGAATATGGAACTTACCTAATAAAATGAAGATAACTTTCCACACTTTTCCAAAATGTCATGCAAAATGAACAACTATAAAAAAGATGAATTAACGATTCTTGTTCGGTCTTGCAGAAACTACAAAGATTATCAACCAGTTTAAATTTTGAAATAAACATGTTTGTGGGATATATATTGTGTAATATTTTCAAATGTAGTTCCCTAACTTTATTTATGATACAAAATCTAAAAGGAACAAGCCACGCCTTATGCCAATTAATCTCAGAAAAATGAGAATTCCAGAAAAATTTCCCACGAGGTGTTATTTTGTTTAAACTTAAAAAATATTTTCTGATATGCTTATTAGTACAATTTCTGCTCATAATATCCATACCATTTATATAAAGAGTAAAATTAAAATCAGGAATTTTGTTTTGTTTTTTATAACCTTTCATTAGTTCTAATATGCCATTAGGTATAGACTTGAAAACCAAGTTATATTCTTTAAACGTTATTGGGAATGCTTTCTCTCTGAGAAAAGATTCATAGTTAAGTAATTGATTATTATCATCAAAAAGGTCTTTTAAAAAGATAATATTTCTATCGATCCATTTCTGCAAGTAAAGTGACTTGTTCCTTTTAGTAATACATTCATTATTCCAAATGATGGACTTGTGTGGAGAAAAGTTGTGCGAATGACAAAGTTTCCAAGCCAAAAGAGCTTGCTGGTAAAATTGGGACAGTTTCAGCGGTAATCTCGTAATATTGTAATTACATTTCAATAAAAATTTTAGGCCTCCTACACTATTATAGATGTTGTTGGGGATAAAGTACCATATGGACTCAGGTGCCCTCAAACATTCCTTCAACCATTTCACCTTAAAGGTATAATTTAAGTCACAAAAGTCCAAAAGTTCAAATCCACCTTCATCCTTGGAACCATTGTCATAGTTCTGTCTGTTTGTAGTCTTGGTTTATCCCATTGTATTCCCCCGTCGATCTGTCTGCATTGGTTTTGCCCTCATCACCGTTATCTGTGTCACCTGTCTGTCATTATGAGTTAAGCCTTATAAGCCTGTCTTTGAGTTCCTCACATTGTCGGTCGTTGCTTAATGTTTTACGTTTGGTGTGTGTGGAGATTCTTCGTGTTCCTGATCTGTCAGTTCCTTGGATGATATTAAAAGACTTTGTATTTGTATTTCGTATCGTGTCTCGTCAGTCCAGCACCGCACCGTAACAACCATAGAGCACTGCTTTTTTAACATGATGGTGTCTGTTTTTCCACACAAAATTTGTAAATATGGTATTTATATCTTTACATATTGAATCATTAACCTCAAGAGAGAGAGCAGGATAAACAAATCTTGAAATCCCTTCTGCTTTAGTCAAAAGAACCCTTCCTAAAATAGAAATATCTCTTTGAAGCCATAAATTTAGAATTGTTTTAGTTTTCTTCAACTTAGGCAAAAAATTTAGTTGTTGACGTTCCTTATGATCCTTGCAAATATGAATACCTAAATATTTTACAGATTTCTTAACAGGTAAATTAGAAAAAAAATTCTCATCATTCTGATACAGGCATAAGATTTCACATTTTGGATTTATTAAGCGTTAAACCCGAAGCAGCAGAGAATTGGTCAATTATGGATGGTCAATTATCCGCTAATTGAGTTACTCTGATTTCCTTACCAAAAATAGACAATCCCTTAATAATAGGACAATGTTTAATATGTAATGACAGTAATTCAACCACCAGCAGGAACAAAAACAGTGAAATAGGGCAACCCTGACGAACTGATCTCATTACAGGAAATCTTTTTGTGGTATTTGGATATAATATCACAGAACTATCAATATTTTTATAAAGCATTTCCACTATAGATATAAAATTTTGTCCGAAATCAAAAATCTTAAGTGCTTTAAGTAAAAAATAATGTTCTACCGTATCAAATGCTTTATAAAAGTCTAGAAATATTATCAGTGCTTCAGTATTAATGTTATCAGAATAATCCAGCAAGTCGAGAAGAAGTCTTATGTTAGAGCTGATGTGACGGTTAGACATAAATCCTGTTTGTGTTTCACTTATTATCTCATGAAGACCCCTTTTTAACCGTTTAGCAAAAATTAACGATAAAATTTTGTAGTCAATATTTAAGAGCGTAATAGGTCTCCAATTTTCTATAATTAAATGATCTTTATCAGGCTTAGGGAGAAGACATATTAAACCTTGCTTCATACTCGAAGACATTTCCTTTTTCGAGATACATTCTTTAAATAAATCAAATATAGGATTCTCAATAATTTCCCAAAAATGCAAATAAAATTCAACTGAAAGCCCATCATTACCCGGCGATTTACCTTTCTTCACTTTAGTGATGGGATGTTCGCAATCCAACTTAAATTGTTCAGATATAGTTGGTGTAAATGCTTTAACTAATTCAATAAATGTATCACAATCATCGAATTGAATATTAGATTTATATATATTACTATAAAATGTACCAACATATCTAGAAATCTCTACAGAATTAGAAGTGATGTTATTATCGATTTTAAGAGTAGTTAAATTATTTCTCTTGCGATTTCGTTTCTCTAAAGCAAGGAAATAACTCAAATTTTTTTCCCCATGCTCCAGCCATTTTGCTCACGACCTTACAAATGCCCCTTTAGCCATTTCACTATACATATTATCAATTTCCTCTTTTAATTTTTTCATTATAGTTTCTTCTTCCTCTGAAAGATTATTCTTAGTCATTAAAATATTTACTTATTTCTTTTGCTATATTATTTTTTTAAATTACTTTACTTCTTTTAATTGCTGTTTCTCTGATTTTAAACTTGAAAAATTCCCATTTTTGTATGTGATTCTCTCCATTATTATCGAAAATGCTTTTTGCTATTTTTTTTACTAAATCACAAAACTCCTCATCTTTTAATAAATTATTACTATTATATATATTATAAATTATATTACTATTTTGTAGTTTTGTTCCTGCTAAATGAATTGAAATTAATTTATGATCAGAAAATGGAGCATAACTATGTGATGTTTCTACTACAAATTGCAAACAAGACGGAAATACAAGCCACAGATCAATTCTAGACTGAGAGGATCTACTAACATTGCTCCAGGTAAATTCGTTAATATCAGGGTTTAGAAAACGCCAAACATCTATAATTGCTAGTTGTTCACATATGTATGCAGTACTTTTGAATCTCGAATTTGGAGTTAATCTTACAGGTATTCTATCTGCAATATCATCTGGAGCATCATTATAGTCACCTCCAATAATTAAATGTGCATCCTTATATTTGTTTTTCAAGGCTTCAAGTTTCAGACAAAGTTGTAAAAACATTATTTTTGCTTGAGCTGTATTGTTATAGTTATATAAATTAAAAACTACAAAGAAGGAATTGTCTAATTTGAAAACTAAGATTATCCATCTACCCTCACTTGAGGATGCCGACTCAATGATATCTCCTTTAAATTTATTAAACAGAATGGCGACACCTCGAAGATTCCACCTCCTACTGTACCGCTCCGAATTTTCTTGTCTCTCCCTCATGATAGTCATCTGGTCACTCATCAATTTAACTGCATCCTCCGTACCTTTCCACTGAATTTCTAGCCCTTTCACGTTTTCTTGCACTTTAGCAATCTCAGCTGTGTTTTTCATGACCATTTCTTCAAACTTCAAAAAACGGTCGTTTAAGCCATTAATGGCTTTTAGGATGTCAGCATTTGAAACTACTTCCTCTTCTTTGGTAACGTTACAAACTTTCTTAGGATTTGGGCTTTTTGTGGGAGTATCAGGAAGAGGTGTACATAAACCGGAGAACGAACTTACATCTTCAACATCCATTATCAAGCTTTCCTTTCTCACCTTCTTGGCATCTCTCTTTGACATCGTAGCGCACGTGTCCTCGTTTAGTACTTTAGTTAACAACAAGCAAAGGGTCTTTTATTCAAGCGAAATAACTTACTAGATGCAAGAGCAATGATCCACTCCTTCACTTATCGATAATAAAGTCTCAAAAATGTAATTTAAATCATTAGTGCTCGGTCAGAGTTCCGGAACTCAGAATACAACGTCTACACCGGTCGCCATCTTGGACCAACCAAAGCTCCGTTTCTCTCATAACGATAAACTGATGCATGATATAGGGAGCGAAATGAGACGCCCCTTTTACTCATTTATTTACACATACTAACATTCATAAATGTTACATAAAGTATGACAATTTAAATGCATGCCACTATATCGCTTGTAAAAAACTACAAAACTGCCTGAACATGTTGTCTCACTGTAAACACTGTGAATGCTCAAAAACACAAACCTTTCTTCAGCCGAAATCACAACAGATGCGGGAGCGCGCTCAGACATGACGTCACATCACCAGACCTAAATAAAAGTCCCAGACAAATCATTATAAGGAATTCAGAGTTCATACATAAATGCATGCTGCAGAATAATGTGCTGAAAATATTAAGAAATCAGGAGAGAGTGTGACAAAAATAGCTGGAGTATGAGCTCATAAAGCAGTGTTAATACATTGTCAGCTGGCACATTACCTTCAACGTTGACATTTGGATGAAATAAGGTCACCTGTTGTTTCAATGTTGAATGCTAAATGGTTGAAGCCCAGTCAACATTGAAATTACCCTTTTCACATTTATGGGGTTCTCAGAAATTGAAGCAGTCATAGTTTTGTATACTTCTACAGTGGTAAATGGAAACTGCCACAAATATGTTTTTTTTTTTGTCCTCATTTGCCCCAATAGCAAAAGAAAATAATCCCTGACAGTGTTTCAGTAACTTTCCAAAAGATGAATGAATAAATAAAGCTTCGGCAAAAAAGGAAATAAAATAAAATAAAGGCTACCCAATATACACAACACAAGATGATGAAAGAGGACTTGGAGTTATGAAATTAGTCAAATAAATGAATAAATTAAATATTGCATTCAAAAAACTAGTGCCATGTGAGGACAAAAAGGACATCTTTGAAAAGAGGTTTCCTACTCTCTTGAGTTCCTCCAATATAACCATGTTTGAGGACTCAGAGAGGGGGGTTGATCTGGAAGTGGTAAACAATCTATGCTCAAATCCTTTTCAGAAGTGAGTTTATCATAATCATTCACATGCTTTACACTTTCAGTCAATCCTTCAATTTGTCTCATCTGCAACATGTGAAGACTAGTTTTCAGTCAACACACTTAGCTGACATTTAGTTCTAACAAGCTAAAACAGAGTAATTATTCTCAACTCAAACTTAAAATTATTACATAATCATTCATATGTATATATACTTGTTTCAGTAAAGCATAAAATATAGAAGGTCAAATAAGATGAAGTTTTGCTTGAAAGTTTGTGAGAGACAGAAAAGATGCAACTACACAGCGACCATTTTGGTGATTTTGATACAAAAAAGCAATTGTTTTTTTGGTTGGCCACACCACAAGGTGCTACTGTAGCCCTTGCTGACAAAGAAAGGTCTAATAAATAAATGTCAACATAATGCATACACAAATACAAAGTAGTAAATGTTAAATAAACTTGGAAAGAAACACTTGTGGAAATAGATGTTGTCATAAATACATGAATGAAATGAATGAATGAACTCATTAATACATTTGGAAAAAATAAAACTAATAATACATAAATAAGTAAATAAAACTACAAATATCACAATTTGTAAATATTTGTAAAGTTTCTTTATATACATTTCAATATGTTTTTCACCAAAAATAAAACTCTGAATACTACTGTCATGATTTATTATTCGAATATGTTTCCTTTGTGTAAAAATCAATGCACTTTTTGGATTGTAGACACAGAAGCGCGTGAACAGGACTTTTATTTTGATCTGGTGGTGTGACGTTATAAGGCTGTGCCGCGCTCCTGCATCTGTGTTTCAGCTGAAGAAAGGTTTGTAGTCTTTACTGTTTAAACTTTGAAGTGTTTAAATTCATACCATACGTTCAGTCTGATTTATATGGCTTACAAGCGATGTAAACGTAATAATTATTGAATGCAACATGGTAATAATTTGTATCTAATGATGAACGTTATTAAAGCGCATCCACACAGCGTCTGATTTCTCTCTCTGTTAGTGATTCAGATCAGAAACACGAATTACAAACTCCGAGTCAATTGAATCGGTTGATTCACAAAATGATTCACTGTTTCGAATCGCCGCTCGCTGAGAGACCTGCTGCTCAAAACAGCGGAAATACAACGAGAACAAACTCAAACATGAGTAATGACAACTTTGACAAACAATTGCAAATGTTTTGTTGTTGTTGTTTACAATCTTAAAATACAATAGCCATTTAGAATGATTAATGTAAATAATACTTAATAATTATACTAATAATAAAGATACTATAATAATTTATGTAATATACTAAATATAATATACTAATCATTAAATACCTGAATAGTAAGTTAAAGTTTTGAGTGTTTGTCTAATCAGATCATTTAAGTCCATTAACTATTACTCTGACTCCCTTACTACTGCACTAACTACTGAACCAGAGCTGATTGAGTTTTTTATTTATTTTTATTTTTTTCTGATAATTATTGTCATCTTAAACAGGAAAAAGTTTCCAACCACAGAAAAAAACTCCTGGTGGAGCAACTGAGATCCATGTGACACACTATTATAAAGATGGCGTTTATTAAAGTGGAGAGTGAAGACATGAAGATTGAAGAAACATTCAGAGTCAAACATGAAGATACTGAGGAACAAACAAAGATGGCTTTTATTAAAGAGGAGAGTGAAGACGTGAAGATTGAAGAAACATTCAGAGTCAAACATGAAGATACTGAGGAACAAACAGGTTGGTTTTCATTCTCAAAGCTGAAATATCCAATTCTCAATTAATTTTGCCTTTGGCAGGTGTTTTCTACACTGTCTACCTTCCTGCAGATTTTAGCTTAATATTTTTCTTAAAGTTCTCTTAAAGACCATTTTTTACTTTTATTTAAAAACAGCATTCAAAGAATTGTGTCATTTAATATTTAAATGTTAATGTTCACTGCTAGGATTGAGTAACATTTTTCATGTGAAATAGGTAAATAATAGTTCATGCATGTGGTCTTGCTCTGATGTAATGATGACGTATGTGAAATAAAGTCTGGCGACAGCCGTCACTTTCACTCAACTTGTTTGATTAATTGTCAGAATCAGGTTCATTAACTATGAGAGGCATGAAAAATATGCAGAGTGGGTGGAGCTTGAGGACTGGAATTGGGAACCACTGGCTTATAGCATATAGGATATAGTTATATGTTAGTTTTGACACTTTACATGTTTGAATGTTTTGAAATCTGTTGCTTCGTGCCATTAAACTGGGGTTAACTTGTACTTGTCTTTTTTCACCTTAGACCTGATGGCACTGAAAGAGGAGAGTCAAGTACTGAATGAAATAGAAGAGAAAGATCAGGATTTCACGAATGGAGAAAAATCTTTTAGTTGTTCACAGACTAAAACAACTTCCTTAAGAGAAATAAAACGAAAGACGGGAAGAAGTTATTTCAATTGCCATCAGTGTGGAAAGTGTTTCAATCAAAGAGAAAACATGAGAAGACACATGAGAATTCACACTCGAGAGAAGCCTTTTACATGCAAACAATGTGGAAGAAGTTTTAACCAAAAAGTAAACCTTGACAAACATATGAGAATTCACACTGGAGAGAAGCCTTTCACCTGTCCTCAGTGTGGAAAGAGGTTTAACTATAAACAATGCCTTGAAGACCACTTACGAATTCACACTGGAGAAAAGCCTTTCACCTGCAAACAATGTGGAAGAAGTTTCAGCCAGAAGGGAAACCTTAACAGACACATGAGTGTTCACACTGAAAAGAAGTCTTACACCTGCAAACAGTGTGGAAGAAGTTTCACTCAAAAAGAAAGCTTTAACAGACACATGAGAGTTCACTCTGGAGATCAGTCTTACACGTGTGATCAGTGTGGAATGAGTTTTGATCAACAAGAAAACCTTGAAGTCCACAAGAGAACTCACATAGAGAAACCCTACACATGCCCTCAGTGTGGAAAGAGTTTCAGTCAAAAACAACACTTTGAAGACCACATAAGAGTTCACACAGGAGAGAAGCCTTTCACCTGCCAGCAATGTGGAAAAAGTTTCAACCAAAAAGGAAACCTTAACAGGCACATGAACCTTCACACTGGAGAGAAGCTGTTTATATGTGATCACTGTGGAAAGAGTTTCAGATGTAAAGAATCACTTAAATACCACATGAGGTTTCACACATGAGAGAACTGTATGTTTATGTTATCAGCGTGACATGAGTCATAATAACACCAGAGAGAAGACTTTGCTGCAAGTGTACAAAAGTCCTTGAAGATGGAGGATTGATGGTAATATGTAATAGTAAAGAGCAGATGAATAAAGTGATCAAAATGAAAATGGTATGTGAGCAATGATTGTAAGTTTCAATCAAATAGGTAATAAAATATTGGTATGTGGAGTAATAACTGGGGTCCCATTAAGTGTAAATATGGGAATATAGGAGGAAATGTAAAAAATCGAATACTTACAGATGACTAAGAGTGTTTTGTGTTCTCACCTGAGCTCTTTTACTCATTTGATTTCATAATGGAGTCTTCAATGGTGAGCAACATGGGTAATTTTTCATCAGTAATGTCCTGTAAAATATCACCACACCAGAGCAACTCGTTCTCAGTGTCAGGAGCATTGTGATGCTGCACCAGAGCTACATCACTGAAGGACTGAATAATCTCTGCTCCTGCAGTTTATATCAGGACTGCCATGATGTATTCATATTTTCAAGAACTTTTGTAGCCATACGAAGAGAATAAATTGTCACTGAAGCTGATTATTGAAGCTGGTAATGCTGTTTTTGAATTTGTTTAATTCATTATTTGCTGAGATCTTAATGCATTTAATAGTCTTTTATACTAAGTAGTGCAGATTATATAAACACTAATGTTCATTTTATCAAGCCATTCAAATTGAGGACTGCGGCTTGGTTTTAACTAGACTCTGAGACAGTGGAGGCACCAATTTATCATTTGTAGATAAAATAAGCAGCATGTCAAAACAATAAAGCTGTTCACACCACAAGCGCGCATAGGCATTACTTGTAATGATCTATCGGCCTTATATCCTCTATTTATGTCCTCCATGGAAGCCCTTCCCGTGCGCTTTACCGTGTTATCTTGTTCAGTATCTGGTGTGACCATCATTTGCCTCAGGCAGTGCAACACATCTCCTTCAGAGCTGATCAGGTTGTTGATTGTGGCCTGAATGTTGGTCCACTCCTCTTCAATGGCTGTGTGAAGTTGCTGAATATTGGCAGGAACTGGAACACGCTGTTGAATATGCCGATCCAGAGCATCCCAAACATGCTCAATGGGGGAGTATGCTAGCCATGCAAAAACTGGGATGTTTTCAGCTTCCAGGAATTGTGTACAGGTTCTTGCAACATAGGGCAGTAAATTATCATGCTGCAAGGGGATGGTTGTGGATAAATGGCACAACAATGCGCCTCAGGATCTTGTTACAGTATCTCTGTGCATTCAAAATGCCATCCATAAAATGCACCTGTGTTTGTTGTCCATAATATACACCTGCCCACAACGTTGATATCGTTGAGCACGTACGATCACACCGGTGTGATTTGTCTTGGCTGGACCCTGAAGCGTACGATCACACCGGTGTGATTCGAACGTTCGCCGCATCACGTGATCAGCAGCTGAATTCAAATCTGTTTTGGCGCTTTGGCTGGCTCTGAGCCAGATCAGACGTGCTGAGTGCTTGTCATATTATCACAACTATTCAGTGTTTTCAACCATATAATGCTTATTTTAGGTTTCAGACATTTAAATACACATAAGTACTAGCAAAACCATACATTTATAGTTTGTAAAACACACACTGATGTCTATGGAAGCGGCAATAATGATTCTACAAATATATTCTGACAACATATTTTATTGATATCATATACAGATTATGTAGGTAACTATAACGTTCACTCTCCTCTTCTCCCAGCTCACCAGAGACTTACTTTAATGTCTTTCGGGAGGAGAGGATGAATTTGCGTGTTGTAAATCCCACAGCTCGGATTCAGCGCAAACAAACATGGTTCCCATCACCCGGTGTAGAATAACTAATGTGGTCATTATAAAAGTGTTTGGACTTTTAAATACATTTACTTGCACATATTTCGAAATCGGAATGTCAGATATTTCATAATATAGCAAGCATGCTTGTGAATATTAATAATAAAAAAGGAAAAATTAAATAAAAGTGATCCATGTGTCTTACAGGGCTGTTGTGACTGCGGTGTGTCACATGAAGCGTCGCCATGGAAACAGTAATGCCAAACATTCTAAAATAACGGTCGCCTAAAAAAAACTCACTCTGGGGTTAGATAGAATATTTTAAACTCGCGTGTGAAAAGGTTAAGGTCATCACCCAGGTGCTTTGTCTCCATTTCTGAGCACTACCCCCAAATGTATATAAACTACAATGCATCTGCTTTAGTTAGACTTTCGACGATTGCAGTGACACGCAGCGTGTTCTAGATAAAGAACTCTGTTGAAAATATCCTAGAGTCTCCTGGTCTTCTCTTCTGAGTTTCGGACACCTGCATGCTTCAGTAAAAAACTGACGATGAAGATAATTTTGTCCTGGCTGCCTCATGGAATGACGATGCAGTAACTCTTCCTGCTCTCTGATCAAACCAAATAACAAACACTCTAAAAATGAACTGAACTGAACTATCAAAAGAGCATGTAATTATCACAAAGAATGAAGTTGAATGAAGAATGGAGTCTTGATGATTTAGGTGATGTTTATATATAGGGAATTTGTATTAAACTTATAGTTTGTTGTTTTGATGATTAAAGACCTATGGCCATCATCAGCTGAATACAGTTCTTTAGTATTTATCATTGTTAACCTCTTCTTTCTTTTTATTCTTTTATCATGGCCCGCTTCATGAAAAGTTATTTCCGATGTATAAAGATCAGAATCCACATACTTTTTTTAGCAACTTTCTCTAGTGTTTTTAATAATGTATTAATTAAATAAAATATAATAAATTAATAGATAAGATATAAAAACAATCTTCAGCAAAGCATGTATAGTAATCAGATCATGGAGATAATAAAAAATATTTGCATCACACTCTTTACCACACTTTTTGAGCAATCAAACAGGCTCAAAGACTTTCCATCCATTTGTACAGGCTCATTTCTCTTCACTGCTGCCTTCAAATTTGTTTGGTTTGCTTGGCCTATAACACTTTTGTTCAAAAAGACACTTTTGTGGGAGAATATCTGTGCTTTTGTCTGGAAATTCTATCAATGCCTAACACTGCTTCACTTTATCCATTATTGTCTAGGAAAGAAAAAAGGCTTCTCTAATAACAATAAGCTATCTTATTTGATCCACTTCTTTAAGATCTCTTATGTGTGTATTAGTGATGGGAGGTTTGAATCATTTTACTGACTCAGATCTTTGAATCTCATTCATCAAAATGAACTCATCTTTTCGTTCACTTCAGTAGAATATAATTAAAATGTAAAAAATGTTAATAGCTAAATTCCACACAACACATCTACTTATGCGACACTTCGAATAAGACTGTTACTGCAATAAAACAATAACGCAACCAAGGCCAAATTATGAGAAGCAGAAATGATTAGTTTTTTACGATCGCTATGAAAGTTTTCAGCTATCAAACTAAACTCTGACACTAATTTTCAAATTACAATAACACACTAACACAATACACTATATCTACCAAAACACTGCAAACATGTCTCAAAATCTAATTATTATTCCAAAACACTGACACATGTTCTCTTCCAACTGGAACATTTAGCCAATCATAGAATAATATTATAAGAGCACTAACATCAAATGGAATTACAGGAACTTTATTATTTTAGGTGTGAAGTCTGACCTTATATAGACAGTATATTTGTCACACCCCTGTCATTATGTCAGTTTTGGTTTAGTCCTTGTACGTCCCATATTTGGTTTTCCTGTCATTATCATTTATCCCCATCACCTGTGTGTAATCAATTAGATTCCTTTATAAGTTTGTTTTGAGTTTATGGCATTTTGATGTGTGTTCAGGGGTCCGTTCTTCGTACCTCGCTAACTAAGTTAGCTGGATTTGATTGTTGACGATTTTGCGTGATCTTGGATCGCTCGGTTCTTCGAAGCTCATCCGGGACTTGCTGTCATAGTAACAGGTCCGTAAGCTTAAACCTGCTCGGGAGCAGGTTTATCTCATGTAAACAGGATTTAGGCTGCGCTCCTGACAGGTTATGATTGGTTGAAATGGCGAGGTTATATCTGATTGGTTAAAGAGCACGACTGACACGGACTGACTCACGTGGGAAAAGTATTTTGCAAGAAAGTGTAGAAAATAATTACGACGATTCACACACGAATGATGACCACAGCTACACACACACACACACACACACACACACACACACACACACACAGGAACTTCAGCTTTCAACTTCAGCGTCAACAATCAAATTCAGCTTTTCATCACAGGAATAAATTCTATTTTAAAATATGTTAAAATATAAAAAAAACAACATTATATTATATTGTAAAAACAATTTGCAATATTACTGTTTTTTCTGTACTTTTAATCAAATAAATGCAGTCTTGATGAGTCGAAGAGACTTCTTCATTTGAACGGTAGTGTATAAAAAAAAAATATATAAATAAAATAACATATCAAGGAAAAAACATGTAACATGGGCAGCATTAACGCATTTAACCCTCTGGGGTTCTTCGGTCACTTTTGACCGGAATTTTTTAAATAAAAAAATTGTAAAAATCGTAGCTTCATCGGAATGGTATGAAACCTGGTGACTTTTATGGTATTTGGTATATGAACACACAAAAAAATTGGGGACAGGATTGGAAAAGTCTAAGTGGTCGTAAAAAAAATAGTCACACTCAGGGTCTTCGGGTCAAAATGACCGGCCATAGGAAATGAATGGGAAATTGGCAAAAATATGAAAATACAGAGTTTTTTTGTGCATACAATCTACAAATCAGCCACAATCCAGAAAAAAAGCACACAACTGTGAAGGGGTGACTCTCTAAAACATCAAGAGTGCAAAACACTACAATACACTCACACACACACACACACACACACACACACTTATACACACACAAACACACGCACACACAAATGAACGTGTGTCATTTCAAAAGCTAATTTTGGGAAATGTGTGAAATAGAAGCAATCAATGTAAGAAATAAAGCACACAGCAATTAAAGCATAAGACTGTAAGCCATCAGAGTTCCAAAATAGACACACAGACACACACACACACACACACACACACACACACACACACACATACACACACACACACACACACACACACACACACACACACACACACACACACACACACACACACACACACACAGGGAAATATGAGATTGATGAGACTGTAACAGAGAAATGTGAGACTATGAATCAAATAAAAGGGAGACATTGGATCCAAAATGCAAAAGTCATACACCATGTCACACACACACACACACACACACACACACACACACACACACACACACACACACGGAAAAAAGATTTCAAAACAAGCATCATTTGCTCAAAGTGCTATATGGAGACACTATGTTGTGATTTGTCACAACCTGATCTGTAATCACAATTAGTATGTAAATAATATGTAATTATAGTTAGGATGATATTTAAAACAAACTTTTTTTTCCTCTATTTTTTTATTTTCTGTTTGACAATTGTTATACTTTTGCTGTTATTTTAGATTTATGTTCATAATTGCTGTTGCCTTTTGAATAAGAGGTACTGTTCATTGAATATGTAAAAAAAGAATGCACATAATATGTAAATAGGGTTAGGATGATATTTAAAATATTTTTATTTCTCTATTTTCCATTTAATGTTTGATAATTATACTTTTGCTGTTATTTTGTTGCCCATGCTGTTGCTGTTCATAATTGCTGTGCTAAATAAGAGTTATTGTTTATTGAATTTTACAAAAAAAATATTTAAATCAAAATGTTCATTATAAAAAGGTTACAAAATAAAAAAAATGGTATGACTGAAAGAACTGCATTTTTATTAAGTTAGAATTAAAACAATGGGTAACAAAATGCTTTCCATTGTTTCTCTTTCTAATGCAATGTTCTGGTCTGACTGTATTATAAAGTAAAACTGGCGCTTCAAATTACCAGTTAAACCAATCAAACAAACAAAAAACTTGGCAAATAATAAAAAAATAGTCTTTGATAATCTAATTTTATATATTAAAATCCACAACCTGAAAAGGCATTGGCAAATATGTGCAAAAACAACTAGAATTCACAGATCCTTCTATAGAGAGCATTACATCCATCTAGTGGTTAAAATAGGATATTGCCTGGTAGAGTTGAGCCGGATACTCGGCTGAAACGAGTATCCGGCACGGATAAAGCACTTTTGCCGAGTACGAGTATCATACGAGTAATACGAGTCAATATCTGTGCTCGGATTGAATAAAAATTCTCATTGGGTAGTTTACTGTGTCTGCGTTCCGTGATAGACTAATCACAGCGCCCCTCCCCTACACACATACAGATTTAGGGGCTGTTCACATGTAGCGTCTTTTGCGCGCTCAAATTCGTTATTTTAAAGGTAGACGCGCGGCTTGCGCGCGCATAATGGAAGCGACGCGCTCGTTTTTTGTAGGCGCGTCCGCGCCGCATCGAGATCACTTTCAAAACATCTCAACTTTTCAGAATGCAGCAAGCGCACCGAAGCTTGGAGCTAAAGCGCAGCTGATGGTTGCTTAGAAACGGCAGACGCTTCCGGAGCGCAAGCGCCCGAGCGCTTTGTTGATAAGGAAGAAAGCGACGCACCTAGCGTTTTCCACGCGTTTTTAGGCGCGACATGTGAACGGCCCCTTATTGTGTTGCTGTGTCCCGCTTTGCTCACACACACACACACACACACACACACACACACACACACACACACACACACACACACACACACACACACACACACACACACAGAACACTGAGAAGAGAAGAGAACAGCGCGCTCTCTCTCGTTCTCTCCCTCAGTCACTCAGGTTTGCGGGTTTTTTTCCGTTAACGTTTAGGGTTTCTTCAGCTTCAGGTTTGTTTTTTAATTTGGTTTGTTTGTAGTACTTACTTAACCAGTAGAGTTTTGGTAAACGTGGGGTTTGTTCAGACGTGGTGCTTGGTAAAAGCGACTCGCGTCTCTGCCTGTCGGAGATTTTTTAAATCTTTTTTAAACCGTCAACTGGCTCTGACCAGTTTTTTTTTTTTACTTCACGCACTGAGTGTCTGACACTTTTTTTTGTATTTCATAAATAGATAAAAAAATAAAAAAAGGAAGTAGTGGTATTACAAATTAATTAGTTACACACACACACACACACACACACACACACACACACACACACACACACACTCTCTCTCTCACTCTCTCTCTCCCTCTCTCTGCCGTTCATCTGAGTTTTTTTTTTTAAACCTTCTGCTGGTTCGATACAGTCTATGGTTCGAAGTAGTGGTATAAAAAAAACTATATTACAAATGAATAAGCTACACACACACGCACGCACACACACACACACACACACACACACACACACACACACACATTTTTTGAGAACGACCCTCTTGGAACTTTAATTGAATACCCCTGCTCTAATTTTTATTAAAAAAAACGTGTTATATCATTCATCACAAAATTAAAATAACTGATGCAGATATTGTCTCCACTCTGCCTAGGATGTTTCTAAACATTTGGAGGGCAATAAATAATTGTATTTTTTAGAACACAGATGAATAGTGACTAACACAATCGCACATTAAACAATAATGGCTTTTTCTTCTTTCTTTCTTTTTTTGTTTTAGAAGAAGGAATGCTCAGAACTTTTAAAAAGAGCAAAGAAGAAAGAAGTTTTAAAAGAATTAGAAAGGCTACAGCTCAGCCAACCCAATATTCCCTGTCACAGTCTGAACAGTGAGGTTCCTGGACAGGGTGAGTGTTGTGCAAATTGCAAAGAGCTAGAACAACGTTTAGCCAAAAAAAGCCAAACAACAATATCTTTAAAGAGGCAGCTGAAAAAGTCCAAAGAGATACAGACCCAAAGTCCACCCTTATATGGTATATGTAAATCATTATTCATTACCTTATCTTGCTATACTGTCTTTACCTCACCCTAACTTACCTTGCTGTTTTCATACTGTTTTTACAGAAAAAGTTCTTGAGGTGTGGTTCGAGTATATGTCAAGTGAGAAAAAAAAGGGAAAATTGCCCTTAAATAGTTTCCCATGTAAAAAATTGCCTAGAATTTCTAGCATCACCGAAAAGCCCATCGATGGATCTTACGTGCCTGTGGAACCACCAAAGGATAAAAGAGTACGTATGCCTTTAATTTTTTGCATTTTTGTTGATAGGGCTGTCAGTTACTACAGGGTTCCAATGCTTCTTGAAAGTAAATACATTTCAGACACATGGAATCAAGGACTGTAAAGTACTTGAAAATTAATCGCATTTGAAGCTAAATTTCCAAATGAACTCCATTTTTAAGAGTAGGTGAGTAGGCAGAAGCCACTGCCTGAATGAGACAATCTCATTCACTTTGATGACTTCATTGATGACTTCTCTCTGTCTGTCTGTCTGACTACAGTAGAGATCGACCGATATTGGTTTATAAAAGATTATTATAAAAGATTTAACCAAAGTTAACCAAAAAAACCAAACTGACCAAGTATTAAATATATAAAACAGATAATATATAAACTGTCAATCATTTACATAAAATCACACAGAGGGCGGAGAAACTGGCTATAGAGTCGTTGGGCCCGAATTCCAGGCATAACAGGTTAACAGAAAGAGCCTGCAGGTCACCCATATGTTTTACAGATGCCAATGCTAACAGCAGGGCAGTCTTAAACGTCAGCGGACTGAAGCGGCTCAAAGAGAGGGCCTCTTAGAGCCCTCAACACTGTGGACCCTCCAACTCCGGTGGAGACGCCCAGCCCTCCTGAATCTCCGCTGGGGTCGTCCAGCCGTCCAGAGCCCGCTCCTCAAGAGCACCGTCCAGAGCCCGCTCCTCAAGATCCAGCGCACCCTCCCGAGCCGGAGCTCTCTCCTGCGCGCCCTCCAGAGCCGGCGCTTTTTCCAGCACGCCCTTTCGTGCTCTCCTGGGTGGACTATGCCTAAGTTTCCCCAAGAAATTTTTTTTTGGGGGGGCTACTCCCCTGATCAGCCATGGCCACCTGGACTGTTTACTCGGCCATGGCTTCCTGAGACCCCCGATCCGCCATGGCCACCTGGACTGTTTACTCGGCCATGGCTTCCTGAGCCCCCAGATCTGCCATGGCCACCTGGACTGTTTACCCGGCCATGGCCACCTGGACTGTTTACTCGGCCATGGCCACCTGGACTGTTTACCCGGCCATGGCCACCTGGACTGTTTACCCGGCCATGGCCACCTGGACTGTTTACTCGGCCATGGCCACCTGGACTGTTTACCCGGCCATGGCCACCTGGACTGTTTACTCGGCCATGGCCACCTGGACTGTTTACCCGGCCATGGCCACCTGGACTGTTTACCCGGCCATGGCCACCTGGACTGTTTACCCGGCCATGGCCACCTGGACTGTTTACTCGGCCATGGGCACCTGGACTGTTTACTCGGCCATGGCTTCCTGAGCCCCCAGATCCGCCATGGCCTCCCGGACTGCTTACCCGGCCATGGCTTCCGGAGCCCCCAGATCCGCCATGGCCTCCTGGACTGTTTACCCGGCCATGGCTTCCGGAGCCCCCAGATCCGCCATGGCCTCCTGGACTGGTTACTCGGCCATGGCTTCCTGAGCCCCCAGATCCACCATGGCCTCCTGGACTGTTTATCCGGCCATGGCCCCCTGAGCTTCCTGACCCGCCATGGCCACCTGAGCTCCCTGATCCGCCCTGGAGACCACCGCTGTATCCTGTGTCCCCTGTGTCCCTACCTAGCGGTCTTCAGGGCGCCCACCCTCCCTCCCTTTTGGATGTTATTAGGTGCGAGACGCGCCTTCGGGGGAGGGGGGTAATGTCAAGAATATGTCTGTGTTTTGTCCTGTTCTGTCATGTTTTCCAAGTGTTTTTCCCCCCATTTTTCTAGTACATTTGGTTTAGTCCTTGTTCTCCCCCTTTTGGTTTAATCCTTTTGGTTTAGTCTTGCCCATATTTGTATTTCCCCCTCGTCATCTCGTTATCTTGTTTGTGACCACGCCCATGTTTCTGTGTACAAAGTCTGTGTCTGCTCACTCCCCAGTGTCTGTCGATGTAATGTTACATGTTCCCGTTTAATGCTCCAGGTTTTGTTTGTTATCATTTTCAGTGTTTTGTTTAATAAACTTTGTTTATATTCATTTATTCCGGTTCTCCTCCTCCATCTCCACTCCTCAACCCGCTGATTGTGACACTAATGGTTAGAGAGTCAGACACAAAGATCATGGGTTCAAGTCTCAGGTCAGGCAGTGATTGCAAGTGGGGAGAGTGAATGTCCAGCGCTCTCTTCCACCCTCAATACTACAATGTACATATTAATATTTAAGCATTTGTATTTAATATGAAGTATTTGTGGGCACATTTTTATAGCATTATCACAAACCTTAATCATACAGGGCTACTGCATCTTATTGTAGCACATTATAAAAAAATAGTGTTATTTATAAGCAAATAATAAACATGATTTTACATAACTAATAAGTGTTACAATTTAATAATAATAATTTTAACTAACCATGATCTGGACACTGGTCATGATGGCATTCTGCAGGCTTTGGACATGCCCTTGATTTGACTTTTGAATCTGATGAATGCATGTAAAAGAGAGTCAAATCATCTTTGTTATTTCAAAACAAATGCTTTACAATACAATCAATTATTTTGTTTTAGGTCAACAGAACCTTACCATATGAAGTAGAAGGCTTCACTTGTTGTGGACGTGACTTAGGCCTATCTCTCATTTTACATCTGATTTTGTCTCTCGACTGGACCCTTTTTTTCTTCTTTGCCTGTGTAATTCAAACATCACACTACATCTGTGCATCATTACATCTGCTACAAAACCTTGACACTTTGTTTTGCACATCAAGATAAATATGATTTCAACTGTTCTAATCTTAAAATTAATAACATAAAATATAATGTACAAATAAATTATATCCATTGTTCTACCCATCTTTCAAAACTTTATTTTTTATATACACCGATTGCCTTAAAGCAGGAGTGCCCAAACTCGGGCCTAAAGCGCTGGTGTCCTGCAGAGTTTAGCTCCAACCCCAA
Organism: Garra rufa; assembly: GCF_049309525.1. NCBI lineage: Eukaryota > Metazoa > Chordata > Actinopteri > Cypriniformes > Cyprinidae > Garra > Garra rufa. The sequence goes on from NC_133361.1 coordinate 86,335,330, forward strand.
TTAAACAACTCTGAACCAGCTAATCAAGCTCTTACTAGGCATAACATTACTAGAAACTTCCAGGTATGTGTGTTCAGGCAAGTTAAAGCTAAACTCTGCAGGACACTGGCCCTCCCTGAATGAGTTTTGGCAACCCTGTCTTGAATTTTGGATGTACAAAAAAGACTGACCTCTGGGCCATTCTGGTTTGGCCGTCCAAAGACCTCTATGGATTGTTTTATAATACGATCCAGATGATTTCTTGCACTTTCATTTTCTAGGTTTTGAATAACTGTTTGCCCCTGCTTGACATTTTGACCCAGGCCCATGTTTGCAGGGTCAGTGTGGCATTTCTTTACGACAGCATCCATTTTAGTGCAGTCGTAAACCTTTCCGAGGGATGCAGCAACATCGCGCCCCTTTCTGAGAAACTCATTTAATTCTTTGTCGCTGTGCGCCATGGTGTAATAAAGTGTGATCTGGGAACATATAAACAGAATAAGTAACCAAAAAAATTAATAATTATTCAACTGATAACCACTAATAATTAATGACTACTCATTGCTAAAACCTAGCATCATTTCAGTCGATGCACTTTTTCGATTACCAGCCAAAAACCAGCTGTTATCTGACAAAAAGCAACAACTAACTACTTAATATGTCGAAAAACACCACAAATATATAAATAAACAAATGTAAATAGATTCCTTACCTTGAAACATGAGACGTCAGCACAACAGCGATTCTGAATCTGTTGCAACTCTGAAATGAATCCGGTTGGGAACGCGCTCTTTTCTGGCTTATCCAGATTATTTATTTTAAATCAAAACTACGGAACAACAACATTTAAGTTCATATTTCATAACAGTTCGTTGCAAACAAAGTATTAAACATAAATTACGCAGATATGCAATAAAAAGCTGCGTCATAAGCATATTTCTTGATACTGGCTAACTGGTCAAAACACGTATCTGTACATATTTTAGCTTGTTTTTACGTATATTTAGATACGTATCGAACCTGAAATTACGTCCAGATAATACGTAAAACTCACTGCAAATACGTAAAGATATATACGCATTGGAGCGTTTTAATTTGCGTCTAAATATGTACGTTTGTGTCGCTGCAGTCATCCAGACTGACTAAAGCACTCAATCACTGGAGTTTTATTCAGATTTCAGGATCGTCATTAGAAGATAAAATATGCAAAGGATGTAAGCAGTTACAGGAATTTGTCCAGATTTACAGTAACTCTAATCCAATCAGCAGAACTATAGACTCATTATCACAGAGATCAGGGAAAGTCTCACCTTCAGCCTCTGCATTCATATTTAACTCAGATATTGATCAGAAACAAAGACACCAATTAAAGAAATGAGGCAGAAACATCAACAGCCAATAAAGACAAAAGATGACACTTACCATCATTTCACATTCATGTTCACACACTCCTAAAGCTAAATATATTCACTTCAAAATTGAATGCCATGTATCTTTTCTGTTGATTTTCTAATGCTCTTTTCTGAATATATTTTGCAGTAATTATTCTTTAGATACATCTGTTTTAAATAACTATCAGCCTAATTCTGTGGTGGAAAATTTCAGTCAGGTTTTAAGTCTATTCATAGCACTGAGTCTGCTTTGCTGATTCTTCACTCCTGACTCTAATGATTTTACACAACTTGTAACTTGTAAATCATGTAAATCAAAATAATATAGAATATCAAGATTTAATAAACATGTTCAAATAATCTAAATATCTTTCATTCATATTTTTCATAAATAGTGATCAAGTACTATGTATACTCACATTTGACTAAGTTTGAGTATAAATGAAGACATTATATGTATACATTTGCCTTTATGTATAAAGAATTTTGTTGTTTATATAAAATACATAAAGTAATTTGTTAAGGCAAATTTATGATTGGATATTTACTATTTATTATCATTTCAATATCACCGTCATATTTCACAACTCTACGGAGCGGGAAACGAGGAGACAAGGAAACACTAGCTTAAAACAGACAAACTAAAACACAACTCAGGAGTACAACAGGAGGACATTCACTTGGAGGACGTAAGACATCAGAGGAAAAAAACCACAAACAAAACACTCTTAAATACTCAACTAAATGAATGAAAGACAAGACACACCTGAAATCAATGGAAACAGGAACAGGAAAACCAAATATGGGCATTAAAGAACACCAGGAAGAACAAGGAGAAGGAGAACATGGGAACAAAAACAAACACAAGGACAGTTCATAGGTGTGACAAACATTACTGCAAACGACACAATTATATTGGTTAAAATTAAATTATTACCTAAGAAATTCAGCAGAAAGATAAATGTTGAATTCTAAATGAATCTCTTTTGCTTCAGGTGTGTGTGAATACAAATGTAAAGTGAGACTGTCATCTTTTGTCTGTGATGCTCTTGATGTTTCTGCCTCATTTCTTTAATTGTTGTCATTGTTAATGCTAATGAAGACCTGAGTTGTGTGTGAATGTGTCTTTCCCTGATCTCTGTGATCATGAGTGCTATAGTTAGAGTATAGTATAGAACTGCTCTCATCCCTTGAATACTGTGTTTAAGCTCGTGATCTGAGAGCTTTGTCTTCATCTGTAAGAATGACCTCCTGAAATCTGAACAATAAACCATATTCCTTTACACTGAAAAAAAATTATTTAAGAAAAAATTGCTTACAGAAAAGAACATTACCACTGAAATAAGTAAGATCAAATTACAGACCATAGTATCCTTTATATCTAATATTTACAGAAGATTTGTTCATTTTCAGGGTGGATCTGTTATTATGACTTTTGTTTGTAAATACATTTCCAGCAACTGAAAACTCTTAATATGTAACTTATATTATAATCATATTTAAGCACAGATTATATACACATTAAAAAAAAAAAAAAAAAAAAAAAAAAAAGATTATCTGGGGAAATGTAAATCATAATTCATTAACATTCACAATAAATAAACTTCTGTTGTGGTAAATAGAAACTGTGACACACACACACACACACACACACACACACACACACACACACACACACACACACACAAAATCCCTGACAGTGTTTCAGTAACTTTCCAAAAGAGGAATAAATAAATAAATAAATACAAAAACAAAATTGCCGGAGATTGATTACAATAGTCAAAAGAGTGATAGATCAAATTTGTCATCAGACCTCCTTTGTAACAGTTAAACAGCAGCATTAACTAGTTTAATGTGAATTTAATGGCAAGGTATATCAGCATAAAACTGTTATAAATGTACATAAAATTGAGAATAATATTAATCAATTTACGAAGTTAGTAACTTTAGAAATGCATCATAATATGGGTACGAAATTATATTCTATATACAACATTTCTATGATATATTTGTGATTCAAGAGAGCAGTGCACCAATGGGACTTTTATTTTGCTCTGGGAGTGTGACGTCATAAATATGCGCCTCGCTCCTCATCTGTTGTGAGTCGCCTGAAGAAAGGTTTGTGGTTTTAAAGTTTTTAAGTCAATAGACATTGTTGTATCAATAAAGCGTTTTTACAATCTATATAAAATAAATATAATGCTTTATTTGGTGTTACTGAAAACGTTAGCCTTTAGTAACAGAGAAAGTGCGTTCCGTTTTTCTCTCTATATCATGAATCAATCGTGTGATGATAAGAAGAGAAACTGAGAATCCGATTCATTTGAATCGAATCATTTGTGAAATGATTCAGTGATTCAATTCAACGGCACGCGGACTACAAACCACAACAACAAACACAAACGAGTGAATCACAACCGAGAATGATTTCATGAAAGTGTAATATATTAGATATGATGTGCAGATAATTGAATACCAAATATAAATCAAAAATAGTCTACCTAAATATGAACCTTCTGGGTAATTCGTATACTTTTTTTTACATATTAGTCTATTAACTCTGACTGTCTAACTAGTGCATTGACTACTGAACTAGGAGCTGATTGAGACGCACCCAGAGATTGAGTTTGCATTGATTGTTCTTTCTGTTAATTATTCTCATTAAACAGGACAAAGTGTACAAACACACAGGAAAACTCCTGGAGAATCAACAGAGATCTACGTGACACACTTTGAAAAAATGGTGTTTATTAAAGAGGAGAGTGAAGACATGAAGATTGAAGAAACATTCAGAGTCAAACATGAAGATACTGAGGAACAAAGAAAGATGGAGTTTATTAAAGAGGAGAATGAAGACAAATTTAGAGTCAAGCATGAAGATACTGATGAACAAACAGGTTGGTTGGTTTTTTACATTTTTTCTGTAACATTAAATCCGATATTTGCTTCTAATTTTAAAACGATTGATTTCTAGCACTTTGGTAAATATGCAAAAGTCTCTAAGAAAATAATACATTTTGCACAAAGCAAACCTTGAAATGTGAGTAATCATATTTGGTGACTGCATGCTGTCTACAAACAGTGCTGTAAATATAAAGCAAGTCTGACAAAAAAAAAGCACAAACAAGTTACATTTAGTTGTAATTGTGTGAGGTGTAAGATTGTAATGTATTAGTTGTACACTTCTATATATAAAAAAGGAGGGAATAAGGAGGGAAAAAGGGAAAGAAGATGGAACAAAATATATAAAATAAATAAAAAAAGAGAATAATTTAAGAAAATAATTCAAATAATATCAATATAATTAAGTAAATAAATAAATGACGGCTGTTAGGGAGCATCAGAGTGGAGCAGTAGGGCATATTTATAAAGAAGGTACTGTATTTTACCATGAGAACGGTATAAACCAGTGCTTCTCAAACTGATGGAGGGGTACGTGAACAAAATGCTGAGCTTTGGCATTTGTTTATTCCTACCCCAACTTAAAGTAACATTAAAGCAAGTATTTCTGACAAGCAAAATGATACTTTTATTATAAAAACAGTTAAATGTGAGTTAATGGTCAAATGACATTAACATCATTTTTGCTGTGAAACCTGACTGCATTCACATCAGCAGCGTACGTATGATTGAATGCCCACAGAGTGCTGCTTTAGCAAATCATGCTGCTGTTCGTTGTGTCTTTAAAATAGATTTGTAGCACTTAATAGTAGGGGTCGACCGATTATTGGCGCCGATATTAAGCCTTTTTACGATTATCGGAATCGGTTATTTTCAAAACCGATTTGCCGATCAAAATAATTTAATTTTGAAATGCGCTCTTTGGCTCCGACGCAGCCTGTCAGAGCTCACCACTAGTGATGCGCGGGTCGTCTCATAACCCGCGGGTCGGGTTGGGGCGGGTAAAGAAACTGTCACTTTATTTGCGGGGCGGGTTGGGGCGGGTCATTAAAAACAAAATAAAATTTTAAAAAATCAATGTATGTTGCGTGCAATCCCCTATAGCCTATATTACATATTTGGGAATATCTATTTTCATATTTTATTAAGTTCTTTAATAAGGTTATCAACACGTCACGTCACGAAAGCGCCAAGCAGCTCCCGCTGCCAGCCACAAGCGCATCAAGCGAACTCACATTCAGCTCTGCTGGCCTGGTGCTATGCGTATTTAAATCTCCTCTGATGCGCATTATCCTGCATTAGCCAAAATCATGACAGTCAACCACATCCAGTCATATGTGAATGAATGTAAATATTCGCTAAAAACACACAATAAAGACAGCAATGATGTAGTCAGGACTGTGGCGCCGGCTTGCTTTGAAATGTATTGCGCCCGCTGCGTCCTGCACCCTAGTCATTTTAAACAGTACATAATAACGAACACAATATCTTACAAATAAAAAGAAGCAGATTTTCATGATCAGAACTTCCTTAAACCAGTGAACCTTTAAACCTTTCAGTCCAAGGATCCAGTAAACGAATGCGTTCAAATAGAAAGTTCAAACCGATATTCATAAATGAAGCATATATACCCACATTTCTTCCGGCACCACTATCGTTACACCACTGATTATCTTGTTATTAATATGATTTGATTTATGGTTCATATTCATAATCGTACAGTATTGTTGCCAGTTTAAAGGGCGAAAAGCACTTTCGGTTTTCATTTGCATTACAATGCATAGTATGTCTATTTAATTGTCGCGGGTGCGGGGCGGGGCGGGTTGTAAAAATAGACACAGTACTGCGGGGCGGGCTGGGGCGGGCCAAATAATTTCATAATTGCGGGACCCGCGGGTTGAAAAAAAACCCGACCCGCGCATCACTACTCACCACTCTGTGCCCTAGAGCAGTCTCCGCCCACCGCGCATCTGATTTGTTGGGAGTCGTGAGCCCGACCAATCAGCTGGAAGGCTGAATGCTCTGAAGACACAGAACTCTTGCTGGAGCTGCGAGCGGCAGTAATCAGTTGTCTCTCAAAGGTAAGTCAGCAGCAGACGTTGATTGTGTTTCAGTAATTCACAATCCTTTACGGTGAAGTTGCAAAAACACCTCAATGTTATCTTGATTTCCCGGATGCGGAAAACACGGACGGAATCGCGGAATCCAGTCATATACCCTATTTTCCGCACTACAAGGCGCATCTTCAATGAATGGCCTGTTTTAACTCTTTTAACCCTTTAGCACGTACGATCACACAATATATTCTGACAACATATTTCATTGATATCATATACAGATTGTGTAGGTAACTATAAAGTGCACACTCCTCTTCTCCCAGCTCACCAGAGACTTAATTTAATGTCTTTCGGGAGGAGAGGATGAATTTGCGTGTTGTAAATACCACAGCTCGGATTCAGCGCAAACAAACATGGTTCCCATCACCCGGTGTAGAATAACTAATGTGGTCATTATAAAAGTGTTTGGACTTTTAAATACATTTACTTGCACATATTTCGAAATCGGAATGTCAGATATTTCATAATATAGCGAGCATGCTTGTGAATATTAATAATAAAAAAGGAAAATGACATAAAAGCGATCCATGTGTCTTACAGTGCTGTTGTGGCTGCGGTGTGTCACATGACGCGTCACCAGTGATGCGAAAACATTCTAAAATAACAGTCGCCTAAAAAAACTCACTCTTTGGAGATATATATTTTAAACTCGTGTGAAAATTAAAACGTTTTCATATATAAGGCACATAGAATAGAAGAGGCAGTCGGGGACGCATTCTGATCGGATGTTTTCCATGTTTTTTTTATTAGTAAACTCATTTGTAAAAAAATAACTTATTTTATTAAAAGATAAATTAATGTTTTTATGCCTACATTTGCACTGCACTGTAAATTAAAACTAATGAAAATATGTAGACACATATCGTTTATCAGTGCATTTGATCTGTAATAATCGGTATCGGCATCGGCCCTGAAAAACACATATCGGTCGACCCCTACTTAATAGCATGAAGATCAAATGTTGACAGACTCTACATAGAGATCGATTTAAGAAACTCTCTTCGATACAGAAACATACAGTGTGACTTACTGCTTTTCATCTTTAAAATATGAGCAAGAGTGCAATTTTCTCTGAATATTCAAATGATTTCAAATGTTGATTTTCTAAGTTAAACAAAAAGGTAATATTAAGTGAAGATTTTACATTTTAAATGTAGCCTACATTTTAAACACAATATTATCAGATTTTACAACAAAGAAATAATAGATCCAACAAAATCCACAACAGAACTGGTGTGAGTCTCCAAGAAACAGCTGTGTTTCATCAGTGAATGAATCTGCAGCTTTCAAATTTTCAATGTCATTTTCATTTTGTCTGCATGTAAAGCCTGATAAAGCTACCAGTCTCGGATGGAGCATTGTTCCCTTGATCTGAGAGCTAAGGTCTCTTCTCTGTGAGCTCTGTGCGCAGTCATATCAGGTTCTTAGGCTTTTTTCCTCCTTGTTAGGCTGCTCCTGTCTTTGAGCTTCATTCTAGAGCAGGAGAACGAACTCCGGTCCTGGAAAGCCACCGTTCTGCAACCGTCCGTGACTGCCCTTATGGTTTAGTTGGCAGTGTCTCCTAACCTTAACTCAATTTATATCATGTTATGTCAAGCTCTGGGGGCTGTTTCAAAAAGACTCTAAGAAAAGCTGGGATTAAAGTCCAAAACCTGACTTGAGATAAACTAACAAATCAATCTGGGTTAAAGTAGTTCCATAAATGACCATTTAAGGTCACACAATCTCACTAATGTGATCCTGGTTCAGTGAGTGAAGGCAATTTGATGTGCACGCTTGTTTTTAAGCAGTCCTTAATGTCGGTTTAATACATATTGTTTAATACATTTGAGATGTTGTGTTTTCCTCAGGGCATATTCTTCATCTGTAAATGTTAGAAAGTCATGCAAACATATGAAGTTTACTGTCAGGAGTAGTGATGCTCCGATTGATCGGCCACCGATCATGATCAGCCGATATTGGCTAAAATAGCTTGATCGGTGAACCCCAAAAGCGCTGATCAAAAAAGCCGATCATTTGACGTAAATTACTCGCGTGACTTTTTCACACGTGCATGCACGCCGCACAGCTAAACAACAGTAGAGCGGAGCTTACCAGTGGCAACATGAGTACTAAATTCCTTATTCGTTTTGTAAGGGTAGTCTTATTATTGGGCATGTGACTAAGTTGTGCGTGTACAGAGCGCTGACTGTAGTTTTGGCAGAGAAGTTTAAGTTTACTTTCGGTTTCTTTCTCTGCCATCTTCAGTGAGTGGTAATTGTGCGTGCTTGAATGTAAATGAATGTATCTTTCTATACCCGTCATATTGCAATAATGTTACCGCTGTAGGTCTGATTGTTGTCATCAGTACATGTTGTAGTTCAGTTCATACAGAATAGAAACGGTGCGCGTGTAATTCACGTGCGTATGTTTAGCGCCATTTTATCCCATCGTTATTCTAATGAACGCATATAGATGTTACTGAGGTGAATGTTTGTTTCCTATATACAGACGGATTCGGATATATCGTGTTTAATTCAGCCTAAACCACATTTTACTACCTTTATCCTAATGACTGCAATGCTGGATAATATAATCCTTACATCATCTTAAAAAGCAGCTACAAATAACAAGCAAAGAACATTTACATTATCAAAAAACTTCATCATTAACTAGTGTAGCCTAGTCTAGTGCGAGGAGCACTTTAAAAAACACTCCAGTTATAATCAGTTTATCTATCTACACTGTATGCTGAATAAAATCTCTTGCATGTGTCCACTCTATGCATGTGTTTATACCACGGCAAGTTTCTGAAGCATCCTAGAACCGACTCTCTGCACTGCATCGCTAAAGTTAGATGCCTTTTTGAGCAGAAAAGACTCCCTTTTGAGTCTTGCTATCGTCAAAGCCATCAGCAACTGGCGATATCTCTAACTATCATCGATGCACTGTACTATCGTCTACAACCCTAACTTGGTGTTTCTTCAAGATCTTGACTGTAGCCTATTTCTACAGTTACTTTTTCCCAATATAATTAATTTATAGTTAGTTTCATTTCTACAAATGGTGCAATCTCTGCTAGATTATAGATAAAAAGATTCCCATTCCCCTGCCATTCTGTGATCGGCAGTGATCGGCGTTTGGCAGATCAAGATCTTGGTGATCGGCCCCAAAAGTGCTGATTGGTGCATCTCTAGTCAGGAGAGGACAAAGGTTACACAAGTAAACGAGTGCTAAATGAGATCTAGCATACATGCATTACAAATCTACATGACTGGTGTTACCTGCTCTGTGGCATTAAACTGGGGTTAACTTTTATTTATTTGTTTTCCCACCTTAGGCCCAACAGCACTGAATGAAACTGAAGAGAAAGATCAGTTTGAAAATCTTCATGTTTTCATTACTGGAAAAAAATCATTTTGTTCCTTAGAGTCAGAAAATACATCTACACAAAAAAGAACTGGGAGTTTTTTCACTTGCTTTCAGCGTGGAAAGCGTTTCAATGAACAAGGAGAATTTGAAGTCCACAAGAAAATTCACACAGGAGAGAAGCCTTTCATCTGCCGACAGTGTGGAAAGCATTTCAGTCAGAATTCAAACCTTAAAGTCCACATGAAAATTCACACAGGAGAGAAATGTTTCATCTGCCGACAGTGTGGAAAGAGTTTCAGTCAGAATTCAAACCTTAAAGTCCACATGAAAATTCACACAGGAGAGAAATGTTTCATCTGCCGACAGTGTGGAAAGAGTTTCAGTCACAAAGGAAACCTTAAAGTCCACATGAAAGTTCACACTGGAGAGAAGCCTTTCATTTGCCAACAGTGTGGAAAGAGTTTCAGTCAAAAAGAAACCCTTAAAAAGCACATTAAAATTCACACAAGAGAGAAGTCTTTCATGTGCCGTCAGTGTGGAAAGAGTTTCAATGAACAAGGAGAATTTAAAGTCCACAAGAAAATTCACACTGGAGAGAAGCGTTTCATCTGTCAACATTGTGGAAAGAGTTTCAGTCACAAAGGAAACCTTAAAGGCCACATGAAAGTTCACACTGGGGAGAAGCCTTTCATCTGCCAACATTGTGGAAAGAGTTTCAGTCACAAAGGAAACCTTAAAAAGCACATTAAAATTCACACAAGAGAGAAGTCTTTCACGTGCTGTCGGTGTGGAAAGAGTTTCAATGAACAAGGAGAATTTAAAGTCCACAAGAAAATTCACACTGGAGAGAAGCGTTTCATCTGTCAACAGTGTGGAAAGAGTTTCAGTCACAAAGGAAACCTTGAAAGTCACATGAGAATTCACACTGGAGAGAAGCCTTACACATGCAGTCAATGTGGAAACAGTTTCAGTCAACGAGGAAACCTTGACAAGCACATGAGGATCCACAATAGAGAGAGCCTTTTTACCTGCCAACAGTGTGGAAAGAGTTTCACTCTAAAAGAAAATCTTAACAGGCACATTAAAATTCACAAAAGTGAAGGCTGACAGATCCCCTCAGTGTGGAAAGAGTTTCAACCAAAATGTATAAAACAGTTTAGGTCTTTGATTCTGATTGGTTGAGCCACATCTGAAGCTGTCGTAAATTACTCTACAAACCGACATTCTTTGTTGCTCGGAAAAAAAACAATGTAGGGTCTGGACCAATCAGACGCACAGTTCATTTATTAGATCCACCAAATAATCAATTTTTCATTAGATTAACAAATGAACACACACCCCCTTCACCCAATCCACAAAACTGGCTACCATGATGTCTTCAAATGGTCTTACTATGGCATCCAGGACTCCTCTGCAATAATCTTTACCACTCAAAAGTATGTAGAGAGAATTTTCCCCAACTAATACTCTAAAAAAGGACACATACTGCCATAGGAACTGACTGCTTTCATTAATTCTTAGAAAAACCTTTCTGTGGAGAAACACACATATCTTTAGATCATTGTGTGTTATTACTGTTAATTTATTTTGTATTGTGTAATGTTTTAATGCATGTGTTATAATAAATCACTATGTAGTATAACCACACAAAATGTTTGTTCTCGTTGAATTTGTTGATCTGAAAGATCTTTAGTAGTTTTTACATGAACAACCAATCCCAGTACATATGCAAATACCATGCTTACAAAGAGTCGTAAACTTTCCCTCCAAAAGCAAAAGTCACCATTGGCTCTCTAGCCTCCCAATTATCAATTACCCTGGCCTCCCACTTAACTTTATCTCCTGACTGTGACCCCTCTAGGAGATAAAGGCTCAGTTCTCCAGGCTTTTCTCAGTTCTTTTAGTGCCTTGTCTCATCACCTTGACATCTTCTGGTTGATAAGTCCCAGAGCCGATGCTGCTGTGCCTGGGAGGCCTTAAACTCCTAGGAAGATGAGGAAAATCCCATGCCCTGGAGGGCCTCCGGATGTTTGGGGCCCGGGTCTCCTCCATGTCTGCTTCATGCCTTGCGGGACGGGGCTATGGTTCCCACACACTATTAAACATTTACATGGAGGAACCTTATGAACACAAGTGCGCTCACACACACTGGTGCACACACAAGCATTCACATTGGTGTAAAAACAGGTGCTCACAGACACATTTAAAGGAAAAAACAAAACAAAATGTAAGTGATGTTATCAGCACAAATAGACTGATCCACTTATTAAAAAAAAGAAAGAAAAACTCCCAATCACCACAGAGTCAGGACATCTTTGGAATTCATTGCTCCTTAAACCCAGAAAAGACTGGGTGAAACTCGTTAATGATCAAGGCAATGCAAGGATCATACATTTAACTAAAAAAACATATTTGTTTAATTTGTTTAAAAAGTTTAATTTGTAAACCCTGTTGTAAAATGGCACTGATGGTTTCATTCAGGTGGTTAACTGACTTTTTTTCATAGCCTCATTTTTCTTGTTTCTCTAATGGCTCCATTTATCCAATCTGACTTGCCCTTCCTCCATGTATGAGTGATTGTATGTTTGTTGTTTAGATTAGTCAAGCGTTAGTCCTTTATTAATAAAACTCTTGTGCACAAATGAGTCTCTGATTCTGCCTTGTAAATTAATGTCCCTTTACGATTCTGATTAAGCTACATGCTCTAATGCATTATTAGTGTAAGAATATTATTTTTTTGTGGCCAAGAAAATATCATTGCTTAGAGTTACTGTGAAATTAACCTGAATGTTCACTGGACGAACAGCTTAGCCGATGGTGATATTTAATTCTGCTACAGTTAATACTGACAGCTGACATAAATAATTGTTATCATAATTAGTCATAAATTTATTATTTATGTACATTTCCCTCTTGAGCTAATTCACAACTATTTGTGAGGAACTACAGTTAAAGTCAACAGTTTACATTTCCTTTTCAGAATCTGCAAAATACTCCCTTGTGAAAAACCCCCATAAAGGATTCTAATTAGAATTTCTATCATATTTTGGAAGCGTTCCTTGAATTCCATTAGGAATTGTATATGGACAAGACATAAATTTCCTGTAGGATCCTTTCTACATGATTTAATGGGATTCAATTTTATCTTGAATCTCTTAAAAAGTACTACTTTTTCATTGTATCTTTTACTAACAAATAGTTTTTGCAGTTTACTTAAACTCACCTTGATGTACTTTCAGTTGCATAACCTACATTAGTGCACAGCATTAGTGCAAAGATTTCTAAGGAACTGATAAGATTGATGAAACAAAAGACATTTCAAAAGTATTTTAACTCTTTCCCTGGCAGCATTTTTTACAGTACCGTGTGTAGAGAATTTTGGTTAGCTCAAAGAATTTAAGATGATCAATATATGTGTGTATATGCATGAGACTGTTTCTCTCATCACATATACACTGCAAACTCCACCAGGTCTTATGACCAATGAAAAGGATGAAATTAGTTATTTAAAACATACATTTCAGTCAGGGAAAGTAGTTTAACTAACAGGAAATCGTGTATAATAATCGTCATTAAATATACGCAATTTCCAGTTTCTGATCAGTAACAGTAATAACGATATCGACTGGTTTCTTTGTCCAGCAAATTGTTCAGTGATACCCATTACTCTGACGTTGGCCCGTCGTCACGGCAACGCATTTTTACTAACCAGAACGGAGTTAAAACAATTGAACAGAATAGGGCTTAAGGTAGCAGTATGAGATCGAAACAGTTTAAGTGACTTTGTAATGTAAGCATTCAGCACAGAGAATCATTATATGTGAATACATGGTTGTTTATTAAACTATTCTACTTACAAACGATCGCACATAGACAAACGTACATAAAACACAAATAGACAGAGAACGCGTGAGAGAGAGAGAGTAAGAGAGAGAGAGAGAGAGAGAGAGAGAGTAAGAGAGAGAGAGACAGAAAGTGAGTTTGCAAAGGGACAGGAATGAAACGGTTCTGAACATCCTGAAATCGTTTCTTTTATAAAACGCCTTAAACGCAGCTATCTACGTTTGTAGAAAGGACGGATACTTGCAAGCTTGTTGTTGTTGTGCATTGGTTCCGTATGTGTTCAGTTCAGAGAGTCCTTTCCAGTTCCTTGAGAGTATTGCAGGCCTCATCATCTCCTCTGCTAGGTGAGACCCCCCCCCCCCCCCCCATGGTTCTGGGGGGAGGTGCGGGTGACGTGTCTTTGTGTCCCGAAGGCAAGAGAAGAGAGAGAGATGAGGGAAGGTTTATAAACCTGTAGGTCTTTCACGCCCACAGTTGGATCTTGTCCAATCCGGTTGATCTGAGTTTTGGAGGGAAGATTGAAAGTCTTTGTCTCTCACAATGGGGTTTCGCATGTGGAAGCTGATTGGTTGTTTGGCCACAAAACTTTCAAAAGTTCAATAATACATATAAAGCAAGGAGTTATTAAGATGCTACAAACATTGACATTTAGGGAATAATAAATGCTGCTCATAGACACCAAACATGATCTATGAATCTTCTCGGTTGACTGAGTGATTCTAAACGTGAGTCTTAGCATGCACAATAATTCACCTATTGCGGATTAATGTTTGAGGCCGACATACATAACAGAAACAACAATATAAGAAAAGGTAACACATTGATACGTGTACATTTCTATATAACTGTATGTGGGACTGCATGTCTGAATAAGGAAAGTCTATCTTTCCCTGCATTCCTGTAGGAGTCTTATCTTGATGGTGGGGGGATGAGCTGGATAGTGAACAAAGGACTGGCTCATAGCACATAGGTGTTAATCATGGGGGAGAAGTCATTTAAGGAATATAACTAGTTATTTCATGTCTGATGGGCTCCAGGCACTACACGTGTTTTAGAATCACACAATATGTAGGATTTTATTTCATATTTGCTGGGTTTTTGAGCATTGTACACCCTGAAAGTGAGGTGCCTACGCCTATTGATGCATTGTTGCAAAGTTTTGCATCAGTGTTATGCTGATACGGTTCATGGAATTTGGACAAGAGGTGATTTAAAAAGGGCAAGACTTTTGTAGAGCCAGTCAGTGTCACTGGCTGGCCTTGCTGTATTATCATTGAAGTGAAGAAATAGTTTGCTGGCAGTTCATTTCATGAGATTCAGGATCTTCAGCTAGATGGCTCACAGCAGACCCTGTCTGGTCAGCAGCAGGACAAAGTTGACGTGCTTCACTAGTCTGACCTGTGTTGTACCTGTAAATAATTATATGAATTAGATGTGTATTGATCACCCCTATACAACAACGTTTCACTTGAACACCAGGGGCCTCATGTACAAAGACTTGCGTTGAATTCATACTAAAACATAGCGTACGGACAAAGCTGTAAATGTGCGTACGCAGTAAAAAAATCAGATGTATGAAACACTGCGTACGCGGAATTCCACTCATATCTCTTTGTACATCAGAATTAACGTGAAATTGAGCGCACGTGCACGAGCGCAAAACCCCTCCCTGCCTCCTCCCCCGTATTAATATGGTAATGACTCCACTTTGGCAAAACCAAACGAAAAAGCAAGCAAGAGAAACTTAACAGAATGTGATTTGAAGGTGCTCCTCACCGGTAGACCGGAGAAAAACTGTTATTTGCAAGTTTGTAAAAAAAAAATATATATATAAAATAGAGTGGGAGAGTTTAGCTGACGCGGTTAACGCAGTGGGGTCTGAACATCGCACTATGAACGAATTAAAATAGAAATGGTCCGATGTAAAGGTGCAGGTGGAGAACAGCGGCGACTTAGCCTACGTTTCAGCGCATCAGTCAGAGTCATAGAGCGCAAGCAGATGAACATCGTTGTCTTGTAACGGTAAAATATCTTGTTTGAATAAGTGCAACGTTGTCTTTATGAAATAAACAATAGTATGCCTATGTCTATAAAGGTTCATATAATGCCTCACCACACGGTGTGATGTTGACATAATGTGATTTAATTTGACACAAAGCAACCGAGTGATCCTTGTCAGCTAGGTAAAATATTTTATAAGAAATTTCTATTTTGATTTTATGGTTATCTGCTGAGTTTGCTGATGCTTGTAAATTACATGATGTAATTTATTAACATTTCATCATATTATATAGCCTATATAGCCATTGAGAGGGACATCCCAGTGAATCGCAGTGTTGTTTGAATTAGTTTACATAAGCTATATATATATATAAAGGGCGGGGGCGGGGGCTTTTTTCAGTTTCAGCACATGTCCCTCAAAAGGTCTGTGCACGGCGCTGGTGCCACCGGCATTTCAGCTGCCAAATCGCCCGCTCTACAAGTGCGAGAATGGGCATCATTGTATCTGCGCTCTTGGTCAGTTTGTGGGTTGTTGAGGGGGGTTAACAGCCACGTCTTTAATGGATAACCGCGGTCTCCTGATATGCAGTTAAATAATGACGCTCAATGAAATAAAATAAAGTAAAACTTAGCTGTTTCCGATTCACGTATCCAAATTGTTCTTCAGATGGCGCCTTTATAGCAATGTCCGTGCAGTCGATCGCTTGCGCTTACATTAGGAAAACCGGTGATCGCTGCATATTGCGCTTTGTTTGGCTGGTCAACTGCATGGTATGGAAATCTTATATACCTGCTAGACATGCGGATGATCCCGTCCCATACAGCTGGCATTGCACGGCTCAAAGACGACTGGCTTAACCCCGAGCGATCTGCCAGTTCCCTTTGAAAAGAACAATTTGCCAGGAAACCGAGCGTTATCAGCACCTTTAAGGGAACGGGTAATGCGTGGCTCCTCGCTGTCTCCAAATTTGGACCCAACTCAGCAAAGAGCTCCAAGAGGATAGCTCTTGGAAATCTGAAACAGCTTATAAGCCAGTCATCATCGTGGGCCAGAAAATCACTGTGATCCCTAAACGTTCCCTACGGATTTGGCCATTGACAATGTCCTCCAATAAGGCCAACACTGCCATTGCCATAGACTAAGGGATGTATACATTTGCAAATGCTTTTATATGTTCTAAATCACATAATTGGTAGAAAAATATTGTCTCAACCCATTTTATCAATTATAAATTAATAGCAATGTTTTCCACATGTGTTGGTGCGATACTTTGTAGTGTGCAATTTAAAATAATTGCCTCTAGGAGTCGCCAAGGGAAATAAAACAAACACACGCACAAAAAATACACGTACGCCAGACATGGAGTTGGCGTGGATCAATGCACATTCTCACGTTAATTTCATCGTTAGTAAATCCAAACGTGAGCGTGAAATCTGGCGTACGCAAAGTTTTTGTGCGTACGCAGCGTTGATACATGAGGCCCCTGACACCTGGACAATGTTTTTGTAATGTATTTACTGATTCAGGAATGTCATAGGAAATTTTCAACATTGAAGACATGTCAGAACTGCCTAGAAGCCTTGTTATTTACTCTGATATTGCTAATACTTTTTAGAATTTAATACATTGATGTAAAACTACTAGTAGCTAAGTTTGACTGTAATGCATGGTTGTCTGTTGTTGCTTTGGTAGTGGTCACATCCACTGCTGCTCTGAGCTCTGGATCGGCTGCTGTCCGTGGTGCTCCACAGCTTCACAAATCAAGAATTAAGCCAGACCTGCAGCCTCCTTCACAGGGATAGGAACGTAGATTTTCTTAGCATGATCACTCTCTGGTGATTTATTTATTTATTTTTTTATTTATTTTTTTTGCCGAGATATGTACTATTTTTTTCTGGGTTTTTATGCAGCAAAGTCACAAGTCAAAAGTCAACAACAAGACACTAACATTCTGTTTTTGCACATTGTCAGATGTAAGAATGGTACATACAAGGCAGAGGAAGTTAAGAGCAAAGAAGAATTACCAAAGTGTTAAGCCAAACATAATAAATAAATAAAGATCAAGATCAAAACTTGTTGGTTATCCCAAAATCCAGCTAATGATATACAATCTTAATTAGATTAGTAAGAGATTAATAAAAATTAACAACAAAATGTATAATTTTGTGTGAGACACAGATACAATTATATAGATAATAATACATAATCCACAAACTGGCAAACACTGATTGATTACATACCTTGTGGGTAGATGGAAACTGATGCAGAAAAGATAACACAAGGACAGCTGTGAAAACCAAAGATAGGGACAATGAGAGACAGGTAGTTTATAGATAAATGTAAGGCTAACATATTCATACTAAAAGCCCCCCAATATTTTGCCCCTATTTTGATATGTTTGTTCCAGCAAGTTTTAGTCCCCATTATAACTATTAAACACACACTAAAATAAAATTTTTTTAGTAACAGCACTAAAATCATGATCAGTTTATAAAAAGTTTCAACACAAGGATTGTTTAGCTTCAGTTCTGTGAGTTTATAATTATGAGTCATAATTTTAAGGAAATGCATGCTCTTTATTATTTTATTTGCTTAAGTGTTTGCTTTTTAACAAATACATCAACTATATATGTTTATAGCAGTTGTAAACGGGGATTAATTCAACTATTTCAACTATCTGAAGGGTGGGTTTCCTATAAACCATTACTGTTCATTTGACTGGAGAGAATACATTACATTTAAATTTACATTTATTCATTTAGCAGACGCTTTTATCCAAAGCGACTTACAATTGGGAATACAACAAGTGATTCATCCTAATGAGGCAGATCGACATAGGAAGTGCTCAAAAATACCATATGTCAAGCGTTGTTAGATGAGTATGGGCTAGAAAGGGAAGATCAGGAAAGAGAGAAGAATTTTTTTTTTTTTTATTGAGTCAGATTGTGTCGAAAAAGATGGGTTTTCAGCAGTCGCTTGAAGACAGTAATGGAGTCTGCGTTTCGGATGGGGGTGGGAAGATCATTCCACCAGGCAGGGACATTGAAGGAGAATGTTTTGGAAAGTGATTTCGTGCCTCTCTGTGGTGGTACAATGAGTCGTCTTTCACAAGAGGATCTCAGACTTCTGGAGGGAGTGTAGATGCGTAGTAGTGAATGGAGGTAGGCTGGTGATGAGCCGGTGGCAGTCCTATAGGCCAGCATCAGTGTCTTGAATTTGCTGCGAGCCGTAACCGGTAGCCAGTGCAGTGATATGAAGAGAGGTGTGACATGGGCCTTCTTTGGCTCATTGAAGACCAGTCGTGCTGCTGCATTCTGAATCATTTGTAGAGGCCTGATTGTACATGCTGGAAGACCAGCTAAAAGAGCATTGCAGTAGTCCAGCCTGGAAATGACCAGGGCCTGGACGAGGAGTTGTGCAGCATGCTCTGTTAGGAAGGGCCTGATCTTTCTGATGTTGTGCAATTGCAAACCTGCAGGATCGAGCAGTTTTAGCTATGTGGTCTTTAAAAGTCAATTGGTCATCAGAGATAGCACCAAGATTTCTGTCTGAAGTCGATGGGGTAATTGTTGATGAACCTAACTGGATGGAGAAGTCATGTTGTAAAGTTGGAGTGGCGGGAAAGACAAGGAGCTCAGTTTTAGTTAGATTGAGCTGAAGATGGTGTTCCTTCATTCATGCAGAGATATCTGCCAGGCAGCCAGAGATCCTTGCAGCTACTGATGGATCATCTGGTTTGAAAGAAAGATAGAGCTGTGTGTCATCAGCATAGCAATGGTAGGAGAAGCCATGTGCCTGTATGATGGGGCCCAGAGATGTGGTATATATGGAGAAGAGGAGGGGTCTAAGAACTGATCCCTGAGGAACCCCAGTGACCAGTTGATGAGTTTTGGAAACCTCCCCTCCCCAGGCCACTCTGAAAGACCTGCCAGAGAGATAGGATTTGAACCAGCGAAGTGAAGTCCCTGTGATGCCCAACGATGAGAGGGTAGACAGAAGGATCTGGTGATTTACCGTGTCAAATGCTGCAGATAGGTCCAGCAAGATGAGTACTGATGATTTGGAATCAGCTTTTGCAATCCGCAGGGCTTCAGTGGCAGTAGTGCCGTCTCAGTTGAATGGCCACTCTTGAACCCTGACTGGTTAGCATCCAATAGGTTGTTCTGTGAGAGAAATAAAGATAGCTGGTTGAAAACAGCTCATTCCAATGTTTTTGTTATGAACGGAAGGAGAGAGACAGGTCTATAGTTGTCTATGAGTGAAGAGTTAAGTGTAGGTTTTTTGAGCAGTGGGGTTACCCGGGCCTGCTTAAATGTAGTGGGGAAAGTGCCTGTGAGAAGAGATGTGTTGATGATGTGTGTGAGCGCTGGTAGGATTGTAGGGGAGATTGCTTGGATAAGGTGTGAGGGGATGGGGTCTAAAGGACATGTCGTCGGATGGCTGGAGAGGAGAAGTTTGGTTACTTCTGCCTCAGAATGGGGATGGAAGGAGAAGAGGGGAGTTTCAGCCGTGGGTGTGGTCAGTTTTAGTTCCTGTATATGTGGAGCTGAGAACTTATTACTGATAGATGTAGTTTTATCTGTAAAAAATGTGGCAAAATCATCAGCTGTTATAGAAGTGGTGGGAGGTGGTGGAGGGGGACAGAGCAGTGAATTAAAAGTTTTGAAAAGGTTGCGTGTGTCCGGAGCATTGTTGATCTTGTTGCGGAAGTATGAAGATTTGGCAGTATGGACTTGGGTAGAGAAAGATGAAAGCAGAGACTGATACATACTCAAGTCAGATGGATCCTTAGATTTGTGCCATTTTCTCTCAGCTGCCCTAAGTTTGGACCGATGCTCACGAAGAACATCAGAATTGCCAAGGGTTGGAAGGAGCAGCCCGTGCTGGCCTGGAGGAGAGAGGGCATGTATCATCTAGGCAAGAAGTAAGAGTGGAACATAACGTGTCGGTTGCTGCATTAGTATCCAGGGATGTGAAGTGGGTAGGAGAGGGAAGAGAGGAGGATATTGATGAAGAAAGATGAGAGGATGAGAGAGCGTAGGTTTCGTCTAAAAGTAACAGGTGTGTGTTTTAATCTAATAATAAGTCAGGAGTCAGAGGTAAAAAAAAGAGCTTTATTGACAAGGAATTTTTGGGTCACAAGCTTACATTTCAAAGAAACAACAGCAGCACACAGACAATCAAAAATAAGATGAGAAAAATATAACAATAATATAAAAAATAAAATCAATTGTATATACAATTGTGCTGTAGATATAATTGAATAGAAATAAAATACAATAGCATGTAGGGCTGTACTAGGATGTGGTGTAGTTAAAAATAAATATTAATTAAATAAATAACTATAAAAAAACGGTTTACTGCCGGTGTCCAGGTGTCCAGTTTGCTTAGACTGAGATGGCATTGTGACTACGGGTGGATGGGGTCTAAAAGCCTTACTCATCCAGCCACTCCAGCTTTCTCCCCTGAAAGACCTTCTGTTCACTCCGTAGTCGAACTTCAGCTGCGTGTCAACACTGATGTCCTGAAGTGCCCTGAAAAGAACGACATCTCTGTCCTCTCCATCCACCTTTAGGACACAGTGAAGGGGCTTCAGGTTCGGCCGCTTACAGGAATGATTAATCCTTCTGCCGAATGTGTCCACATTAGTATGGCACTCGCAGGGGAATGTCTGCGCATCAATGCACAGGTCCCGCTGTCCGGCTTTAAAGAAGAAGAGATACCCTTCTTCATCATTTATATCCTGGATAACTTGTCTCCCTGCTGCACCTGTGATCACCTTCCCGTGGTAATCACAGACAATGTCCCCTTTCGAAAACCGCTGGGTTCCAACCACTCCTGTGATCAAGAGGACATTACAATTAGATTAAAACTACAAGAACATTACATGCTGGCAAACTTTTCCGTAATTTGATTGTAGCTTTTGCTGCAGCTAATAGTAGCTAAAATTGTATTGTCTGTCCATACAACCAAACATAAATGAATAAAATAATACAAATATTTACTAACCTAGACCTTGCTTGGGACCAAAGTCTTTGATGGCAAGGCCTGTCCAGGTCTGCCGAGAGACGTTATCAATGATTGTTGCATCTGTCTCTATGGTGCCCTTGGGAGCGGGTTTCCACAGCCGTTCTACGTCCTCAGGCTTTGGGTGGTTCCCTTTCCACCCCTCTTTAGTGATAAGCCTAGCCACCTTTGCAGCTGAAGGCTTGCGGCGAGAGAATTGTGCTGAAAGACAGGAAGACATTACATTATGAGTTGCTCATCAAACTAAAAGAATGGCCTAGTTTGAGTGGTGTTTTCAATGTCAGTGATGTATTTACGGATACTTGCACAACAGGTATTTGTTTCTTGATCGACCCGCTGTTTTTTGCTGGGTATATATATATATATATATATATATATATATATATATAACTTTTTTTGTAAATAAAATCATCATTGACCCAAGTAAAATAACCAGCAATCTGGCGGCGTGAATAAATAATTGTGCATTCAACAAATCATTATATGACAAATATTTATTAAAACAAAAGTATTTTAAAACAAAATAAACTGTGAACTATATACATTTAAAAAAATGGAAAACTTTTTTTAATTATAAAAAAAAAATCAATCTTCGTCCTACTCGTCCTCATTCTCGTCATCTGCGAAATACTGTAGAGATGGACAAAAATACATTAAAACACCGCAAATACACTACTATAGTTATAGAGGCTCTGTGTATATTACATGCAATGAAATTTGGGGGTCCTTCCTCCTCCCCAGATGAGCTGTGTTCTGTGTCCTTCAAAAACACAAAAGCTGTCAAACCAGACATCATTGAATTATCCCCGTCTGAAAATGTTGTTATAACTTAATTACAAATGTAAACTCACAGTGCGACTTATTATTTCTGTAGCTGCCTGTGAAAAAAAATAATAAAGAATAAGGAGAACAATATTCACTATATTTACATAATGAAGAATTGTAATTTCTCTTAGTACTTACACTACTGGCCCCATTGTCCTCCCAGCCACTACCTCCAGGGCTGCTCATTTTAAATTTTTTTTCTTCTTCTGCCTAAAAAAAGTAATTGGGTCAGTTTTACTGCAAGATCCAACGTGATGAAATTTAGCCAGAATCCACTATCAGCCAAATTAAACATATGACTACATTGATGCTTTTAATACCAATAGAAATAAAAATAGTGATATTGTTGTATCTATTAATGGTTGTATCATTTATGCTAAAAAGTTTATATTTATATATAGAAAGCATAGATTCTCTCCTTTAAAATGAGCCTAGGGACATGGTTATAGCTTGTTCATAAATGAAGAAATGAAATGTCAAATTCAGGTATTTTGGTGCTTGACCGAGGCCTTAAACCTATGTAAATTTAATGTAGCAAATTGATTGTCATTCAGGCAATTATGGGGCTATTAATAAGCATTTGATATCAATAGAAAGCTTAGTTCCCTTCCGGGAACTCAAGCCGCGTCATGGAACGCTATGGGGAATGCCATTGGCGGGCAGCACTCTGAATCATGTCTACAACCAATGGGTGATGTCACAGGCATCACGTCATCGACCAGGGAGTATAAAGCACGTGCGTTTGAAGCCGGCGGCAGCTTTTGTCATTCAGCGAGAGCGCTCTGTGTTTGTGTCTGTCTGAAGCCATTCTGCTGTTTTTCGTGCCCAGTTTGGTACACTGTTATTTGAGTAGTAATGGCTTCAAAGCAACCATTTAGAAAGAGTTTGGTGGCGGTTAAGCGCCCGCATAGGCAGTGTGTCCCTCCCTGCCAACGTTACATTGTTGGTGGGGATACACACAGCCTATGCGTGGTCTTATCAGTCTCGAGAGGCTGGTGCCCTTAAACTTTCTGACAGCGTGGAAACTACTGCCAGCGTGGAAAGTACTGCCAAATGTTTCTATGTGGGTCCTGCGTACTGTAGAGAAAGGCTATTCTATCCAGTTCGGCACCAAGCCACCGCCTTTCAGCGGGGTGTTTCCAACTCTAGTAAACCCCGAGCAGGGTCTGGAAATGGAACAGGAAGTAGAAACTCTTCTGAGAAAGGAGGCCATCGAGGTGGTCCCTCCTCAAGACAGGGAATCCGGGTTCTACAGCCGATACTTCATTGTTCCGAAGAAGGATGGAGGGCTTCGGCCCATCTTAGATCTCAGGCTTCTAAACCGCTCAGTCAGAAAACTGAAGTTCAGAATGCTTACTGTCAAGCAGGTTGTGTCACAAATCAGGTCCGAGGACTGGTTTGTCATGATAGATCTAAAAGACGCTTATTTTCACGTCTCCATCCTTCTTCAACACAGGAAGTTTCTCAGGTTCGCTTTCAGGGGCAAAGCTTACCAATACAGAGTACTTCCTTTCGGCCTAGCTCTCTCACCCCGAGCTTTCACGAAGTGTGTGGACGCTGCGCTGGCTCCACTGCGACTCCAGGGCATCCGCATACTCAACTACATAGACGTTTGGCTCATTCTAGCCAGTTCAGAGCAGTTAGCGGTTCAACATCGAGGTGTTGTTTTCGCTCACATGAAAGAGTTGGGGTTGAGACTCAACGCCAAGAAGAGTGTGCTCTCTCCACTACAGAGGACCACTTACTTAGGCGTGGTGTGGGATTCGACTACCATGCAGGCACAAATGTCACCTGCTCGTATCGATTCCATACTTACTGCAGTAAATGCGGTCAAGCTAGGCCAGTCACTCACTGTCAAACAGTTCCAAGTACTGTTAGGTCTTATGGCAGCCGCTTCCAACGTGATACCTTTTGGACTGCTGTACATGAGACCACTGCAGTGGTGGCTCAGGACCAGGGGGTTCTCCCCGAGGGGAAACCCGTTCCGCAAGATCAAGGTCACGCGGTCATTACGCGGTCATTGTGGAGCGATCACCATCTCTCCTGGCACATAAATCGCCTAGAGATGCTGGCCGTATTCCAGGCCCTGAAGTGTTTCCTTCCAGACCTGAGAAATTGTCACGTGCTGGTCCGTACAGACAGCACTGCGGTGGTTTATTACATAAACCATCAGGGAGGACTCCGCTCACGCCCCTTGTACAAGCTGGCGTACCGGATCCTCCTATGGTCTCAAGGAAAGCTTCTCTCCCTGAGAGCAGTCCACATTCCTGGACATCTGAATGTGGGAGCAGACGTCTTGTCAAGGCAGGGGCCGAGGCCTGGGGAATGGATGCTTCACCCAGGCTTACCAGGCTTAGGTGGACCTTTTCGCGACTCGAGAGACATCGCAATGTCCCCTCTGGTACTCTCTAGTTCCTCCAGCTCCACTGGGGCTGGATTCCATGGTACAGACATGGCCGAGGCTTCGTCTGTACGCGTTTCCCCCGATCGCTCTGCTCCCGGGAGTTCTGGAAAGGGTCCGCCGGTTTCAAGTACGGCTGTTACTAGTAGCCCTGTACTGGCCGGGCCGAGTGTGGTTCTCGGACCTAATATCTCTCCTCAACGGCTCTCCATGGGAGATTCCCGTCAGGAGGGACCTCCTATCTCAGGCTGGGGGCGCAATTTGCCACCTCCACCCAGAAAAGTGGAGGTTATGGGTGTGGCCCGAGGGGGCACAACTCATAGGAGCGGGTCTCTCAACCGAGGTTGTTGAGACCCTTCTCCAATCCAGAGCTCCCTCTACGAGGAAACTTTATGGCCTTAAGTGGAACCTGTTTGTGAGATGGTGCCGCGAGCACCACTTAGACCCAGTTAACTGCCCGGTTGGTACAGTGCTGGAATTCCTACAATCTCGCCTTTCCGCGGTACTAGCTCACTCCACCCTGAAGGTTTACGTGGCGGCTATAAGTGCCTACCACGCCCCTCAAGGTGGCCTCTCATTAGCAGAGATCCCTTGGTCATTCGTTTCCTCCGCGGTGCACTCAGGTTGAGGCCTCGAGTGAAACCAAGGGTTCCTACGTGGGACCTAGCTGTGGTGCTAGAAGCTCTATGTAAGCCTCCATTCGAGCCCATAGAGGAGTCGCGGATTATCGCATGCTTACCATTAAGACAGCGCTTCTGTTAACACTCACCTCTCTGAAGAGAGTTGGGGACCTGCAGGCCCTTTTGGTGGCCCTTTCTCATTTAGACTTTGCCCCAGGTATGGCCAAAGCCTTTCTCTACCCGAGAGTCGGGTACGTCCCGAAGGTCCCCTCCCTAGCGCCACAGCCAATAACGCTACAAGCGTTTTATCCTCCTCCATTCGTGGAGCCGAGTCACAGGAAGTTGAACTGCATGTGCCCAGTCAGAACCTTAGACGCATACGTCCACAGAGCTGACATGTGGCGTAGAACAGAGCAACTGTTCGTCTGTTACGGCCCCCCAAAGAGGGGGGGCCCGGCTTCAAAGCCTACTATTAGTAGATGGATCATTGATGCCATTTCTACTGCTTATGAGTCCTCTGGTCTCCCATCTCCCTTGGGACTCAAGGCTCACTCCACTCGAGGTCTGTCTGCCTCAAAAGCTCTGACAGTAGGTGTCCCCATCCAGGACATCTGCAATGCTGCGGGTTGGTCCTCGCCCCTGATGTTTGTCAGGTATTACGAACTCGACCTCAGAGCCGCTCCAGGCTCCGCTGTCCTCTCGACTTAGCGAGACTAGGTCCAGAGAGTCAGCCACCTCCCTAGCCAGAAGGAGACTTCTCAAGGTGCATTCTTTTTGTTAAAAGAAGAGAAGTCACTTTCGCCACTAAGAGATCTGCATCCTCAACCTTTTGTCCGTGGAATACTAGACAAAAGCTCTTTCTCTCGCGCTCTGGTGCAGTTACCAGACCGAGCTCTGGCAGTCCCTCTTGTTCTGGCGCAACCCCAGACAAAGGACTAAGACTCCTCATGTGCCCGAGGGCCGAGGGGTGCCTCTCGCACTGGCTGGCGAACCAGGCAGAGGTCCACTTGTTCTCGTGTGCCCGAGGGCCGAGAACCATACAGCCCTTTTGTCTGCGGAATGCTAGACAATGGCTTATTCTCCTCGTGTTCTGGCGCAAGAAGCTACCAGACCGGGTGTATTTCGGTCCCTCTGGTTCTGGCCTTTCCCAGACCAAGGACTAAGACTCCTCATCTGCCTGAGGGCCGAGGAGTGCCTCCTGCGCTGGCTGGCTACCAGGCAGAGGCCCCTACTGTCTTCCCCGTGAGCCCGAGGGCCGGGGATTACAGTGCCCTCTTGTCCGCGTAATGCTAGACAATGGCTTATTCCCTCACGTCCTGGCGTAGTTCCAGGCCGAGCTTTTGAGTCCCTCTTGTTCTGGCAAAAACCCCAGACAAAGGACTACCTTCTCCTCGTGTGCCTGCGGGCCGAGGAGCACTCTTGAAGTCGAGTGCACCGTCCTCGTGGGTCTGAGGACCGAGGACTACCTGACACCATCTGTCCGCGGAATGCTAGACAGTGGTCATTGCGGTCCCTCTTGTTCTGGCTTCTCCCAGACAAAGGACCAAGACTCCTCGTGTGCCTGAGGGCCGAGGAGTACCTCTTGCTCTGGCTGGCGACCAGACAGAGGAAGACTACCTTTCCTTGTGTGCCCGAGGGCCGAGGTTTACAGGGCCTTCTTGTCCGCGGAATGCTAGACAAGGGCTCTCTCTCTTTCCACCCTGGTTGAGCAGACACTGCGCAGGGCTTGGAAATTATGGGGGCGTTGGTAGTCTCGTTCCCCATAGCATTCCATGACGCGGCTCGAGTTCCCGGAAGGGAACGTCTCAGGTTACGTATGTAACCCTAGTTCCCTGAGGGAACGAGACGCCGCATCTCGGACCATAATTCCCGCACCCTGCGGCACTCGCTTCATTCCTAAAGAGCTGCCGCCGGCTTCAAACGCACGGGCTTTATACTTCCTGGTCGATGACGTCACCGCGCCTGTGACGTCACCCCCGTCATTCATTGGTTGTAGACATGATTCAGAGTGCTGCCCGCCAATGGCGTTCCCCATAGCGTTCCATGATGCGGCGTCTCGTTCCCTCAGGGAACTAGGGTTACATACGTAACCTGAGACGATTTTCTCCTTTAAAATGAGCCTAGGAACATGGTTATAGCTTGTTCATAAATGAATGAGTTCAGTGAGATTTACCTCTGGCACATGCATTCCCATGAGTTCATGAGTGTGTTCCATGAACACATTGAAGACATGGAAAAGGAAAACAATTCTGTTGTGGAAGTCAGTAACATCTTGCACAGCGTCCACAATGTCCTTCAGGAGTGCAAGGAAAACAATTTCATGTCCATCAAAGTCAAGGAACTGTTGGCACAAAAGCGCAAAGATGGACATGACCAAGACTGCAACCAGTTCTGTGCTGCTGTAAATGTTCAGTATTCCTGTTTCATTATAATTCCTTTTTTTTTTTTGCATTATTTTTCAAGGATTGCTGGTCTCTATGTGTTGTGTTTATTCTTGAAGCATGTTGTAACTGTTCTTTTGTACTTTTATTTATTTTAAGGTCTATACACAGCATGCCTGCAGTATCTTGACAAGTGGATAACCCCCATGGCAGAGTTCTCTCCCTTCATGTGGATGGATCTGAGTGAAACACCTGATTGGAATGATGTGGAGACCTGTATCAAGTACGTGAGAGAGAAGGGGGTACAAATTGACGATGTGAAGTGTTTTGATCAGTTCACAAATCTGAAGAAATTTGCAGAGAGGAGCAACAGTGATGGAGAGTTCAAGGGTAAGCAAGTACACCAGATGTGGACTGAATACTTTGAGAGGGCCAAAAGTGTGCAAAATCACTCAGAGCTACTTAAGCTTGCACAGTTTGTCTTTGCACTACCCTCTCACAATGCAAATGTTGAGAGGGTCTTCTCACTAATGCAGAGCCAGTGGACCAAGGAGAGGAACCAGTTGTAACCCCTGACTCACATTAAGTAGATAAGGTGAAATTAAAAGTATAGACCAGTTGCTAGGTTCAGCAGGATTACCATAGGAACTATGGTGAATGTGCAATGAAATGGATGGAGGCAAAGAGTAAGTAAGAAAAAGTATTATTTAGCAAACAAATAAACATAAAAGCAGTTCAAGGTAAACAATATTTAACAATAAGCATAGCCGGCATATGCAACAACAACAACAAAAAAATCCCCCGTCCCAATGAGCTCAGTTTGTACGTTATAAGTCAAGTCAATTGTCTTTATAATTCAGTTCTTTTTCCGTTAAGTAGTGTTTCAAGGTGTTACCACTCAGCACTGTAGAGAAGAAGGTGGTTCTTCAATGTTCAATCCAGTTCTGGGCACAGGCTCGCCATCTCCATCCAGAGAGAATCCAGGAAATCCATCCAGAGTTTTCTTAACCATGTAATACTAGCCTGCACAACAATAATAGTATTATAGTTTACAGCTAAATAAATGTCTGTTATCCTATCTCTTCTCAATGGCTATAGCTTTGTTTATCTTTTCTTCTATTACCATATTACAAATATACAGTAATATTTTACACGCATGTTTTTAACTCAAATATCCTTTGTAATACATGAAATAGTTTTTAATCCATGTAGAAACAACAAATGAATTTATCTTTTTATCCCTTTTTTTATTATTCAACCATAACATTATGATCAAATATTTTTAACAAATTTGCATATTCATTTTTAAATGAATGTTAACTTTTTGTAAATCATGAAATGAATTACACTAATGAATTTAAATATTCTCCTTCAAAATCAACATTTCTATCAGTAACACCATATCTGTGCTACTGAGTTTAGCATTACAGAAAAATTACTGTACACTTTCATATAATAAACCATCAAAATGTACAATCAACTTCAAAATAATAATAATTACATTGGACCAAAAATAGTACAAAAATAATTAAAAGTGCTTCTCAGTATTGTTATGAACTAAAATAGAATTTGGTAGAACCCATGTTTTAACCAAAAATAGATTTTACATTGCTTCCAAACAAAAAAAACGGCACTCGCGATTAGCGTTAGCATCATGCTTATATTAGCATACGCTAGCATGTTTTTCTAGTTCTCACATGGCATGGCTTACCAAGATGAGGTATCATGCGGAGCCAGCAAGGGTACAACAACATAGCCTCTCCAGCTCGTGCTCCTTCCACAAAAGACCCAAAAGTTTTTTTCGGACCTCTACAACCTGTCTCGCTCATTCCCAGAGTGAAAAAAGCCGAAAACTAGTGAGTGATCCGATCTGCAGCTTGGGAGGCGGGACTAATACCATTTTTAACAAATCAAAAGGTCATTATCACCCAACTTAACCGTGAAAAGTTTGAGCTAAAGGATCACAATTCCTCTTTCCAAAATAAATGTTTTTCAAAATAAAAGTGCATAAATATAAATACAACAAAAAGGAGAGAAAATGATCCATTTTCTCTACTGGGTTACACAGCCCTGAGGAGCACCAGTGTAGAGGGTCAGCAGAGATGAAGTGTTGCTGCCCATTCTGACCACCTGATTTCTGCCTGTCAGGATCAGCATTCAAGTAGTAGTCCAGGATCCAGCTGCACAAAGATCTGTTTAGACCTAGAGCCTGTAACTTTGCGACAAGTGTGGCAGGCACTATGGTGTTAAATGCTAAACATACAGCAGTCTCACATAGGTGTTTTTATTTTCCAGGTGGGAGAGAGCAGTGTGTAGGGTGAAAGCAATAGCATCGTCTGTGGAACGGTTGCTACGATAAGCAAATTGTAGCGGGTCTAGTGATGCAGGCAGCACAGAGCAGATGTAGTCTCTGGTGAGTCTTTCAAAACACTTGCTGAAGATGGGTGTTAGAGCAACGGCCTCCAGTCATTCAAGCATGTGATTTTATTTTTCTTGGGTATGGGCACGATGGTGGATTTTTTAAAGCACGAGGGAACCACAGACAGAGAGAGGGAGAGGTTGAAAATATCTGTGAAAACCCCAGCTAGTTGGAATGCGCATGCTTGGAGCACACGTCCTGGGATGCCATCAGGACCCGCTGCTTTGCGTATATTCACCCGTCTGAAGGATTGGGTTACATCCGCGACAGAGATGGAGAGTGCTCTCGCCTCTTCTGCAGCAGCCGCAGGAGCACTCAAGGAGGAGCATAAAAATGATTAAGCTCATCAGGTAGAGAGGCGGAAATGTTCACAGTAGCTGGTTTGTTCCCTTTAAAATCAGTGATGTTATTGATGCTTTGCCACATACCTCTTGCGTTATTGGTGTTGAATTGATTTTCAACTTTGTTTTTGTATTGTATATGTTGGATGCATGTTCACCTGTCTCCCTGTCTGGATTTCCCTGTCTGACCTACCTTTTGATGATTTTATTAAAGAACTTTTCTTTAATTCTCGTCTCCGTTCGTGTCATACCCCCGACCATGACAGACGCAACAATAGTCAAGATTGGAATAGTTTTGTTCAATCTTCAGCCACGCTACAATGAGGGGAAACCCAAAGTGTCATTACAGATGCAGTGTCTCCTTTCCTTTGTTAGGGAACAAGGGTTACAGTTATAACCCAAAACTTTTTGCATGTTTGCAGCACAATATTTGAATGAAATGGGTAAAAATTACAGCTATTTTCATTATTTATTTACATTGTATTACACACCTTCCAGTCACTCAGAATTGAGTATTCAGACAGACCATTGTTTAAATGTATGTAATAATAAACAAAAACAAAATAGTTTTAGGCTCAGCCTTAAGGTTAAGCTTAAGGTGTCTGGCGAACCCCCAAATTACACTCCTCCATCCAAGACTGTGAATAGAGCAAGCTTGGGTCGCAGCACCCCTTTACCCATGGTCATCAGGATGCATCACAAGACCATCTGCAAGCATGGGGCGTACCCCGGACCCCGCGACCGCCAGTTCCCGCTCTCCTCCCCTTTCAACAGAATATCAGCACGCTGATGACGTCAGCGATCAACAGGCTGTTGACGCTGCAGCAAGAGCCTGCAGCTGTCTGCAAAACCCCATTTGCAGCCGATGTCCACACTCCAAAACCCCTACCCATGGCCTGCAGCGCTACCATCCCATTCCAGCACAAGCATGCCTCTGCTAACAGTGCAAGCCCCAGCGCCAGCTATTCCCCCTTTCCTTGCCCTCTTATTCCTCAGAAGTCACTCATAGTGTGAGTATGCTACTGCATTTGGCACAAGCTACAGCGCCAGCTCCTCTCCTTCCCACTTTTTCCTCCACCCCAGAAATCACCCATAGCACGAGCATGCCTCCGCTAATGGCGCCAGCTACAGAGCCATCTATTCCCCCTCTCCTGCCCTCTTTTTCTTCTGCCCCAGGAATCGCCCATAGCGCAAGCATGCCTCCACTATCATTCCCAGCAGCTTCTTTTCCTCCTTCCCAGGCTAACCCTCCCTTCACGCTAGCCTCTTCCAAATCAATTTTTAAATCATTTGAAATGTTCTTAAATTGTCTATAGTCCATATTATTCCTTGCATGCTTATGCATTAAGCTCAGTCCAACGCAATATAGCTAGTTGACACAGTAAAGTGTACCACGGACAAAACACATTGCTTTAAAATGTGAATTAGAATTTCTCTCATTGTAGGAGCCCTGTATAGGATTTTTATTGGAATCCTTAAGGATTGTTTTGACAAGGGAACATTTTGCAGATTCTGAAAGGGGGGTATAAACTTTTGACCTCAACTGTAACTGTGGTTTCAACAATGTGGTTGCAGAGAAACAAAGAGGTGTATGTTTGTAATTTACAACAGCTTTGATTGTGGCCAATTCACTAGTTCGCTTTTGCATATAATAAACAGCGTAAAGTTAAGCGTGTTTGGCATGCTGTCCGGGTGAGGGCTCCGAGCTCGGTAGTCATTCCCGAGCCGGGGGCACTCCCCCTGCCCAGGGAGAGGGGTCTGAGCTCGGCCTTTGGGCCGAACCCAATAGCGCTCCCCCCTTTTCTGCAGGAGAAAAAAAAAAAAAAGGGGGGGGGGGGTGGGAGGGATGCTGGAATCAGAGATAGCTGAAGGTAGGACTGCTTGGTTATTTAAAGGAACTGTAGTAATTGGATAGGGAGAGTGGCTGGTTAGGTAGTGATTGCTGATGATGAATTGGCCGTGTTAATTATCTGCGCGAGCTCCTCCTGAAATTTGTTAATGAAACATCACTTCACTAGTTCGCTTTTGCATATAATAAACAGCGTAAAGTTAAGCGTGTTTGGCATGCTGTCCGGGAGAGGGCTCCGAGCTCGGTAGTCATTCCCGAGCCCGGGGCACTCCCCCTGCCCAGGGAGAGGGGTCCGAGCTCGGCCTTTGGCCCGAACCCAACAGCGCTCCCCAAAAATGCAAGATAACTGCAGGACAGCAGCCAGGTGGCCCCCAAAAAAGGCTTAACTTGCGTGGAGGGATGCTGGACGATTAGCGGCTGGGAAGCGCGGGAGGAGCTGCTGCGGGCCCTGCAAGGGAAGGAAGCAGAGAAAACCTTAAGTGGGATGGCATTCAGAGAAAATGAAGAGTGGCGTTCTCTTGGGGGTAGGTACTGCTGCGGCGTAGGAGAGAAATGCTAGGTGCTCTGGGATGGGTGGGTTTTGCTGGGTTAGAGAAGATTGAGCGGGCATTGCTACTGCGCGGGAAGATAAGCGGGGCGCTCTAGTCAGAGCGGGCATTGCTGCGTAAAGGGGTAAACGGGGCGCTCGAGCGTGAGCGAGCATTTGCTGTGGCATGGGGAATAAGCGGGGCGCTCGAGCGTGAGCGGGCATTGCTGCAGTGTGGAAAATAAGAGCGGGGACTGCAGCAAGAGCGGGCATAGCGGTGCGTAAAAGGAGTAAGCGGGGAGCTCGAGCGTAAGCGGGCATGGGGGAATAGCGGGGCGCTCGAGCGTGAGCGGGCATTGCTGCAGTGTGGAAAAAATGGGCGGGGACTGCAGCGAGAGCAGGCATAGCTGTGCGTAAATAAGCGGGGAGCTCGAGCGTGAGCGGGCATGGGGAAATAAGCGGGGCGCTCGAGCGAGAGCGGGCATTGCTGCAATGTGGGAAAATGAGCGGGGACTGCAGCAAGAGCAGGCATGGCTGTGTGTCAAGGAAATAAGCGAGGAGCTCGAGCGTGAGCGGGCATGGGGAAATAAGCGGGGCGCTCGAGCGTGAGCGGGCGTTGCTGCGGCGTGGGAAAATAAGCAGGGGTTGCAGCGTAAGTGGGACGCTCGAGCGTAAGCAGGCAAGCGGCGGCATGGAAAATTGAGCGGGGGCTGCGGTGGGAGCGGGCGTTGATGAGCGTAAGGGAATAGGCGGGGCACTCAAGTATGAGTGGGCATTGCTGTGGCGTAGGAAAAATAAGCGGGGCGCTCGAGGGTAAGCGGGCATTGCTGCAGCGTGGGAGAAATGAGCGGGACGCTCTAGCAAGAGCGGGCATTGTTGTAGCTTGGGAAATTAAGCGGGGGCTGCAGCAAGAGCGGGCGTTGCAGTGCTTAAATGGAATAAGCGGGGTGCTCGAGCATGAGCGGGCATAGGGAAATAAGCGGGGTGCTCGAGCGTGAGCGGGCATAGGGAAATAAGCGGGACGCTCTAGCAAGAGCGGGCATTGTTGCAGTGCTTAAATGGAATAAGCGGGGTGCTCGAGCGTGAGCGGGCATAGGGAAATAAGCGGGGTGCTCGAGCGTGAGCGGGCATAGGGAAATAAGCGGGGTGCTCGACGTGAGCGGGCATAGGGAAATAAGCGGGACGCTCTAGCAAGAGCGGGCATTGTTGCAGCTTGGGAAATTAAGCGGGGGCTGCAGCGAGAGCGGGCATTGCAGTGCGTAAAGGAATAGGCGGGGCGCTCGAGTGTGAGCGGGCATTGCTGGGTCATGGGGAAAAAAGCGGGGCGCTCGAGCGTGAGTGGGAACTATTGAGGTCAACAATCTATTGAGGCGTGGGAAAAATAAGCGGGGTTTGCAGCGAGGGCGAGCATTGCAGTGCTTGAAAGGGGAAAGCGGGGCGCTCGAGCATGGGCGGGCATTGCAGTGGCAAGGGAAATTAAGCGGGGCGCTCGAGCGTGAGCGGGCACTGCTGTGGCGTGGGAAACTAAGCTGGGCGCTCTAGAAATAGCGAGCGTTGCTGCGGCGTGGGAAAATATGCGGGGGTTGTAGCGAGAGCAGGCGTTGCAGTGCGTAAGGGAATAGGTGGGGTGCTTGAGCGGGCATTGGTGTGGCATGGGGAAATAAGCTGGGCGCTCGAGCCTGAGTGGGTGCTGCTGTGGCGTGTGGGAAAGGGCGGGGCGCTCTAGCAAGAGCTGGCATTGTTGTTTTGTAAGGGGAATGAACGGGGTGGTCTAGTGTGGGCGGGATTTGCTATGCTTTGGGAAAAAGCGGGGGCTTCTGAGAGGGTGGGTTCTGCGGCGGCTATGGGAAAGCGTGGAGGGGGGGGTCCCGCAGGGATGGGGCGCGGGGGGGGAAGGTTGGCGTTGGAAATAGGCTGACCGATTAGGGTTTGGTGCGTTTCACTGAGGAAAGAGCAATCTGCTCGAATGTAGCACTTGTAGGCTTCAGATGACCAGCGGCCGAGCGCTTGGATCTGCTGTTGGGAGAGACCTTTTTGGGCGGCAGTAGTTGCTGCGCCTATGCGAAATGAATGGCTGGAGAAGTTATCGGCTGGGATACCAGAGAGAAGCATGTCTCAGGGGGTGGTTTACGGGAATATCAGCTTTTTTTTTTTGTTTAGTTCTATTTGTTTGTTTGAGTTCCTTGTTTGTCCTGAACAGTTAAACTGCCCACTGTTCTTCAGAAAAACCCTTCAGGTCCCACATATTCTTTGTTTTTGTTTTTTTAGCATTTTTGTGTATTTGAACACTTTCCAACAATGACTGTATGCTTTTGAGATCCATCTTTTCATACTGAGGATAACCAAAGGACTCAAATGCAATTGTTACAGAAGGTTCAAATGCTCACTGATTCTTCAGAAGGAAAAAAATAATGCATTAAAAACCAGGGGGTGAAAATGAAGATGTGTACATTTTTGTTATTTTGCCTAAATATCACATTTTTTTCATTCAGTACTGCCCTTCAGAAGCTACAGAAGATATGTACATGTTCCATAAAAGACAAAATAAGTTAAATTTACCCTGATCTTCAAATTCAAATAGTTTTTACCCCCCAGCTCTTAATGAATCGTTTTTTTCTTTTGAAGCATCAGTGAGCATTTGAACCTTCTTTAATATTTGCATATGAGTCCCTCAGTGTGAAAAACAAAGAATTTGTGTACGTAAACTTTTAAACAGGGTCAGCGTTTGATCAGGCGTTTTTTGGCTGAGAATTTCCTGGTGGCTATGCCGATGGGGCTGACTCGAAAAATGGGGAAGGGGGGGGGTGGGAAAGGGGCCGATCATGAAGTTGGACTCGATTTCCTTTTTGATCAGGTCGTCGACAACTTCAGATTCGGTGAGGGCGGAGTTGAGATTTGGGCAGACGAGGCTTTGGGAGGGGAGACTTAGGATGCCGGGGTGGAAGATGGATTGGTGAACGGGCAGCTGAGGGTGGGGTGAGAAAAGGAGCGGCAGACTGCGCACGAGATGTTACGGCAGCCCAGGAACACCCTGAGTCGAGAGCTCCCCAATAGGGACACTGGTTCCATTGAGCTACCCGGATGGCGCATTTGGCTGAAAACAGCTTGTGGCAAGTGTAGAAATGGGTGCCGCCATAGGACAGCGCGAGCTCAGCAACTATAGTGAGGTAATCGCTAAGCTCTCGCCTCCTATGGGGGAAGGCGGCGCAGATGACTTCCGCGTACCGGGTAAACGCTATGGTGAATTCTGCAAAGGAAAGGATACGTGACTGGGCGGGGGCAGAGCTTTTGAGGGTGACGGAAAAATCGCCGCAATTGATTTGGCGATCGGCAGGTGAAGGGAGAATGGGAGAGAGGAGGGAAAAAAGGTCCACGTCCGCGCCTGCTAGGATCTGTGATCTGATGGAGTTAGGTACGGGGGGTGGTTCGTGGACCAGAGCGTTTCGAGGGGGCGGAAGGGGCGTGGCTGAGGTCAGCGAGAAAGCTGAACGGGTCTGAGGCGGAAGAAAGGTGGCTGCTGGGACAGATAGCTGGGGATAGCCTGTGTTGAGGCCGTCCCGTGAGGCGAAAAAATGGGGGGGGGGAAAGCGGGGGAATGGCGGGAGCCGGAACCTGAGAAATTTGCTGCAGGCTCGTGTTAGGGAAAGCTGCTGGGGCAGAGGAGAGGGGGGGAAAGAGAGAGGGCATGAGAAGCACTGATGCTTGGGCCATGAGCGGGGGAATACTCGCGCTGTGGTCTGACAGCGGAGCTGCGGGCCATGGAGGTGGGAGGGGATTAAGGGAAAGGCGGGGCGGGAGCTGCTGGCGAAAATCAGCGGCTGGTGGGGGCGGGTCCCTGCCGCGGTGGCGGCTTGAAGAGGCAGAGGCTGGCTCTTAGCTGGCGTGGGAAGCGGTCTCCCGCCTGGGAGATCGAGGAGGAAGGCCGGAGCTGGTAGCTGCGGCGTGGCCCGAGCCGGGCGACGGCCTTTTGCTGCGCCTCGGCGTGGAGTATGGAGGTAAGGTAGGACTGCTTGGTTATTTAAAGGAACTGTAGTAATTGGATAGGGAGAGTGGCTGGTTAGGTAGTGATTGCTGATGATGAATTGGCCGTGTTAATTATCTGCGCGAGCTCCTCCTGAAATTTGTTAATGAAACATCACTCAAAATCAAGGACCGGAACTGTCCATTCTAGACATTTTGTTTGAAACTCTGTCCATGATAAGGGGATCTCTTAAGACTTCTCTCTATTGTGAATCTTCATGTGCTTGTTAAGGCTTCCTTTTTGACTGAAATTCTTTCCACACTGTTTGCACGTGTAAGGCTTCTCTCCAGTGTGAACTCTCATGTGAATGTTAAGGTATCTTTTATGAGTGAAACTCTTTCCACACTGTTGGCATGTAAAAAGGCTACCTGTAATATCAATATTCTGGTGAACTTTAAGGTTTCCACTTTCACTGAAACTCCTTCCAGACTGAGGGGATCTGTAAGGCTTTTCTCTATTGTACCTTTTCACGTGACTTTCAAGTTGTCCTTGTTGACTGAAACACTTTCCACACTGTTTGCATGTATAAGGTTTCTCTCCAGTGTGAACTCTCATGTGAATGTTAAGGCATTCTTTACGAGTGAAACCCTTTCCACACTGGCTGCATGTGTAAGGCTTCTCTCCAGTGTGAATTCTCATGTGTCTGTTAAGGCTTCCTTTTTCAGTGAAACTGTTTCCACACTGTTTGCATGAGTAAGGCTTCTCTCCAGTGTGAATTTGTATGTGTCTGTTAAGGCATCCTTTACGAATGAAACTTTTTCCACACTGTTTGCATGTGTAAGGCTTCTCCCCAGTGTGAATTCTCATGTGCATTTTAATGTGTCCTTGTTGTTTGAAACACTTTCCACACTGACAGCAAGTGAAAATACTCCTAGTTCCAGTCTTTTGAGCACTTTTTTGTTTAGAAGTATTTTCAGACTCTATGGAACAAAAAGACTTTTCTACAGATATGAAATCATGAAGATTTTCAAACTGATCTTTCTTTTCAGTTTCATGCAGATCTTCCCTCTCCTCTTTCAGCGCTGTTAGGTCTAAGGTAGAAAAACAAAGAGATAAAAGTTAACCCCAGTTTAATGGCACAAAGCAATTAACATCACAACATGTAGATATCTAATGCATGTATGCTAGATCCTATACCAGGGTGTCCAAAGTTTAAGTTGTCTGTTATACAATTAATTAAATCTAGGAAATCTATATAGACTGATCTCAATTATTATGTACTATTTTATGTCCCCTAGGGGATAAAATTCAATAAACTTAGAGAGACTAGGAAAAAAGAAAGGGGACAAACTCCGCACTCAACCGACAGATGGAAAATTCATCACACAACAATTCTTTCTGAGGTATTATTAAGGGGGCAATTATGTTTTGCCAATGTTAAGCCAATCCTACAAGTGGGCTGTTACACTGACCTTTTAACTGGAAAACACCAAAACAGACTGCGGAGGAAAACGGTCATTAATCGCTCAGAAATCTTATTTATAAATTTTAAATTACTCAATTTTAAATGTTTCTCTCAAAAACAGTAAACAGTATAACATTATAACAGTAAAATTATAATCACACCTCTGGAAACACAATATAAAAATACTTTAAAAGAAAACAGCCAATATTTTCACACCAATTGAAAGTGAAAAAGTGAAAGTGAAGTGACGTGCCAACTGCCAAGCATGGTGAATTGTGCTCTGTGTTGAATTCATCAAAACACACACACACACACACACACACACACACACACACACATGTTGGGTTTACATGTTTTATGGGGACATTCCATAGGCGTAATGGTTTTCATACTGTACAAACCATACTTTCTACAGCCCTACACCTAAACCTAGCCCTCACAGGAGATTGTGCAAACTTTTACTTCATCAAAAACTCATTGTGCATGATTTATAAGCCTGTTTCCTCATGGGGACCTAAGAAATGTCCCCACAAGGTCAAAATCTACTGGTATTTGGTCCCCACAATGTGATGAATACCAGGTACACACACACACCAGGAACATACAGCCGGAGCACTGGGCAACTAATGCTATTAAACTAATCTGGTCCAAGGAAGGCTAACTTTCAGGCTAAGCTGAATCCTGTAACACGGACCAATAGGAATGCACTGATTTTACTTACAACAACTTGTACATTACAATTTTACACCTCACATAATTACATCAGAATTTAACTTACATGCTAATGCTTTTGTTTTGGCTTATTTTTTTGTCAGGCTTGCTTTATATTTACAACACTGTTTTCTCCTATTTTGTACTGTTTTTCTGTATGTCCTACATTGTCTTGGTCTACAAAAAAAAAAAAAAAAAAAGGTTTTGGAAAATGAAATGATCTTACTAGAAGAACTGCATTAAAAAAGTATCATCTGTTCCATTTGTATAGTTTCAGTGAGCTTTTATGAGGTTTCACGTATGCACAGTAAGGCGAATTTAATGTTTTCTGACATTTCAGTGTGGATGAGAAAATTTTAAAACAAAAAGGCTGTTTTCAATTGTATGTGGATTTATTTAGGTGTAGCCTAAGTGTTCACTTGTTTTATTTGCTTACCAAATTCTTTAAAGTAACATGTAGGTAACATTTTAAGGTTTGCTTTGTTCAAACTAAATTATTTTCTTAGTACTTAGCATAATCAGCATAGCATATGCATATCTTAGCATAATTAGCTAAAGTGCTAGAAATCAATGGTTTTAGTATAAGAAGCAGATATATATGTGTGTGTGTGTGTGTGTGTGTGTGTGTGTGTGTGTGTGTGTGTGTGTATATATATATATATATTTTTTTTTTTTTTGGTTTAGGCTAATTCCTTATTGTTACAACTTAAAGGCATGATCTCATAATAACAACTGCCCAGTGCTAAAGCAGGATCTCCTCAGCTGCACTTAAAGACAGATCTCAACACTTCTGTCAAATGTCAAAACATTTCTACGCTTGTGTGACATTATTCATAGATAATTAATTTCCGTAATGAGCTTTGAGAATAAAAATCAACCTGTTTGTTCCTCAGTATCTTCACGTTTCAATGTTTCTTCAATCTTCATGTCTTCACTCTCCTCTTTAATAAAATCCATCTTTCTTTGTTCCTCAGTTTCTTTATGTTTGACTCTGAATGTTTCTTCAATCTTCATGTCTTCACTCTCCTCTTTAATAAACACCATCTTTATAATAGTGTGTCACGTGGATCTCAGCTGATTCAGGATGGGTTTTCTGTGTGTTTGGACACTTTTGTCCTGTTTAAGATTAGAATAATTAACAAAAAGTAAATTATTCTCAAAAAAAATTCTGCAACGGGGGTGCCTACACATATCTGCCCGATATGTGGCAGAACATTCCGTGCCCGTATTGGCCTTATCAGCCACTTGCGGATACACCGTGGACAGTATACAACTTGATAGATGTTTAGGTCTTCTTCGAAAACGATGGACGAATACATACATACATGCACTGGTAAGAGACTCAGTCAGAGTCAGTGGCGCCTCCAAGGGGGGGCCAGGGGGGGCCGCGGCCACCCCTAAAA
This sequence comes from Garra rufa, assembly GCF_049309525.1. Classification (NCBI taxonomy): domain Eukaryota; kingdom Metazoa; phylum Chordata; class Actinopteri; order Cypriniformes; family Cyprinidae; genus Garra; species Garra rufa. The sequence goes on from NC_133361.1 coordinate 86,375,843, forward strand.
TGAAACTGGCCACCCCATTGGCCCCCCCAACCAGCAAGAGTGGAGTTTTTTTAGAATAATAATTTTATTTTATAAATTAACACGGACATTGACAAAACACAATATTAGAAATAATAATAAACTTCTATGATGTGTAATGTAGAATACGCTCTCAACCCCTCCACCTCTTGAGTTGCAGCGACTTCAAGCACTCTCACAAGCGCAGCCACACCGCGAAGCATGCATAAATAGTTCAGTTTTGTATGCAATGACAAAGAGATTATATTATATTTCGTTTCGTTATTATTTTAAGTTAATTTAGAAAAGCGTTTGGAGCATTTTTTTGTTCGTTAAATGTTAGTTTTTGATTTTCAAAACGACCAGCGAGTCGATCATAGCCTATGTTTGATCAATTTAGCCTTCTCAAATAATCACGATTTGCCTAAAATAAAATCTCTGGATATCAAACTGTTCAATCATATTATATATGTTAGTTTAAACATTTAACATATATAAATGTACGCTGATAGACCCATATCCAATCGTTTGTGCATGCGGAAAGTGAAAGCTAATTTTGGGCTTTAAACTTTGTGACTTTATAAAAAAAGAAAACATAGAAGAAAACGTTCAGTGGGAGGGGAGGGGTTCGCGATGGGCTCCCCCTGGCCAAGGGCCCCTATTACTCTGTTCCACTGTCCCCCTGTCCCCCTGCATAGAAGATGCACTTCTGTCCACGGCCATAGCCAGTAATGAGGTCACCGAGGTCCGGACCTCGGTCATTTTTTTATATTCAAATATAAAATGTCAAGCTCTCTGAATGATTATTTAGCCGTTTAATTTAGCCGATTATTTAGCCACCTCATATCACATGAGTGTTTTCAATTCATCTTGCTGCGAGAAGCCAGCGCAGTGAACGGGGCTTGAGAGCGCGTTGAGTGAGAGCGCGGGTGCAGCCTCTGTTTGTTTCCAAATCCACCTATTATACGTGTTTTTTTGACTCGTTTTTCCAATTTAGTGTGACGCTTTGGGACGTTTATGAAGTGGAAAGTTGAACGTTAGTGTTAGTGATATTTTAATCATATTTACAAAACACAAGCTTTGAACTTATTTCGGATATCTTTTTCTTTTTTTTTTTTGTAATTGCTTGTTTTTCGTAGCAATATCTGACAACATTGTACATTCATAAAAAAAGCTTATATACTATCTGTAACTTAATTGCTGACAGGAATATACCACAATCGGTAAGACAAACGCATGATCAACGTTATTATCTGAAAGAAATGTATAACACTATCAAAAACAATAGCATAATACAAATCTGTTTGTTACAGAATGAAATAGGCTACTGGCCAGCAGGAAGACGTCTCGTGCTCTTAAGTTAACCTTAAGTCATCAAAAAACATTAATTAAAGCAGTGTTTCTCAACTGGTGGTCGCGGAGAGTGTGCAGTCAAAGAAACAACAAACGTAATTCTTTTTTTTTTCTTACGCTAGAATAAATGTAGTGCATTTGTGGGTGTTATTATAGCAGAATTCTTAACACCTTACTCCGGACCTCACTAATTTTTAAACCCTGGTTACGGCCTTGAACAGAAGCGTTTTACAATAATTAACCGAAACTGAAAGCAAAATCTTTTATTAGGCTATGAAATCCTTAAAAATGCAATTCTCTCTAAAGACGCGTCCAATGAGGAAATGGCGTGTCAGGATCGTCAGCTTAATTTTTTTTTTTTAAATATTACCTTACTATTTCCCCTGAAACATTGATGGTAATTACCTCTGCCTGTGCTTCGTGGCAAGCTTTAGGCTATTGCATGCGCATGATCGCGCAACTCTTCAAACTGCGCTGGAGGCAAGCTCGATGCTGCCCGTCGGGCTCGGGCTGCACTTGTATTAAACTTGTGTCTATTTTGATGAATATGCCGATTAAATATCTGTGCTTTCTTGTTTATTATTAATCTCATTTGAAATTTATTTGCACTCCAAATAAAGACGAGGTTATTTGCAGTTAAATTGCAGAGCGACTTTTTCTATTTTGCTCTGTACAGAGCATAGTAAGTAATACTTAAGTTTTAAAGCCTATAACTTTATATGCTAACAGAAATAATGCCAAAAATTATTGTCTTCAATCAGATTTAGGCATTCAATTTTTTGTACTGTGCCACCCTAACATTTTTACTGGCCCCTTTCGGCCACCCTATGAAAAAAATCCTGGAGGCGCCACTGGTCAGAGTAATACTTAATGGGAAATGACTTGACTAAAATATATATTACACACATAGTCCTGGGGACCCCACTCTGCACTTTTTGTGTCTTCCTTATCTGACACACTCAGTTCAGTTCACTGAGTGCTCTACTAAAGAGCTGATGATCTGAATCGGGAGTGTTAAATAAAAGGACCACGGAAAGTGACGAGGTGGTCGAGTGGTTAAGGCGATGCAAGGCTAATCCGTTGTGCTCGGCACACCTTGGTTTGTGTGGGTTTGAATTCCGTCCTCTTCATTTGATGATTTATGTTGGACTTTCAAATAGTCCTTTGCGTGTTCAAAAATGGTTCAGGAGTCAATCTATCAAAGTTTAAAAGTTTTATTAAGTTCAGCAAATAGGAGAAATCAAGAGTATCAAACAGCGCTGGAGAAGAATTCTGTTCTTCCGAGTTCTTCTGAATTCTCTTTCAGAAAACACTCCCTTAAATATCATAGTTGTCTGCTATCTATTGACGTCTTCCGTGTATCTTCTCTTGACTGCTGGCGTCTAAAGCAGAAGTTTCTTTCCACCACCCACACACGGCTCACGTCCTGCTAAACCTTTAAAAGTATCTGTTCTTATCTATGCAGGACATAACAGGACGTGCTATCCTCAGCAGTCTGCAACATTTCTCTGCACTGTGCACATAATTTTTCATTTAACCCTTTCAGACAGTTTCACAGTGATTAGCACTCTATAGTTTATTTATTAAAGCTTTCTTATGCAAATGGAAAATATATAAAACATATTCAAACTGAAAAGTACCACAAATCCCTCTCTTGGCCTCTGAAAGAGGCCACATCTCATAACACAAACATAAAAATCTTCTACAATGCATGTTAATAACCTTTTTTTTCAAAGTCTAATATGTCCAGACGAGCCTAGGTCGAAAACCTCAGTGAGGAAAGACACCTAGGCGGCCCCCTAGTTGGCGTATGGGCAGCCACCACATGTTCGTCTGACACATCATATCAGACTGTCAAGATACATTGACATTTTACCCTAGTCTACATTGCATACATATGAGGTTACAAAATAAATGTCCCTATAAATGCCCTATAAAACCAGTGTGCTCAGACAGGACTGGGCCGAAAACGCCCACGGGGAAAGACGCCCAGACGGTCCCCTAATTTGCAATTGGGCGACCACAACATGTCAGCTGAGACAATCACACTGAAAGTATCTAAGCTAAACATTTCTACACATTCCTTCTAGGCTCAAAACATCTACTTAACATCTCTATATAACACACAATATATGATGAATCAGGATCTGCAAGAAAGCACAGTTAATAGAGAGAGAGAGAAAGAGAGACAACATTCACAAGTTACTATTCAGGGTGGCCGCAGATCCTTAAAAAGTCTTAAAAAGTCTTAAATTCCGTTGTCCTAAAATAAGGCCTTTAAATGTCTTAATTTGTCTTAAATCTAAATCCAAGGGTCTAATTTTTTTTTTTTTTTACACTTTGAGAAGGAAAAGTTTATCGTTTGGAGGAGAATCTCCTGCACAGGTTCTAAATCTGTTCTGTTGCTAGACACGCGCTTGCTTGACAACGCCGCAGTGTTGCCAGATTTAGAGGGTTTCCGCCCAACTACACGCATTTGATTCGCAGATTAACTGTTAAGTTTAACCATCATAGAGTAAAAGTTAGCACATGTTTTTACGTTGCCGCACACACCTGACGCGAGCACGCGCAGAGAGAGAGAGAGAGGAGAGAGAGGCGCGCGGCGCGATTCACACAGATTGATTCCTCTTTAACTGCTATTTGAACGGAAACGTACATACCAAGTCATGTCTTAATACCCGTTTTGGTATTCTGTTTAACAGTCATTTATGTCTTCAGTGAACCGAAACAGCTGAGAAAGAGATGCGTGCCAGTATTCGGTTCGTACATTTGGCCTTAAAGGGACAGCGTCCTATAAATACCTGCAGTGAGAAACACTAGTTATTTTACAATTAATTATTAAATTTCCCCTCCTGAATACTAGTGTTATTGATTTTATTACCAACTTTATGTTGTATTCATTTACACTTTTCATTTTTGTAATTGGTCTTGTTTTGTTACTGAACTTTAGTTTAGCTAGTAGTTTTTGCTGTGGATGAGAAGTAGCCTTTTTTTTTTTTTTTGATCCGAAAAATGATCTGATCCATGACTCAAGATCCGTGTTTGTTACACTGTTACATTGGCTTCATGGAATAGAAAATAATTTCTTCTTCTGGAATAGCGTTTTCTGTTGAATATTCCCAAGAATAATCAGTTAAATAAAATAATAGTTTAAAATATCTTCATAGTTTTGTGCTAGACTTTTGCGGGACTTTCAATTTGGTCTTTTATACCTTAAGTGGTTTGTAGTCTGAGTCTCACTTCCTATAGCTCTCTCATACCTGGTCAGGGTCTTTTCCTGTGTGTGTATGTGTTTGTGTGACACCTGTATTTTGTGTGTCACCTGTATCCTCCCTCTCTTGGACCTGTGAAGCAAGGTCCACTCTGGTGTCCTCCAAGGATCTGGACGGAGGATCCGCCGGACAACACTGGCTCAGGTGGTACCATGTATCACCTTTTCCTGCAAGACTAACACAGTGAGAAGTGTGTGCAGTTACCTAAAGTGGAGCAGTCCAACGATGTTCTCTCCATTTGCTCTTGATTGTTTGTAGCAATATGTCAATTTGATCTGTGCACAAATTTTAGCCAATTCACGAATTTGTGTTCTGGGGCAGCAATGTCAAAACTCAGGGAGAAGGGACGTCACATCTGGCTCTGTTTATGGCCATATCTGCATCCTCATTCAATGGTAGGTCAATTCTTTGGGAATGACCAGTGCACTTAATAATAGCCACTTTGCTAGGTAGCGTGGTGGCTTCTGGAGAGCTCTCTCGCTTCTTTCTAATGAGTAATTGGCCGGCCGGACGAGGTTGTGAATCCACATCTGACCCACACAGGCAGCTCCACATGGGCCGCGGAAACTGCGTATGCAGAATCAGAGTAGATATTTGCTGTTTTACCCTCAGAGTGTCTCAATGCATTGATCAATGCTAACAGTTCTGCTTTCTGTGCTGACTGTTTGCCCACTAGGGGTTCTGCTTTTACTGTCACAAATTTGTCACCCTGCAATTCAACCACAGCAAATCCTGCCTTCAATGTTCCATCATCTGCTCTGTGACAGCTACCATTAGTAAAAAGCGTGATAGGGTGGTCTGTTTCAGGAAGTTGACTGGCCAATAAACCTTCCCTACTGCTTTGTCAATAAATGTACTGCGTACCTTTTCCACTTTGCATCATCACTGCCTGGTACCTCAGGGGACTGTTCCATTGCTTGAGTCACACCAGCTGGAGCTCCATGCAACACTGCTGCCCTGAAAATTCTATTAGTGACAGGGTTAGACATAGGGTTTTCTCTACATTCACATCCTCCTGTAGTTCTAAAACTCCCCCTTTTACTCTATAAAGTGTATTCCAGTTTCCCTAACTGGCAACTGTTTCACTCTCCGTCCTACGGTTGGATTGTAGGGAGGTGGTAGGTCTGGGTATAATTTTTCTTTTTTTTTTTTTTTTTTTTTTTTTATGGATTTTTTTTTTTTTTTTTTTTTTTTTTTAATTAGTATTTTAACAAGACCATACATAATGTACGTCAATGAAAGAAAAGTTACAGATCGTCTCAATATAAACCCAATCAAAACCCTCCCACCCACATGACATTCAAATATAAAGTAAAAAAATAAATAAATAAATAAATTAAAAAAAAAAAAGGGAAGAAAACTAAATAATAAATTAAATAAACAAATACATAGAATTAAGAAACATTCCTCTCTCAAAAATGAGTCTTCACTCTTTCCAGAAGTTAATTATTGTGTATCAGTGCTGGTATCAGGAGAACAGAGTAAGCCTTTGATGTGATCTAAGAAAGTTTTCCAGATCTTATGAAAAGATTTGAGAGATCCTGAAAGCGAGAATCTTAACTTCTCAAGTTTTATACAGCAAAAGATTTCTCGGATCCACATATCATGCGATGGAGGAATGACATGTTTCCACTTCATAAGAATGGCTCGTCTAGCTAAAACAGTAGTAAAGGCGATGATATGTCGGGATGAGGCAGTCAAATCAGGTCTCGAGGAAATGCCAAAAAGTACTGTCAAGGGGTTAGGGGTTAAGTCTATGTTAAGAACATTACTAAGTGTTTCAAATATATTGGACCAAAAGTCTGTCAACCGAGGGCAACTCCAGAACATATGGAGATGGTTGGCAGGAGATTGCTTGCAGCGATGACAAGCATCACTCCTATCTGGAAACATTTTTGCTAGTGTGGCATTTGTTAAATGTGCCCTATAGAGCACTTTACATTGCAATAGCCCATGTCTGGCGCATATGGAAGAGGAGTGCACCAGATTTAAAATTGATTCCCATTGATCATCGGTGATAGAGATACCTAGGTCATGCTCCCAAGATTCTCTAAGAGAAACAGCGGGGTCTACATTAAGTGCACTTATCAAATTGTAAATAACTGAGATTAAATGCTTCTGGCTTGCACCTAAAGTGAGAAAGTGATCAAGAGGGCATTCAGGAGGACGGTTGGGAAAGTGGGGAAACAGTTTCTTAACAAAGTGTCTAGTCTGAAAGAAACGAAACAAATGACTACTGGGCAGACTGTACTTAGTGGACAAAAAAGAAAAAGATGCAAACACCCCATCTACATACAAGTCATTGAGCTCAACCAGCCCGTTGACTGCCCAATTGCGAAAAGCCTGATCAGAGCATGAGGGGGAGAAAAAATGATTATTTAAGATGGGTGTGTGAATAGAAGCCCTATGTAAACCAAAGTGTTTCCTGAATTGGACCCAAATTTTGATAGTACTAGTAACAACTAGATTAGATGAAATTCTACTGATGGCTAAAGGAAGTTGAAAACAGATAGCAGAATACAAAGTGCCTTTTGTTGATGCAATCTCTGAATGAACCCAGGGGGGGCAATCAACAGCCTGGGCAGAACTCTTCCAATAGAGAATCTTATTAATATTACAAGCCCAGTAATATTGTTGGAAGTTGGGAAGTGCAAGTCCTCCCTTAGACTTAGGAAGCTGGAGAACTGATTTCTTAAGGCGTGCAGGCTTGTTTGCCCAAATAAATGAACGCAAAATACCATCAAAATTAGTAAAAAAAGACTTATTAATGCAAATTGGAATATGTTGAAAAAGATAAAGGAATCTGGGTAAGATAACCATTTTCACAAGATTAATGCGGCCCACAAGGGACAAAGGAAGCGAAGACCACCTAGACATGTCTAGCTTGGTTTTATCAACAAGCGGTTGAAAGTTTTTGACAAATAAGTTATTAAACGAATTGGTAAAAAAAACACCCAAGTATTTAAATCCACCTGATGCTATTCTAAAGGGAAAAAGAGAATACGAGATCTTACTAGCCTCAGGGTTGACAAAAAATAATTCACTTTTTTGCAGATTGATCTTATAACCAGAGAGATGACCAAATTTATCTAGAATGTCCAGAATCACAGGCAAGGAGGAGACAGGGTTAGAAATGTACAGTAAAAGATCGTCTGCATAAAGAGAAAGTTTATGAGTTAAACCATAACGTGATATTCCCTCAAAACCGGTATGACTACGAAGCAAAATAGCTAGAGGCTCTATGGCAAGATTAAAAAGTAAAGGAGAAAGGGGACAGCCCTGACGTGTCCCACGCCGAAGAGAAAAAAGAGGTGAATGCAAGCCATTAGTATGTACTGAAGCAACCGGTGATGAGTAAAGGAGCTGGATCCAAGAAATAAAGTTAGAGTCAAAGCCAAACTTCTCTAAAATAAAAAATAAATAAACCCACTCAACCCTGTCAAATGCCTTCTCAGCATCTAAAGACAGAATTATTTCCGGTGAATCAGATGGGGGGGAGAAAAGAATATTAAGAAGCCTCCTAGTATTAAAGAATGAATGTCTTCCTGGTGTAAAACCCGTCTGATCTAGACAAATTAAAGATGGTAGTACCAACTGAAGACGACACGATAAGACTTTGGCCAAAATTTTAAGATCAACATTAAGGAGTGACACCGGTCTGTAGCTACCACAAGAGGTGGGGTCTTTTTCTTTCTTAAGAAGCAGGGAGATTGAAGCCTCACATAAAGTCGGAGGAAGACGGCCTTCCTTAAAAGAATCATTGTATAACCTAGCCAAGACAGGAGTTAGTGAGGAGGAGAATGACTTATAGAACTCGGCTGTAAAACCGTCTGGGCCAGGTGACTTACCAGATTGCATAGATTTAATTGCTTCTTGTATCTCTACTTCAGTGATTGGCCCACCTAGGTTGTTGACAAAAGTTTCATCGATTTTTGGAAAAGTTAATGAATTAAAGAAATCAAATCTTGTCGCACAATTTGAGGGGCTCTCAGACATATACAATGTGGCATAATAATCTAAAAATATAGAATTAATCCCTGTTTGATCTGATATCAGTTCACCTGATGTCGATTTGACTTTTGAAATCCATCTAGAGGCACTGGCCATGCGAGCTTGATGAGCCAAAAGCTTGCCCGCTTTGTCACCGTGTTCAAAAAAACGTTGCCTGCATTGTCTAAGTTGCCTTGCTGTTATATTTGTCATCAGAAGATCATATTCTGCCTGTAACTGTACACGTTTAGTATAAAGAGAGGAGGAGGGGGAAGAGGCATATAAAGCATCTAACTTGTAGAGATCATCTGCAATTGAAGACAGTCTAACTGTTTCATTTTTTCTTAAATACGAGACGTAAGAAATAACTTGTCCACGAATAAAAGCCTTAAAAGCTTCCCAAAGAGTAAGACTATTGATATCTGGAGTCTGATTAAGATCAAAATATAAATTAATCTGCGTAGCAATGAAATCTTTAAAATCATCATCTGATAATCTAGATGAGTCAAATCTCCAGGTTGGAGGTATGAATCTGCCAGGGAATAAAACTAAATCAATAGACACAGGGGCATGATCAGAAATAACTACTGTGTGATATGTACAAGCTTTAACACAGTTTAACAATTTGTTATCCAGGAGGAAGAAATCAATCCTTGAAAATGTATGATGTACATGTGAAAAGAACGAGAAAACTTTATCTTGAGGATTCTTGACTCTCCAGGGATCAGAGAGTCCCAATCGAAAGGCATAATCTGATATTACTTTGGCCGATTTAGACAGGGAAGTCTGATTAGATGAAGACCTATCCAGCGAAACATCCTGGACCAAATTGAAATCCCCCCCAATAATTATATGATGATCATTCACATTTGGAAGGTTTGAAAATAACTTAATAAAAAACTCATCATTATCCCAATTGGGGGCATAAACTGAAACTAGAATGACTGGAACATTATGAAGCTTACCTGAGACCACCACAAAACGACCATTTGGGTCTGAAATTGTGTGAGTCTCTTCAAACATGACCTTTCTATGTATAATAATAGCCGCCCCACGAGCTCTCTGAGAGAATTTGGAATGGTACAAGTGACCCATCCAAGCTCTTTTAATACGGAGTAAATCTGCAGTTCGCAAGTGTGTTTCTTGCAGAAACATAATATCAGTCTTTAGTTGCTGTAAATGCAATAGTACTTTACCAGCCTTGACACTATTATTCATTCCTTTGACATTCCAAGAGACTAGGCGCAGCCTATGGCCTGCCATTGTAGAAACATTAGCCATTTTATAGTTTTAAAATCTCAACAGAATTCTGAAAAGGTTCACACTGAAATAGAGAAAGATGAGAGGAATGAAGAAAATAAGCCAAAAATCTAAAAAGAAAAAAGAAAAAAAAGAAAAATGAAACATAGCAAAAAAAACCACCCCACAGAAAAACTTGACTTAACTGAGCGCTCAGGCTCGACATCTTATACCACTTCTACCTCTCTAGGTCAAGCTCCCCCACATTACCAAAAATTAGAGCCCACACACTCACATGCAAAAAATACATAAATAAAAACAAATAAACATTAAAAAAGCACAAGAACAAAAGAAGTCAGTCATGAATCAAGAACATGACTTCAACAGTACCCCACTGCAATGAAAGAATTAGTAATCAAAGAAGAAAAGAGAAATATAAGAATCAAACTAATCAGTAGAGAACCCCATATATTACCTAATTGTTCAATAAAAATGACCTTTTGTAATGTATGTCATACAAATCACTAATTAAATAAGGCTCTTACGGTACACCAAAACAGGATAAACTTTTCCTTAAAGAGGTAAACACTGAACGTAGTTCGAAACATGAAATTTCAGCTAACTTAGCTATATTACCAATGGTCCAGCTTGTATCAATTACAAAATTCAATAGAAATAAACAGGGACATTTTCATACATTGTCATAATATATATACATCTTACATTATTAATGTAAATGCAGTAAATTTACCACTGCGAAAATAAAAATCAATGCCCCAAATACAACTTTGGACCAAAAAAAAAAAAAAAACTACCAGCAAAATCTCAACATATGTGCACCCATATAAATAGGCTACTTATACCAACCTATATCACTATGTATATTTCCCTTATTTATAAGTCTGTTTAACTATAACTTCTGGATGAGGCAGAGACAGACTATGCCGTAGACATAAAAAAGGATAGTCGGTGCCGCAAACAGCCGGCTGTACATCAGATATTTTGAATGAATGATGCAACTAGTTCGTTGCTAAGGAGAGTCAGTCTGGGCTGATGCCACGTACTCTTCGGCCTCAGACACGGACGAGAACGACCTCCTACTCCCGTCTTTGGTCCTGATGGACAGCCTCGCAGGGAAGAGCAGGGTTGGTCTGAGTCCCAAATTGTACAGTTCCGTCATCACCTGTCTATATTTAGATCGTTGTGCCATCACTTCAGGTGCATAGTCCTCATATATAGCGATCGGGCTACCTTGGAACATCAACTTGCCTCTTTTAGCTCGAGACTCGCGGATGATCAGCTCTTTTTGCTGATAACGGTGCAGCCGGATGATGACAGCGCGCGGCTTTTCCCCGGCCGCGGGTTTTCCGACGAGAGCCCTGTGGGCACGGTCAATCTCGGGTGGCGAAGACAAGACATCCTTCCCCAGGACGTCAAATAAAAGCTGTGAAAAGAACGAAGAAGGACGGGGTCCCTCAATCGATTCCGGTATGCCAATTATACGAACATTGTTACGGCGGCTGCGTGATTCGAGATCCGTAACTTTAGCTAACAGCTTAGCATTGCTGTCAGACAGAGCGGTGCACGTCGCTTCCAGCGCAAGCATGCGTTCGTCAAGAGCATTAGCATTGGACTCGAGAGAGGCAATCTTTGAAGAATGATCCGATACTGCCGTTTGAACACAGTCTATCTTGGTCTCGAGTGAGGATATAGTAGATTTAAATTCGGCCGATAAGGCCTGGCGATGTTCATCCAACAGTTTAGCAATCGCCGCCATATTGAGCTCGCTGGAATCGCTGTCAGTCGGGTCCGTTTTAGGTTCCTTTCTGCTTTGTTTACTCGCTTTTGAGGCCATGTTAACAACAGAGTAAAAATTTCGTCCTTGTGATCTGTTTAAAAGTGAAATTAACGTTTGGAGTGGCTCAAAAGAAACAGTCAGAGCGGGAGGTACGCGCCAACACGTCTACTCCATCTGCCGTCCGGAAGTCGACCTCCTGGGTATAATTTTTCTGCTGCAGGAGCTGTGGGTGTGAAAGGGGAAATGGCTTTCTTTGTCTCAGCTTCAGCTTCCTGTTTTTTGCTCAGCTTGGTTTTAATATAGCTGCTGCAAGTCTCTAGCCCATCTTCTACGATTTGCATCTAACTCTTTTTCTCTTTTTGCATGTGCTCGCCTCTGCAATAGCCCCACTTCCTCTTTTCTGTGTCTCTGAAGCGCTTCTTGCGCTCTTTTTTCTTTCACCCCTACTTTCTGAAACAGAGAACCCTTCTTTTCCATGCAATCATCACCAAAATGCTCAATCATTTCATGTTTACAAGTTTCCAATTCTAACATGCGTGTTTTCATATCTTTTGGATCAGTTTGGGTTTTTACAATTTCAATCATTTTATCCCACTGTTGTCCGAGCGTAGGACAATCATATTCCGTACATTCCCTGTCAAATTCACCCTCCATGACGTCTTTTATGGTCTGCGCGCTCCCTACTCTGTCCCTCGCTAGCGTCACTCACGCTCCGATGCACCTAAACTGCCCCTAGTTATACAGAGTAAACTTCACTGAAAAACCTTTATTATAGTGAGCAAACTCACTTTTCACTGGAAAACCTTTATTATAGTGAGCAAACTCACTTTTCACTGGAAAACCTTTATTATAGTGAGCAATCTCACTTTTCACTGGAAAACCTTTATTATTATGAGCAAACTCACTTTTCCAATTACCTTTTTTATAGTGAGCAAACTCACTGCCTCAGTCGGGGAGGTCTTTAGATCTTACGCCAGTACCACCCTCGTCAGGTGTGGAATTCTGCAAGATCCCCGACTAAATTTAACCCACAGTATCGCGTCCCAAAATGTATTTCACAACACTATTCAGTAACAAGATAAATTCTCTTAACTAAAATACTGTTGATTTCTCCACCGACATCAGAAAATAGTCCAAATTCAACACTTGATTTAGAATAATCAATCGCAGAATTTAATTAAAAAGGTTTCTGCTTACCTTTTGATTATGAGCCGGCTCTTTGTGTTGAATTCAGATATTTCCCTTTGTCTCAGAAAACACCATCACGTCGGAGGTCACCAAATTGTTGGACTTTCAAATAGTCCTTTGCGTGTTCAAAAATGGTTCAGGAGTCAATCTATCAAAGTTTAAAAGTTTTATTAAGTTCAGCAAATAGGAGAAATCAAGAGTATCAAACAGCGCTGGAGAAGAATTCTGTTCTTCCGAGTTCTTCTGAATTCTCTTTCAGAAAACACTCGCTTAAATATCAAAGTTGTCTGCTATCTATTGACGTCTTCCGTGTATCTTCTCTTGACTGCTGGCGTCTAAAGCAGAAGTTTCTTTCCACCACCCACACACGGCTCACGTCCTGTTAAACCTTCAAAAGTATCTGTTCTTATCTATGCAGGACATAACAGGACGTGCTATCCTCAGCAGTCTGCAACATTTCTCTGCAGCACCGTGCACATAATATTTCAATTAACCCTTTCAGACAGTTTCACAGTGATTAGCACTCTATAGTTTAGTTATTAAAGCTTTCTTATGCAAATGGAAAATATATAAAACATATTCAAACTGAAAAGTACCACACTTATCCATTTGCAAAGGTATTGTAGATGAGATGCTAAGTAATAATGGTGAAAGTTAGGTGCTGCTAAACCACCTTGAGCTTTATTTTTTTGTAACTTTTGTAAACTTATTTTAGGTTTCTTGTTTTTCCAGTAGAATTTGCTTATAGATTGATTTAATGAGGTGAACCATTTCTTAGTTGGCTGTACAGGTGTCATGGTAAATAAGTAAAGGACTTTTGGTAGTATACACATTTTAACTGTTGCAATGCGGCCTATAATGGAAAGTGGTAAGTTCATCCATCTAGTTAAGTCATCTTCTATCTTTTTTAGTAGTGAAATAAAATTAAGGTTAAATAAGTCAGATAGGTTCTGGGAGATTTTTATTCCTAAATATGTTATATTATTTATTGAGAAGGGCGTATTCTGTATACTAGTGTCATGTGAATTCATATTCAGTGGTAGAATTGTTGATTTGGTCCAGTTTATGGAATAGTCTGATACAATCGAATATTTATTGATGAGTTTAATTATTTCTGAGAGAGATATTTGGGGGTTTTGTACAAACAGTAATATATCATCTGCATATAAAGAAATTTTATGATTAGTGTTATGTGATATTACTCCATGGATGTTATCATTCTGTCTTATTGCAGTAGCCAGAGGTTCTATAAATAAAGCGAAGAGTAATGGAGATAGTGGGCAACCTTGTCGAGCCCCTCGCTGAAGTTGGAATGGTGAGGATATTTTACCATTTGTTATAACAGAAGCTAATGGTTTATTATATAATGTTTTAATCCAGTTGAAAAGAGAGTCTCCAAATCCAAATTTTTTAAGTGTAGTATAAAGAAAGTGCCAATTAACTTTATCAAAAGCTTTTTCTGCATCCAGTGATATGATTATAGTTTTTTCCTTATTTTGCTTTCATATGTTCATTATATTGAATAATCGTCTGGTATTATTTGATGATTGGCGTCCCTTTATGAAACCTGTTTGATCAGGATGAATGAGGGATGTAATTACTGATTCCAGACGGGTTGCTAAAGCTTTGCTTATTATTTTTAAATCTGTATTAATAAGAGATAATGGGCGATAACTAGTGCGTAATGTTGGGTCTTTATTTGGTTTGAGTAAAATTGTAATTAACGCTGTGTTCATATGTGCTGGAATAGAAGAAGTATTTTTAATTTCTGTTGTCATTTGCATGAATAATGGTGATATAGTTGACCAGAAGTGTTTATAAAATTCAGGTGGGTACCCATCTAAGCCTGGTGCTTTGTTGTTTGATAGTGAGTCAAGAGCCTGTTTATATTCAATTTCTGATATAGATTTATCTAATGATTCTCTTTGTGTTGAGGTTAAACTGGGTAAGATTATTTTATTGAGGAATATATTAGTGTCTTTGGTATTTGGATCTTTGTCATTACTATACAGATGTTTATAGAATGTGCGAAAGGTGTCATTGATATCCTGTATGGTGTGGAGTGTCTTTACTTCTGTGTTCTTAATTATAGGGATTTTTATTGTTTTTTCTCGATTACGTTTGAGTAAATTTGCTAAGTATTTACCTGATTTGTTACTATGCTCAAATATTGTGTGTCTAAGACATTGTTTTTGAAATTCTATCCGTTTATTTATAATAGCTTCATAATCATCTTTAGTTTTGTTAATCTCCTTTAAAATCTGTTCATCAGGATTACGGGAGTAACTATTGTGTAATGTGTGTATTTTATTTTAAGTTCTTTTCTAATTTTTGTTCTTTTTTGAATTTATATGTAGAGTATGATATAATTTTTCCTCTTAAAACAACTTTAGCTGTTTCCCAGAGAGTTATTGCAGAAGTGCCTGGTATGTTATTTGTTTCCATGAAAAATGCCCATTCTTTTTTAAAATATTCATTAAAGTCTTTGTCTTTAAGCAGTGATGTATTCATCCTCCATCTAAATGATTTTTTTTGCAACATCTGTATTATTGATAGATATAGTGACTGGGGCATGGTCAGATATGATGATAGGATTAATTGTTGTATTTAAAATGTCTGGGATGAGAGAGTTGCTTGTTAAGAAATAATCGATACGCGAGTATGATTTATGAACTGCTGAAAAATAAGTGTATTCTCTTGAATTCTGGTTTCTCAGTCTCCAGCTATCGCCAAGACCAAGGTCAGTCATGTATTGTTTAATGGTTTCTGTGGACTGCCATGGCTTAAATTGTGGTGGTGTATTTGATTTGTCTTGGGTTGGATTAATAACTGTATTGAAGTCACCTCCAATAATGATAACTGACTGAGAAAGGTTTGCTACTGATGAGAAAAAATTATGGAAAAATTGGGGGTCATCTGTGTTTGGTCCATATATATTAGCGATAGTTATTGTTTTGTTATTAAATGATATGTTGATGATAACGTATCGTCCTTCTGGGTCACATATAGCTGATTGATTAAAAACTGCAATGTTTTTACTGATTAATATAGCTACGCCTCTTTTCTTTGAGTTGTAAGATGCAGAGTATATTTGTGTTAGATGTGTATTTGCTAATTTTTTATGTTCTGATTCCAAAAGGTGGGTTTCTTGTAATAGACATATATCTGCCTTAAGTTTTTTAAGGTGATTTAAAATTTTGGATCTTTTAGCTGGTGAGTTGATGCCCCGTACATTCCAGCTTACCAGTTTTAGATGTGACATTTTATATTAAAGGTTGTATCAGCGATTTCTAGCCTAAAACATAAAGTGTCAATTTCAGCTGACCTTTCTTCACGATCCGCTCGCTGCCTGCCCCATAAATTGTCTGTGAAAAAACCGCGTCTCTCTGGTCAGCCTAGGGTCCGAGATATGCCAAAAAAAACAATCGGTGCTATCAACTATTCAACAGATAAACAAACAGTGTTCCAACCAATCAGCGTCAGGGGTTTGGTGTTGTGGACTTTCCTACTGGTGCAGGGATGTGAGGGAGGCGGAGCGAAAGTCCACAACACCAAACCCCTGACGCTGATTGGTTGGAACACTGTTTGTTTATCTGTGGAAAGGTTGGTAGTGCCGATTGTTTTTTTTGGCATATCTGGGACCCTAGGCTGACCAGAGAGACGCGGTTTTTTCACAGACAATTTATGGGGCAGGCAGCGAGCGGATCGTGAAGAAAGGTCAGCTGAAATTGACACTTTATGTTTTAGGCTAGAAATCGCTGATACAACCTTTAAGGTAGTTTGTTGTTTTGTTTTAATGTCTGTACCTTATTATATAATCTAAACAAAAAAACTACACACAAGACATATTCAATACAAGACAGACAAAACATGAAGCCATTAGAGCACTTGGTTGCAAATGAGAATACAGACAACATATTGTGACGGTAGTCAACAGGTGTTTATGAATTATTTTGTATTGCAATCATTGGCGTTTTTTTTTTTCCTTATTTGTTTGTTTTTTGTTTTCCATTTAGGAACTATAACCAGGATATAGTGTTGTTTCTGTAAAGCTGGCCATCAACATATAGTCGGTCAACCGTGATGACCGCTTTCCTTCCATTCTGACGAAACTGTTTCATAATTGGGATTAATATTCTCCGTCTGTCCTGAATGACTCGTGGAAACTGATCGTTAAGCCCGAATGTGGTTCCTCGCAGTTCTTTACCCTTGCTCTTGATGAGTTCTTTCTGTTTGTAATGTTCGAATTTTGCAATGATGGGACGTGGACGTTTAGTGTCGGGGTTTTTATTGTTGATAGATCCGAGGCGATGAACGCGGTGGAAAGTTATATTATCGACCGTTTCTTTTGGGAGTTTGAGAGCAGAATGCATGAAATCTTTGATCGCTTGTTCCGGGTTATCTTGGGTTTGTTCTGGTATGCCTGAGAAGACCAAGTTGTCTCGCATACTACGGCACTGAATGTCTAATATGGATTCCTTCAGCAGTTTATTTTCAGTTTTGATACTGTTAATTGTTGTTGTGAGTTCTGATAATTTTGCATGCATTTCGTTGTTTTCTTTTTGCAGCGACTCTATCTGGGACTGACTAAAGTCGAGGCTGGATTTAAGATATTTGATGTCCTGATGGAGTATTTCAAGAATTGTCAGTTTATTGTTGATCGATTCTAGAAGACCCACCTCTATTGTCGTCGTTGTGGGATCTTCCTCTGACTCTGCTGAGTATTCCCGGCGTGGTTGTTTCTTTTTTGGTTGTGGCATGTTGATGAGTCTGCTGAAGTAGTCGTCTATGAAGTTTTCCAAGGTCTCCACTTTTGGGTTTAATCCGGTTCTAATATTAAAGCGTTGAAATGTGTACTAGTAGTTTTAAATATAGATCGGTTTGTTTGTTTCGGTTTATAGTTGTGTTCAGCGTGCGTTCAGCGCGCCGCCATGATGGATCACACCCGTTGTCTCGCGAGATCGTCACAGCTCACGCATGCTCCTCCTCCGCATTTGCACTTTCTGAAGCCCATTTGATTATGACTTATATTAGGCCTATATTTTTTTCGTTGTTGTGTAATTTTATTTATTTATTTCATCCCGATTCCCGAGTGTGAACTGTGGCCTATGTTTATTTTCGTTGTTGTGTAATTGTTTTTATTTATTCAGACAGGTTTATTGTATTTTGAAAAATGTTTATGACATTTTGGACTAGTGCCAGGCTGTTGCGCTAAGTTTAATTTTATTTATTTATTTTATCCCGATTTCCGAGTGTGAACTGTGAATTAAAAGCCAAGAAATAGGTTCATAAGTGAGAGATAAAGGCATGTTTTGGCACGTTGTTGTTTTTGAAGCCAATTTGTTCCTATTTTAACTTTTCTGATGTTTGATATATGTGTGATATGTTTTGTTCATCTGGCTTTAAATGAATAAAAGGTATTTGTTACACACCATGTTTTTCTTTTAGTTTTTTTTTTAACTCTTTTGTTTGAAATGGAAAAAATCTAGCTGCTATCTAAAAAAAAAGGTTCGACTATAAGTCGACTACGGCAAAATCGAACGAATCAGATTCGACTATGAAAATCCTTAATCGAAAACAGCCCTAATAAATACATTGAATGGAAAATAAAGAATACATAAAGAGAATTATAAGAGTTGAAAGAACAAAAAATTTTCCAAAGAATTGGCTTTGTCAGTTATTTGGACACCATCCAAGTTGCCGACGTTGTGATCCAAATTGTGAAACTCAATTATTAATAAAGAAAAGGTGAGAACTGATTGATTTTTCATTCCTGAAGAGAGAGAGAAAGGAAGGCGGGTTGGTGTCTCTTTCTCTGTGTGCGTGAGCAAAGGTGGGGGCTTTGCGTGTATGAGCAAAGGAGGAGACCTGTGTGTGTAAGCTGAGTGTGTGTCAGAGAGAGCAAGAGTGGGAGCATTGTGTGTGTATGAGCTGAGTGAGTGAGAGAACCTTTCTAAAACCGAAAGTATAGGAGAAGGAGAGAGAAAGGCAGAGACATCTGATAGACAGTTTTTGTGCCTGTCCCATTCAAAGCAGAGTAAAATGTACCAGTAAAATGAGCATTATGGTGAATCAGATGTATGCTTCAATGACAAAGAGCATCAAGCATTTCAGGAGACCTTAGCAAGAACACGAGGCCTCCATAATCATTTTTGGTTGGAATCACAGTTTCTTGATTTGGATGGGCAGGAACAAAGATTGACAGAATACAGGAAAAATAATCTTCTCAGGAAATTGACTAAAATATTGAATTTGAGAGAGATAGCATTTGAATGGCCAATAATACCCTGGGAGGAAATTGTTTGTAGACATATCACACTTTGACAATTGATAGATAAATTGGAAGGTCTTTGTGCTCCAGTATCTTCACAATTGGAAGCTGCATTAAATGTAGTTGAAATCCCTATTGAGTCAGTGGTAGCACCTTATCTAAGGCGCAATTTGGAGGGCATGTGCCCAGAGGGTGTTTTGGGAAACACAATCCTCAGCAACATTCGTCTCAGATTAACAGCCGTCACACGACAAGTAACCTGGACATCTAAAATTTTGGTCAGGTCAGATGAGGCAGGAAATACTCTGTCTACATTGAGACGCTTGTTGGTGACAATTGTACTGAAAAGCGAACCCCAATACGTGCAGCGTCTGTGGTTAGAAATCCACAAAGATCGCGAGAGAGCAGGAGTGCAACAGCATGAGTTGGTGCGATCACTGGTCAACCAATTCATGTAAAAAGGAGACAATGGAAAATAAGGCAAGGCAAGGCAAGTTTATTTATATAGCACATTTCATACACAATGGTAATTCAAAGTGCTGTACATAAAAATGAATTAAAATCACAATAGAACATCACATCACATCACATAAAAAGCATAAAAATCATCTTACGTCAGTACAGATAGTCAGACTATACTCCGTAAATTAATTAGCACAGTAAAATGATTATACATAAAATAATGCAGTCTGTTCGGACATAGCACAGACATAAAAAGGAATTAAAATCACAGATATTCACCTCACCACGGGACAGACCGAAACTCGTGACCCACACTTTCACTTTTGATTTATTTCAGCGCGCTCTCTCAGTTTTGCTGAGAATATTGCGGCGGCCGTCAGATAGGCAAACTATACTTCACCTTACCTGGTCCTCGCAATGTATTTGCGGCAGCCTTCAGATAGGCAAACTGTACTTCACCTTACCTGGTCTGCGCAATATCTAGATCAGGGGTGCCCAATACGTCGATCGCGATCTACCGGTCGATCGCAAAGGTGGTGTGGGTAGATCGCACGGCATTAATTAGACGTCAAATAAAGTAGACGATCAGCCAATGTAGTCAGCCAATCATCCGTCCTCACTATTAATTTTGTCACTTGATTGACGTACAAGGCAGCCAGTCTGACATCTGTCCTTTTATGACACGAATCACCGCGCATGAACGTGCATACAGCGGCGCCAAGTGGCTGATTCCATTCAGTGCAAGTCATCAGAGTAAAGTAATTACAAAAAAATTTACTTGTATGTAGTTGTATTGTGCAATATGGGTTCATGTAGTTAAGCAAGCTACACCAACATATAAAGAATTCTCAATATATTCATAAATAAATATATGTTTTTTTATAGTAGGTAGATCATTTTGACTTCGTCATTTTATAAGTAGCTCACAAGCCAAAAAAGACAAACTACTTCATAGACAAACTACTTCATCGTATCTACTTAGACAGACAAACTACTTCATCGTGTCTATATAAAGAAGCTGTAAATGGAGAAAAGAAAAGGAGGGGTAAAAGGGGTAGACAAATTTTATCAAAACAGGATAAAAGACTATAAATTGACTATATGGAACCATTAAATCCCAGATATTGCACAAAAGATGAATTGAATATCAGTGTATCAAGGAAAGAAGGGTTTTGCATAAGGTTAACCCCATTTCTCACTTACTCAATTTGGGCAGGAGGAGTGATGGCTACATGTCGCAAATATCATACAGGGAGACTGTGGAGTTTTGAGGCATTCAGCTTGGGGGAGAACATCATCTAGACAGAAAGCAATTTTCTGTAGGAAGAACCAAAGGGCCTTGTGTTACCCTTCAATTTATTGACAAGAAAACATATAGTGATCATTTTAAAATATCTGAGACAATCAAATCAAATCTCACAAAAAGTGATAAGATATCACTTCTAATTCTCAAAAATGTCAAATCCAGCAGAATTATTGGCCTCTAAAAATCCAGCCTGTAAAGAAGTAATAAGGAAACTCGAGAAAAAATGGCAGATAGAACAAAGAAATTGGCAACTAAATGGCCAGCAGGTGGAACGTTTGATGTAGCAATGTGTAAAGAAATGGAGGTCTTAATAAAAAAAATCACAAAGCCATTGACAAATCTGTAAAGAGAGAAAAGAAAAGAGAACAATAATTAGGGGTACTTGCTTTGTTTAAGCAATACGGGTTAAAATTATTACAATGTGAGAAACAGGAAAAAGAAACTAAGAGTAATGAAATAAAAGAAGAAACGCCACCTCCATATGCTCCTTCCTGCAACCAGGCTGTGAACCAAATGCCTCTAGTACAGGGAAAAATAGACATAAAAGGGCCAATAGAATTTGAAGGGTATGTACAAGACGATATTGAAACTGAAGAAAATCAACAAAGCTGCAAGGAGGAGTTGAGAAGAGAGACAGACGACAGGAGAGTGAGAGACTCATATACAGACTTGAGGGAGGGATTGGCATCATATGAACACAGAACTTCAACACCAGCGCTGCATCCAAGACAAAAAGAAGGAGAGAGAACAACCCACAAGGCAGAGCCAAGACTCAAGAAAGGAGGGCCCAAGGAACACAGAGAGGAGGGGAAAGCAGGTGGGCCACACTCATATCAACACTTGACAAGAATGCTAAGAGAATTGGAGGACCAATACAGACATGAGGAACCAGCTTCTGAGGATTTGGAAAGCTGTCAGACAGGAGGGCCTGAAGCTGAAGCTGAAGAAACAGCGGGACTTCCTGATCCCATCCTGGAAGCTCTGGATGAGATGGAGGAAAGAACCAACAGAACAAGGGAAAGGATTCAAGACTCACTTGATGCACTGAGACAGAAACTGGATATATCAGAAGCCGAATGTGAGCCATTGCTGTCACATCCAAGTCCATGTGACTACGTCCAGCGAAAGAAATACAAGCAAGTATCAGGGACATTGCTTTTGCAAGATATTAAATACCCTGATGATCTATTTCAAATTCCTCAGCTGCAAAGACAGAGAGCAGGAGGGGAAAGCAGATCAGTAAGGTTGTTAAAAGAGAAGTGAAGCCCCAAGCACTGAATGCCCAATCCTCATTAATAACGTTGTAAGTTTTTTTGTATCTGTTGCGAATGAGGAGATCCAGATTAACCTTCCAGAAATACGCATGCCACGTAACCTCGCAGAAAGTGGTTTAGCTGTAGTTGTGAGATGTATCCAACAACTTGCTATGAATCCCCTGATTCCTGGTCCTGGACCCAATCCATTGTTGTTTGTGTTGTCCTGGAATGCAGATTTTTTGTCTGTCTCTTTTGAGGAAAACCGAGGTGACCCCATTGAGGTTTTTCTTGCCCCCGTGTATTTTATAAATAATAATAATCAACCTCTGGGAGTACACGATGACGACCAACCTGTAGAAAACGCCAGAGAAAATAATGAACAGCCTGGGGCACCTCATCTGGTCCACAATAATGAGGACAGAGAACCACCGATAGAATTCGCTGGTGAAGAACAGCCTGGACCATCTAATCTGGTCCACAATAATGAGGACAGAGAATCACCTGTTCAAATCTCTAGTGATGATGAACAACCTGGGCCATCTTATATGGTTCAAAGCAGCATACCTGGAGAATCCAAACCAGCTCCTGACCAAAGCTCAGGCAGATCTGATTTCCTCAGCTCAGGCAGTTCCTCTCCACCATCTCCTGGAGGAACGTCCAATTTTCACCAAAGTGCAAGTCGTCAAACTGAGATGAGACGGGGTATTAAAAGAAAAAGAGAGAAATCTGACGAATCAGAAATCATACCGAGGAAAAGGAGAAAATTAGACCATCAGTCTGATCCTTTGATTGATTCGCTCACCAATGCATTTTCTCGCATGCATATTAGTACTCCACCAGCAGCATGTGAGGAGCTGCCTATTGAAGCGTCCAACGAAAATGAACAGCCTGGACCTTCTCATACATAATAATTAAAGATTTAAAGGAGCATGCAATAAAATGAGTTGATTTTTTTGCAGAGCTGATTTTGACTAGGTAAAAGGTTTTTTTTTTTTTTTTTTTTTACACTACTATTGAGAAATTATAACCAAAGTATATCATGGACTTTTCAATAGGACCCTAAAGAATCATATGAACTGGTGGAAAATGGGCATCCGATGACCCCTTTAAGCTTCATCTTTACAGTCTTAGCAGTAATGCAGATTTAAGACATTAGCCATCAATCACTCCCTGTCACTGAAACTCGAAACCGGACTGTTTTTGCTTTTTTTCTTTAAATCCTATTTGTGTCTCCGACTTTCAAATGCTTTTGTTAAATTATGGTCTTGTTGTGTTGTAGAATGCACACTCTGCACCGCCGAGAGTTTCGTGTGATCGTTTGAACAAAACCAAAAGTAAAACGCTTGCATTTTGCTGACTAAAAAGTGCCAGACTGCTCCTGTGAAGGCACCAACTTCACTATTTTACCTGGCAAACCAGTCATTTTAAAGCTGCAGGTAAAATTGGTTCTGAAATTAGTAATATTTAGTTATTTCAGCATATGAATAAATTTCACTAAAGTTGATCATTGTTTTCACTAGTGTATGTAAAGGATTTTTCAGTTATGCATAAGAATGAATTTCACTAAGGTTGATCAATGTTTTTCATTTCACTAGTGCTTGTAAGAGGTTTTCAATAATAGATATTAGGGATGTTCATATTGATCGTTTAACCGACAACCGATTTATTACTATCAGTTAAATACAATATAGCGATGCACTGCAAAATCAATTTTAATTTTTACTTCATGTATACAATTTTGCCAATAAATAAAAACAGTCAGATATATGAACTGAAACTTTAATTTGACCTTCTCAAAGAAAACACACTTCTTGAATGTATCAAACAAAACTAAAGTCTGGGCACAGAAGACAACGGGACCATTTAGAACAAATAAACAAAAGTAAATACCTGGACTTTGGTTTCGTGGTAGAGTTCCGGCATAATCTTTTCTGAAAAGTGGCTGCGCGAGGAAAGCTTATATCTCAACTCCAGTGTATTTAACAGGTGGCGTAACCTGGGGTTTTCCACCACAGAAGAGAGCTGTATGTTCTTTGCTATAAAATCTGCCACTGCTTTGGTCACGCATAAACTAAACCGATTTCAACTAAGGGGTACCCCTCAGATCTGATTTAATTGAAACGAGGGAACAAATAGGGCGCGGGCCCAGCCCTGGCCCGAGACGCTCTGACCTGAGTCTTGCCCTTGTCTGACAACTGAACATCAGAACAGCCTGTGTTGTAGCCATTAAAATAGTTCAGTTTTAGATTATAATGGCAAAGTGACAAGATTTCATATGGAAGCATATGTGTAGCAAAATTCAATGTATATATGTATATATATATGTATATATGTGTATATATATATTATTTATATTTTATATGTATATAAATATAAAAAGTGTGTGTGTGTGTGTGTGTGTGTGTGTGTGTGTGTGTGTGTGTGTGTGTGTGTATATATATATATATATATATATATATATATATATATATATATATATATATTCCCCTGACGGGGTAAGCGTTCAGCCTCCTCGTGTGAAGACCGATGAGGGTAAAAACCTGCGACTTCAACCGCGCAACAAAAACGACAATGCACTTAAGTATTCCTCTCCTTTATTTCACTCTTCTTATTGTCCTCCTCTATCTCGTGTTTCCAATTCATTCCGGTGGTCTCCACACACCGCCCTAACATCACACGCACATGTCAACGCAATCTTTCTAACCTGTGTCCTTTGACACTTCTTCCACTGAACCTTTTTCTTTCACGGTTGGTCTCTGGAACTGCCAGTCAGCTGTTAACAAAGCTGACTTAATTTTTGCCTTTTCTTTGCAATCTGGACTGAGTGTCCTGGGCTTGACTGAGACCTGGATTCGTCCAGAAGACTCAGCAACCCCAGCTGCTCTATCTAATAACTTCTCTTTCTCTCACACCCCTCGTCAGACTGGGAGGGGTGGGGGTACTGGATTGCTCATTTCTAACAACTGGAAATACTCAACCCATTCTCCTCTATGCAGTTGTAATTCATTCGAATCTCATACAATCACTGTAACATCTCCTATCAAACTCCATGTTGTGGTAATTTACCGCCTTCCTAGTCAACTCGGCATCTTCTTAGAGGAGCTGATGGGCTGCTGTCCTCATTCCCAGAGGATGACAGTCCACTTCTAGTCTTTGGTGACTTTAACATTCACCTAGACAAACCTTATGCTGCAGATTTCCATTCACTCCTAGCTTCATTTGATCTCAGATGCATTGGCACTACATGCACTCACAAATCTGGCAACCAGCTTCACCTCATTTACACACTTAATTGTATTACAGACAACAGACATCTCGGTCAAACCCCTACACATCTCTGACCACTTTTGTTACATTTAACCTACATCTTGCTACTTGTGTACCTCCAACCACTCTACCTGTTACTTTTAGATGAAACCTAAGCTCTCTTTCACCCTCCCATCTTTCTTCCATAGTATCCTCCTCTCTTCCCTCGACAACCCATCCACGGATACTAAGGCAGCAACCGACACCTTATGCTAGACTCTTCTTGTCTAGATGATATATGCCCTCTCTCCTCCAGGACAGTACGGGCTGCTCCTTCAAACCCTTGGTTATCCGATGTTCTTCGTGAGCATTGGTCCAAACTCAGGGCAGCCGAGAGAAAATGGCACAAAGAAATCAGTTAATTCTCAGCACATAGAGACCCTTTCACCTGGATATCACACTATAGAGACTGTGTCTGTTCCCCGAGCTCGAAAATACAATAAACTTCCAAAGCAATTTAAGAGTCGCAATTTAATTGATGTTCAACAAATAAAAAATGTACATAATACTGAGAAACAAATGATAAAGCTTGGCTTATTAAACATCAGGTCACTTTCTACGAAAGCACTTTTTGTAAATGATATGATCACTGATCATAAGCTAGATGTGCTCTGTTTGACAGAAACCTGGCTAAAACCAGATGATTACATTATTTTAAATGAGTCTACCCCCCAAAATTACTGTTATAAACATGTGCCACGTGTAAAAGGTAAGGGGGGAGGTGTCTGCACAATTTATAACAATATGTTCAGTGTTTCCCAGAGAACGGGCTTTAAGTATAACTCGTTTGAAGTAATGGTGCTCCATTTAACATTATCCAAAGAAACAAGTATTAATGCTAAATCTCCTGTGAAGCTTGTACTAGCTACTGTATATAGGCCACCAGGGCACCATACAGACTTTATTAAAGAATTTGTTGATTTTCTATCCGAATTAGTGTTGGCTGCAGATAAAGTCTTAATAGTGGGTGATTTTAACATCCATGTTGATAATGAAAAAGATGCATTGGGATCAGCATTTATAGACATTCTGAACTCAATTGGGGTTAGACAACACGTGTCAGGACCTACTCATTGCCGAAATCATACTTTAGATTTAATATTGTCACACGGAATTGATGTAAATGGCGTTGAAATTCTGCATCAAAGTGATGATATCTCAGATCATTATCTAGTCTCGTGTATACTCCAGATATCTAAATCTGTAAAATTAACTCCTCGGTATAAATACGGTAGAACCATTACTTCTACCACAAGAGACTGCTTTGTAAGTAATCTTCCTGATTTATCTGAATTCCTCAGCATATCCAATAGCTCAGAAAAACTTGATGATGCAACAGAAACTATTGCCTCTCTTTTTTCTAGCACTTTAGATATAGTTGCTCCTCTGCGTTTAAGAAAGATTAAGGAAAACAGTCCGACGCTGTGGTATACTGAACACACTCGCGCACTGAAGAGAGCACGACGAAAAATGGAACGCAGCTGGAAGAAAACAAAACTAGAGGTTTTCCGTACAGCCTGGCGTGAATGTAACATATCCTATAGAAAAGCACTAAAATCTGCTAGATCAGACTATTTTTCATCTTTCTTAGAAGAAAACAAACATAACCCTAGGTATTTATTCAATACAGTGGCTAAATTAACGAAGAATAAAGCACAAACAGACGTTGAGTTTTCCCAACAGCACAGCAGTAACGACTTTATGAACTACTTTACTACCAAGATAGATAGTATTAGAGATAAAATTGTAACTATGCAGCCATCCGCTACAGTATCAAATCAGATATGCTATAGATCTCCTGAGGAAAAATTCCATGCATTTTCAACTATAGGAGAGGAAGAGCTGTGTAAACTTATTAAATCATCTAAACCGACAACATGTATGTTAGACCCTATTCCATCTAAGTTACTAAAAGAGGTGCTTCCAGAAGTCATGGATCCTCTTCTGAATATTATTAATTCGTCATTATCATTAGGATATGTCCCCAAAACCTTCAAACTGGCTGTTATTAAGCCTTTAATTAAAAAACCTCAACTTGATCCAAATGAATTAAACAATTACAGACCAATTTCCAATCTCCCTTTTCTGTCAAAGATACTAGAAAAGGTAGTGTCCTCACAATTGTGTTCTTTCTTAGAGAAAAATGGTATCTGTGAGGATTTCAAGTCAGGTTTTAGACCGTATCATAGCACTGAGACTGCTCTTATTAGAGTTACTAATGACCTTCTCCTGTCTTCTGATTGTGGATGCATCTCTCTATTAGTGCTACTAGATCTAAGTGCTGCATTTGATACTATTGACCACAATATTCTTTTAAATAGACTTGAAAATTATGTTGGCGTTAGTGGTAGTGCACTGGCTTGATTCAAATCGTACTTATCTGGCCGGCATCAATTCGTAGCAGTAAATGACGAGGTATCATATCAGTCACAAGTGCAGTATGGAGTACCTCAAGGCTCAGTATTAGGGCCATTACTTTTTACACTTTATATGTTACCCTTGGGAGATATCATCAGGAAACATGGTGTTAGCTTTCATTGTTACGCTGATGATACGCAGCTCTATATTTCTTCGCGGCCCGGTGAAACATACCAATTTGGGAAACTAACAGAATGCATAGTTGAAATAAAAAAATGGATGGCGAGAAATGCTAAATTCTGAAAAAACAGAGGTGTTAATTATTGGACCTAAAACCTCTACAAGTAATAACCTAAAACACAGTCTAATACTAGATGGCTGCTCTGTAAATTCGTCATCATCAGTTAGGAACCTAGGCGTCCTATTCGATAGCAATCTCTCCTTCGAAAGCCACATTTCTAGCATTTGCAAAACCGCATTTTTTCATCTAAAAAATATATCTAAATTACGACCTATGCTCTCGATGTCAAATGCAGAAACGTTAATCCATGCGTTCATGACCTCAAGATTAGATTATTGTAATGCTTTATTGGGTGGCTGTTCTGCACGCTTAATAAACAAACTCCAGCTGGTCCAAAATGCAGCAGCTAGAGTTCTTACTAGAACCAGAAAGTATGACCATATTAGCCCGGTTCTGTCAACACTGCACTGGCTCCCTATTAAACATCGTATAGACTTTAAAATCTTGCTAATTACTTATAAAGCCCTGAATGGTTTAGCGCCTAAGTACTTGAGCGAGCTCTTATCATATTATAGTCCTTCACGTCCGCTGCGTTCTCAAAACTCCGGCAATTTGATAGTACCTAGAATATCAAAATCAACTGCGGGCGGCAGGTCCTTTTCACATTTAGCGCCCAAACTCTGGAACAATTTACCTAACACTGTTCGGGAGGCAGACACAATCTGTCAGTTTAAATCTAGATTAAAGACCCATCTCTTTAACCTGGCCTACACTTAATACATTTCCCAATCCAAATCCGTTAAAGGATTGTTAGGCTGCATTATTTAGGTCAACCGGAACCAGGGACACTTTCCAAAACACCTGATGTACTTGTTGCATCAGAAGAAGAATGCCATCTACGCTAATACTAGTATCTTTCCTTCTTATTCCGAGGTCACCGTAGCCACCGATCATGTATCCAGATCAGACGTTCACTGCAGTCCCCTGGATCCAGTCTGTACCCATCAGCACCCAGAGATATCCTTTACAGCCCTGAATGTCAGCAGAGACCACATCAACTAGATGAGCCCCAGAGACAGATCATCAGTGAAGACCCCATCACCTAGACGGCCACCGACGCAAGACTGCGAAAACCAGATGAGTCCTCTCCAATCTGATTTTGTGGCAACTTGGAACTCTTGCATCTACATTAATATTAGTCTGTTTGTTTCTTATTCCCAGGTCACCATAGCCACCAGATCCAGTCCGTACCCAGATCAGATGGTCACTGCAGTCCCCCGGATCCAGTCCATACCAAGAGGTGGATAAACACCTACAGCCGAATGTCAGCGGATACCGTGTCAACTAGATGAGCCCCAGGGACAGATCATCAGAAAGAACTCCTACCCTAAACAGCCACCGGCACAAGGCCATGGGAACCAGATGAGTCCTCTCCAATTTGACTTTGCTGCAATATGGAACTTTTGCACTTTTATTGACATTTTATCTTATTATTTTAATACTGTAAGGTTGCTTTGACACAACTTGTATTGTAAAAAGCGCTGGATAAATAAACTTGACTTGACTTGACTTGACTTGACAAATCTAAGGATCCATCTGACTTGAGTATGTATCAGTCTCAGCTTTCATCTTTTTCTGATCAAGTCCCTACTGCCAAGTCTTCATACTTCCACAACAAGATCAACACTGCTCCAGACACATGCAACCTTTTCAAAACTTTAAATTCACTGCTCTGTCCTCCTCCACTACGTCCCACAACTTCTATAACAGCTGAT
Source organism: Garra rufa (assembly GCF_049309525.1). NCBI lineage: Eukaryota > Metazoa > Chordata > Actinopteri > Cypriniformes > Cyprinidae > Garra > Garra rufa. The sequence goes on from NC_133361.1 coordinate 86,405,655, forward strand.
GATTTCGCCACATTCTTTACAGACAAAACTACATCTATCAGTAGTCAGTTCTCAGCTCCACACATACAGGAACTAAAATTGACCACACCCATGGCTAAAACTCCTCTCTTCTCCTTTTATCCCCACTCTGAGGCAGAAGTATCCAAACTTCTCCTCTCCAGCCATCCGACGACATGTCCTTTAAATCCTATCCCCTCACACCTTCTCCAAGCAATCTCTCCTACAATCCTACCAGCACTCAAACACATCATCAACACATCTCTTCTCACAGGCACTTTCCCCACTACATTTAGACAGGCCCGGGTAACCCCACTGCTCAGAAAACCTACACTTAACACTTCACTTATAGACAACTACAGAGCTGTTTCTCTCCTTCCATTCATAGCAAAATCACTGGAACGAGCAATTTTCAATCAGTTATCTTTTTTTTTCTCTCTCACAGAACGACCTACTGGATGCTAACCAGTCAGGGTTCAGGAGTGGCCATTCAACAGAGACTGCGCTACTGTCTGTCACTGAAGCCTTGCAGACTGCAAAAGCTGATTCCAGATCATCAGTACTTATTTTGCTGGACCTATCTGCAGCTTTTGACACGGTGAATCATCAGATCCTCCTGTCCACCCTCTCATCACTGGGCATCACAGGGACTCCACTTCGCTGGTTTAAATCTTACCTCACTGGTAAGTCTTTCAGGGGAGGGGAGGTATCCAAAACTCATCAACTAGTCACTGGGGTTCCTCAAAAATTCAATATTGCCAAAGTGTTGAATATATGAAGAGCTCTTTTCCAAAACGCGATAAACGCCAAATTAAAAAAAAAAAAAATAGTTAATTATGCCATTTTGCAGTGAACTGAACCTATTCACTGCTCCATAAATGTTTCATGCCAAAACGCTTTATTTCCTTGTTTAAAATGTACTGCAAGATGCAGTTTCTTTCCAAAACGCTGTAAGCGCCAAACCTGTTTTTAATCTAAATGCGATATATCCTCTTGACCAATAAGAATTCGGCGAGCGTTCGACGCAATCTAACATGGCAGCGCTCTGAAGCGAGAGATCTTATGTCTTCAAAATGAGAGCTTTAAACTCGAATAACAATTTTGATGGCCTGGATGAGGCAGTGATAACTGCACCTTTGGTTAGAAAAGACAAAGACAAAACAAAGACAAAGACTAGACTAGACAAAGACAAAACAAAAAAGAAGGTTCGTCACTCAAGCCCTGCATGTTTACTAGTGCGTTTTCGTTTTAAAACGGCGTTTTAATATGAAAAGGATCCTCGTCTACATTAGCGAGTAGCTTGTATAGGTAGATTCCCTATTGTTTAGATGAAGGACATGCTTGAAGCGGTCAAAAGGGGAATCTACTTATACATATCTATGGGTACAGCAACGATCAAGATGTGATTGTTTGCACTGTCGGTCGTCAAGGATACGCAGAGAGAATGTGGACAGCCACGCTTTCGTTTTAAAAATTCTCCAAAAGTTTTGGTCCATTTACAATGAAACGCAACACCGGAGTTTTCAAACTAAAACACGCAAACTAAAAGCTGTCACCAGACGACCTGATAATAAATTTAGTTTTATGAAAGACCAAACAAGGTTTTACAAGGACTGGACCATACTTCTCCTGGACATAACGCAAGTGGAAAGGCAGCATCTGAAAGTCTAAACAAACGAAAAGACTGACATTAAAAATAAAGATTTATATTAATTTATAGTATGAGTCCCTTATGCCATATGTTGCATGTTCTCTTGTGTTTTTTAAGACATAAACGAGCAATGTTTTAGAAAAAAAGAATGGATTTGTAGCGTTTTGAAAAAAATAATTGTTGACAATATTGTTGTTTCATTAAACAATCATTGTTTAACTTGTTCAGTATGAGCCAATAGACCATTTCAACAGGATAAATTGAATATAAACAAAATATATGGGTTTAGGCAAAAAAAAATATTTTTCTGAAAACTATTAAAATGGATATTTTCCTCATATGTAGAGGAACGTAATAGCAATGAGAAGATCTAAATAATTTTAATAATTTAAAATATAACAATTTAAACTTAAATAACAAAATAGAAAAACAGTTTTACCTAAATAGAACGTGTGAACATTTGATACTACAGTATTTAACATAAACACACACATGCTGAGGATCACTGTGGTAGACAGTAGGGAAACACTGAGGACAGACATAATATACACATTATACTAGAGATCTACCGACTAACTGGCTAGTGATCAGAATCGGACGATTTTTTGCATGATCGGCCCGGATTGGTAACCGGTCAGTCTCTCGCCTTGTCGATTCAGAGCTGTTATTTAATTTTGTAGTTAGAAGATCCTATGATGTTTATTAATTTCTTTTATTACAAAAGAAAAAAATTACATTGAGGAAAAGTTTTTTGTTAGTATAACTCTACTATGTTAGTTACAGGAACTCATTTCATACCTTTTTTTTTAAGGCACAAAGCACTTTATTTTGTTGTAAGAAGATCCTGTAATGTTTAATAATTTTTTTATCATAAAATAAATTTAATTGAAGAAAGTATTTCTGCATATGCTTTTATTACAGTTCTTTAAAAAAAATTGTATTCGGCAGGACACACTTACTGAAAAATTGGAAATCGGTATTGACCACGAAAGTTGCAATTGGTGCATTTCTACATTATACACATTCACTTGCTGTCTCTCAGGCTGTGGCACATCCATACATATCTTGCAGCCAATGCTGCCGTCTGTCCCTCTCCTAGTATTATCTTTATTTTTTCCTCTTTAGTCATAGTTGTAAAATTCTTTATGTTTGTGAATTTGTTTATATATAGGTCTCTTTTTGATTTAAATTTGTGGCAGTAAAGGAGGAAAGGGAAAGGAAAGGAGGTTACATGAGGCCAAGTATGGTGACCCATACTCAGAATTTGTGCTCTACATTTAACCTATCCAAGTGCGCACACACCGTGAACACGCACCCAGAGCAGTGGGCAGCCATATTGCTTTTGCTGCAGTGCCCGGGGAGCAGTTGGGTGTTCTGTGCCTTGCTCAAGGGACTCACCTCAGTCGTGGTCATGGGCGGCATTTGACTCTTGAGTTGGGGGGGGGCAAGAAAAAAAAAAAAAAAAGAAAACATTCAGATGTAAGCATTAAAACAATGCCCTACCGTATTGCAGCACTAGCCTGGGTGTCCCCATGCTGCCTTGCACGCAGCGCGATTTTATTCACGCTGGAAGGTAGCATGGAAACCATGGACCAAATTTTCACCTCAGATAGGGAACCAATCACAGAACGGGGAGGGAGCAGCAAGACGATGACGCCTTCTATGCGACTCACCGAAGCAGTTTGTTTATAACTATGGATCCAGCATGGCAGCAAGTTATCATTCAATGCAGCCGTTCACATGTCGCGCCTAAAAACACGTGGAAACGCTAGGCGCGTCGCTTTCTCCTTTCCAAACCGTTCCGTAGCTTGCGCATGGAAAACGCGAGCGCGTCGCTTCCATTATGCGCGTGCATACCGCGTGTCTACATTTGAAATAACGAACTTTAGCGCGCAAAAGACGCGACATGTGAACGGCCCCTTAGATAGAGTTCTAAGTAGTTTAGAACGCAAGTTTATTTTGAAAAAAGAGCAACTTTTGGCGTTAAACCATCGCTCTGTATACGTCATCCGGTATGATTGAAACGATTGGCTATGAGCTACGCACAGGCGCATTTGATAGACATTCGTAGCGCCCAATAAACGGCTCTGGGCATTCGTAAACCACGCCTCAAATACGAGAAAATGAACATGTGGTTCCCAGACCACGAATCATGACGAAGTTATAACGTGGTCTGGCGTTAGCCAGGCTATTGCAGCACATCAAAGCAGTCAATTAAAGCGCTGCATTTCAGCCTGGGCCGACGGGCCCCCTTTTTTATACACCCCTAGGGCTGAGCTTCGGGCCAATTTTCAATTCTCCTTATTTTTATATTTAAGACATCCATCAATTACGGTGAAGGAAAAAAAATGCTGTACTGGTGGAAACAAGACTTTCGCTTTCACTTTCGAGACCGGCTTGGATGGCGTTTATTGTCCTTCAGCGCAGCTCTAAGAGATCTGCGTTCAAAATAGGCTGAAACTTGCCAAAAAGCACTGGCAAAAATAAATAATGAATGTGTCAGGGAAAGAGTAAGGACATGAATTATTTATTAATAAAGTGTATTCTGAGTCAGTGTCGCAAAGATCCTGACTCGCAATCTCAAATTCATCTTTACGGATTACAATCTCAAATTCATCTTTACGGATTACAAGTTGTTATTTTGTTTTATTTTGTTAAGTAATAATTTAAAGCTTTCTATAGATATGTTTATCATGTCTGTGAGGCATGCATTTCGCTTTATTTTTGTTAAGCACGCCTGTTCAAGAACAAGACGCAAAAAGCGCATCATTTTTGTTTTCTTTATTTTATAAAAACACTGCAACGTTTTTTGATGTATTGCTCTTTCCTTTGTGAGCAAAAATGACGGATAATTTTAAATTGCTTTCACTGAAAAAATGCAAGTGATTCCGCTGGTGCCTCGATGTCCTGCAAACCGGCTTTAGCTTCCACTTTCTACACAAACTATGGGCCTAATAGCGCACATTTATCTTTAACATTTAAACTAACTTTGCTTTATACTTGAACTGTTTTATATCTATAGATTTTATTTTAGGCAAGTCGTGATGATTTGAGAAGGCAAACTAATCAAACAGACTATGATCAGTCTTCCGCTGGGCGCTGTTCATTAAAAACAAAAAACAACAAAAAAAACGTATATTTAACGATCAAAAAATGCCCAACGTTTTTCTGAATTAACTAAATAAAAAAACGGAACTAAATATAATCACTTTGCCAGTACATACAAAATTGATCTAAGGGGGAAAATATTTTTGTCAGTTGCTTTAATATCACTGTCAGTCACCGCTCTTTTGAGAATGAACCCAGCATACATATGCAGATGTAATTCCCAAAACATAGCCGTGTGTATGTGTCCAAAAAAACAAAAGTTTCATACAAATTCTGAATGGATTATAGCCTGGAAAGTGCAAAGCGTGCTCCCTTTATTATCACTAAAAGTGTCACTAATCTTAGTTCGTAGAGATCTCACAAAGTTCTGTTATAATCAATAAAGCTTTCTAAACTACACAATGAATCTTTTATTTACATTGCGTCTACACTTATGATGATTCACGAGCGCGCAAAACGGCACTTAATAAAAACCGATCTGGCGCTTTCAGCTGTCATTTAATTCTGACAAACTGTTTCTAATTGTTCGAAATCAACACTGCTCAATGCTGCAAAAGCACGTTGGATTGTTTGCCAGATCTTCAATTGCTTTGCTTTCGTTTAAGGGTATATAGCACCGTCTAGTACTATTATAACTTAATATATAACTTTTTATTGCCTTAAAATTGATACAACTAAATTGAGGAGTTTTTAAGGACCTGCAAGAGCCCTCTACTTTATAATAGCCCATCAGGCAGTCCGGTCAAACATTTTGGTAGCCCGACTGAAACACAATAGCCCTGGGAAGTCGGGCTAGCGATTTTGCGAGCCCTGCCTTGCCTTGCCTGTTTTTTTTTTTTTGTTTTTTTTTTATAAAAATAAATATTAAGCAATCAAGGGACAAGAATGAATGAAAATATGAGTACATGAACAAACATGTTTATTTCTCTATTACAGGTAGAGCCATTTAAATTAGAGGCAACCACTGCATTTTTAAACAATCTACAATAAAAATAACAAAAAATAAACGACACAGTTCTTTCTTAGTCATGTAGACAATAAATGCAGCCGTAATCAAAGTAGGCTACTCTTTCAATATTTAAAGTGCAAATAGAGACCGAATTTTTCAAGCATGATAGAGAGTTATAGACAACTAGAAAACTTATTATAGCCCACATACTAATAACAGTCTAGATATTTCATGTAGCCTAATTTGTGAGCATTGGGGAGTAGCTCTTTAAACGTGGGGTATTAAAATGACTTTTGAATGCCTGTGCCTGTTTTAATTTTGGTTTCGTTTTAACAATCGTACAAAACTCTCGGCAGCGCTGAGCGTGCATTCTACAATACAAGAGATTACTTTAACAAAACCATTTGAAAAATGGGATAACACAAACAGGATTTGGAAAATTACGAAAATTACGCCCGTGTGAGTGGAACTCTGCCGCTGACATATCATCTGATGTGAATGTATGCCGCGTTGTACAGTATACTGAGATTGAGATTGCAATGCAGTTTGTGAAAATCCGGAACAGAGGTTGGTTAAGAGAAAAAAAAAAAACCTTCCGTTCCTAGAGTGCAGTGTCAGTGACAGGGAGCAATTGACTGCTAATATATATTTTAGGGCTGCAACTAACGATTATTTTGATAATCGATTAGTTCGCCGATTAATCGATTCGTTGGCTTAAAAATTCCAATTATTTATTTATTTTTTAAATCACACTATTCCACATTCTGAATGCTATGAAAACACAGTGCTTAACCATTTACAACAATTCACCTGTTGTAATAAAGAGAAAGGACAAATATCTGAAGAAAAACACACTAACAAGCATAAAATACAGTTTTTCTGTTATTTATTCTGCCGTGGCGGTGTTTAGTGTCCCACCAACAGCAGCGAGCGCAAGAGTTCCGCGTTCAAATGCACGCAGTAAGCTGAAGCTGGCCCAAAGTCCCAGCTAAAGTAATTAGGCCTACCATGAATGTGGAGGGGAAAAGTAAGGAGATATTCATATTATTTATTAATAAACTAGTATTTTCTGAGTGCATCTTTATGGATTAGGCCTATAGCTAATAAAAGAGTTTTGTTTTCGATTTGAATTATTTCGTTTTATAGTAGTGAAGTAATAATTTAAAGTAAATTTATTACTCTTACATTTATGAGCAAAAATGAAGTTTCACATAGCACTTGCACCTCCATGTCCTGCAAAGCTTTTAATCTCCGCACAAACTATTGGATATGCACCTATTAGTAGCCTACACATTTATCTAGGTTAAACGATTAAACTAATATTGTGATATGCTTAATTTTTTTTATTTATTTATTTATCTAAGGATTTTAATTTAAATCGTGATGATTTGAGAAGGCTAAACTGATCTATCTGCCGCTTTGTCGTTACTTTAAAAAACAAAAACTTGAATTTCACAAATAAAACATGTTCCAAATATATTTCTAAATTAACTTTATAAACTAAAGAAACGACAATGAATGTAATTACTTTGCTATTAAAAACAGCAGCTGTGCAATGGGGAAGAGAAAGAGAACTCGGCCAGTATTTCTGATGAGCTGTAACGTTAGAGGTTGTAGGAATTTTTGCAACGAATGCTTGTTAATATTTAACACTTATTTAGGCTACTTTCTTATTTAAATGTATTATTTCGTTGATTTATTTTAGTGTTTTGTAGACAGCTTGTTCACCGACAGAAATTGCAAAACACACACGTTCGTGAATAATGTTTAAGCCTCATTTATTTATATAAAAAACACCGCACCACCGGTGGTGGTTAAAATCTGCCAACTGTTCATACCCTCCATAAATACGCGCACTACATGTTGTATTTAAATCTAAATTTAACATTCAACAACAGATGTTTCAGCACAATGAATGTTTTTGCGTTGAGTATTAATTGTCTCCCTTTCTGTGTTCCGGCTGTCTGACACGCTCATTCAGTAAAGATTTAAACTTACAGACTGCCAGAATGGATTTTTAAATGGAAAATCTCGAGTAAATTTGTGACATTTACAGATAAGGATATGACCGCAAACTGAAAGTTTTCATGCTGAGGACGCAAACGGATCTCAAAGCGCCTCACAGGGCAAGCCATCACTCTATAGACCAATTATCAGCCTACGTCACACACGCGTCACGCTGGTTCAAGTGCGCATGTCGGTTGCAAAAGACGACCGGAACCGCTATAATGTCCCGTTCCAGGCAACCCGTTACTCGTGTTTTTCCGATCTTCTATCAGTGAAAGTGCACCCAAACGACAGTCAAACCCGTGACTTCCCACTCGTGAACTCGTACTAGATCGATGTGCTCCCAGTTCCGAGTTCTGACGTGACATAGCCCGCAAAACCACTATGTCAGCACCTACGAGTGCGGTGTTTATGCAAGAGGTACACAGTGAAAAATAGTCTTTAGGACAATATAACATTGAAAAACAAATTAATACTAATGTAATAATAATAAATGCGCTCAGGCAGTTTGGGGTGACTTGCCTGGAATGCTACAAAGATGTGAGTCGTGATTTGAAGTCCTGATTTACGAGTTAAAAAACCTGCCTGGAACGCAGCGTAAAACCCGAAAGAAAAATCAGAAAATGAAGGAAAGACAACCGTGAAAATGTTGTATTGTGCAGTTGGTAAAGTTACACGGCTAGTCTCGTAAGCTTGGCTACTAACGTTAACAAGTTATAGCGAACTATCCTACTGTCAGTCACTAACGTTAGAATACACTTTTTGTACAGGAGATCGGTATCCATTCGTCACTTCTGTCTTTTCCTACTCAACTCAACCCAGTGTGAAATAAACAAAGGCAAAGCAAAACTTAAATATTTGAGGTAAATATTGTCTCTTTATTTGCTAAGAGGGATTAAATTGCAGGCATCAAAATTCAGAGAATTTATGGCAAATAATGTCACATCGTGTTTGTAAATTAATTTGTTAGACATTGATCGTTTTTGTATGTCTGCATTGTGTTGTGAAGCCTGTTGAGGCATGCTTTATACATCTAATTTGCACTTGACTTGATTTGGGTACACGATTACCTCTATGGCAAACGGATCTGTCAGAGCAATCCCACTCACTAACGTTAATTTCGTTGAATAACCATTCTAATCGTTGGGTGACAAGCTGTTGTAATATGCGGTAAACATTTTTAAAATAACATTAATCAAAATAATCTATAATAATTTAGAATCGAACTGTTTTGTACCATATCCGTGTAATTTCCTATTCGTAAACGCTATGTCTCCCGGGTTTTCTGCAACCAAGATGCGCGCGCATCCCGGATGTTTACAAACAGATAATTGGTCTATTAGTTTTAAATAAGGAATTCTCATGTTTTGAGCAGCTTGGATCACGTAACTCTCCTGCAGCATCTCAGTCTGTTTCCTCCACTATTTTTAGATGCATTTTGTCTATAGAAATGCGTCATTCAGTGCTGTTATTTGACGTGATCCTCTGAAGTTGTACGTGCACTGTGGGCGGACCCGATTCATCGATAATGAGAATCGTTGTCGACAAATTTCATTATCGATAATAATTGATTTTATCGATTAGTTGTTGCAGCCTTAATATATTTTATATATACAGGTCCTTCTAAAAATTGCATATTGTGGTAAAGTTCATTATTTTCTGTAATGTACTGATAAACATTAGACTTTCATATATTTTAGATTCATTACACATTAACTGAAGTAGTTCAAGCCTTTTATTGTTTTAAACAATTCAAAGTGTCAATGATTTGTAAAAATCTACTGTCAGTTTTAAAAATGTGTTTGATTGTTTTGTTACAGTTGAAGAGGGCACCAGTGATTCCGAATCGGAGGATGCTGAATCTAATAAAAGGAGGGCAAAGGATAATTATTTCGAAAAAGGGACTGCCACTTCAAGAAAGACTGTATCAGGGGAAGCGTCTACATACCTGAGGAAACCACCACTGCCACTAAATCAAAAGGGTATATTATTCAACTAATAATAATGAATATCATCCACATTTATCATGTAATTACTGTCCTTTTTACTTTTGTTATTATTTCATTATTATTAATAATGTGTCCACTTAATCTTATTTATTTTAAAAGGAAAATCCAGAAAAGCCTGGACAGAAGTGGAGAGTAAAATGATTGAACACCACTTCAAAAACTTCCTAAAGAAGATGAAAGTCCCTGGAAAAAATGACTGTGAAAGATTCCTAAATGAAAACCAATCTCTAATGAATAACGAAAGAGACTGGATAGCAGTGAAGTACTTTGTGCACAACAGAATAATTACCATGAAGAGAAATTTGTGTCAAAAGTATACTACCTAGAAATATTGGGAGCTTACGCTATGGGTTGTCAATGTAAAATGTTACAATACTGGGAGCTTACGCTATGGGGTATCAGTGTTGTGACACGAAAACATGTCATTGCATTGGTAGTTCATATAAATGTAGTGTCAGTGTGTCATTGCATTGGTAGGTCATATAAACGGAGCGTCAGTGTGTCATTGCATTGGTAGTTCATATAAACGGAGCGTCAGTGTGTCATTGCATTGGTAGGTCATATAAATGGAGGGTCAGCATTGGTAGTTCATATAAATGGAGCGTCAGTGTAAATTTCCTTTAAACAAATCTGTATTTTAGAGTATCTTACATTTTTATTTCATGGTATCTTGTCATTTATATTCTGTGTTTTGTTAATTGAAAACATTTTCTTTGATTTATTCGGAGCAAACAACTTATCTGAAAAATGTAAAACAGTTTTTATTTATTACTTTATTTATATTTTGTTGTAAGCATTCATCACTGATGGTGGAAAGTCTGCACTACAACAAGGGGGCTCTTTTAGTGAGCTTATGAGTTTTTTATATTATAAACTTGATTGTTTATCATGTGGAAGACCATTTCCGTTGGCAGGAGTGCAGCAAAAGCAAGTGTGAAACCTTCAGTTTAGGAATGTTTGTGGATGTTAAATAAACTTTATTTCATTTAATATACTGTTGTTATGCCTTTTTTTCAATATTTTATTCTGATCGCAAGGATTGTTTTATTAATGCTAACATTAGTATTACACGTTAAAGAGGTCTAAATAAATTTTTTATGTTGACTTAAGGGGAGACACTACAGGTGAATAGGGTAAAATTTTTAACTAGCAGATATCATCATGAAACTTTCCCAGTTGATTACCTACATTAAGATGAGAAAAAAATGTATTACAAAGTTTCTGTAATTTTATGTTTAAATATGCAAATTATGCGCTAATTTGCCTATATTTAAAAAAAATGAAATCTCAGAATTGGATAAAGCCAGGTTCAAAATTATTTTTTCATTGTGTTCACATATTAGATGCGAAAAAATTACAGAGGGATTTATGGATATCTACTTTTGTTATCCTGTAAATCAGAATATACTGTCAATAGCCTTAAAAAATGTATTTTCGCCATGTTTTTTGGAATAAGATGTTATAGAAATCAGGCTAGGAATAATATATTTACCTCTGTAATTGTCTCCATAATATAACTAGGTACAAGACTGGAAAGTTTGGTGTATATAGGTGCTACTGAAGTGGAGATTTCGGACTTGGAGTATGAGAGAAAAGTCATTTTGAGAAAATGGGCTTTAAAGATTTATATTGTAAAAATTCCACACATTTTTATACGAAAACATTGCTAACAAGCAAAACAACTGGCCAAGTAATTGTTTATAACAATGTAGACCAGGAACAATGACTACTCAATAAAACAAAATTGCCAAACAAGACCTTCAACTAACCACAGGGAACCACAAATACAGACACAAACTTATCATCAGAACTGCAACTCTAGTCATCTATGTCCATCGGAACACAAAGTTCACCTAAAGGGTTGAAAGCCTAGCTCACCGTGCCTGCACCATATGTAGGCCCCTTACCCCTCTCTTGCTGATGCCTTTTCAGCTTTTTAGCTGTGCTCAGAGTCTTTCTGCAATGTTTTACACTCTCAGACTGGATGGATTCGGCTTTTATGATCCTCAGCATATCGGTTTCCCTGATGGTGGTGACGGTAACGACAGTGCTTTCCAGCCAAAGCTTATTCATAAAGGCAAGCATGGCAGAGGACCCCTCATTAAAAGTTAAAATGGCCATACTTGCAGCTGCCTCAACTCTACTCTTACCTACAAACACTGTTTTTGGACAGCGGGCCCAAATGACGGAGTTGAGGCACTCATTCGCATTTTGAGTGCCACCATGCTGCATGCGCTGCAGCAGGCTGTCACTTTACATGCGGTGGTATACAGGTATCAGCTTCTGGCCCACCTCCCAAGTTTCCTGCATGGAGCCTGTGGCTCTCTGGAGTTTCTCCAATTTCCTCCACCCTCCTATACCAACACCAGGACAGGTTGCACCTGGTGTGCAAGGGGACTTCGTCACAGGACATGCTATGGAGGAGACCAGCCCAGATCTCATTTTTCATTTTCTCTGTGGAACCCTGGTTATTTAAAATTGCCCCCCTGTAATAATTGTGTAATGTTTTACATTTTTTGGCCGTTAATTTCCCCATCCTTTTCGCTGCCTCCTGCTCCATAGCCTTGCTTAAGCCCCTAAAATTTTGTGCACAGTCATGCGTTTCTCTCCAGCTGTCAATTTCCTCATCTGTAATCTTTCCCTCATGCCTGGCAGCTTCTTTAAGGGCACAAGCATGGCAATAGGAGGATAGAACCTCAAAGTCGATCACCAGTCCCGTAAAAATATCGATGCACACCCCGATCCCATAGTGTGATGTGAACCCTCTTTTCTGCCAAGTGCCATCAAAAGACACACTGATATTTATCACCGCATCTGCATCCTCTCTCAGCATCTCTGCCACATCTGTATCAATATCTGCATAGGCCTGCCTGACCTGCTCCCTGGTCCTGTGAAGTGACTCAAGACCTCTCTCAATTTCTGCCGCTAAAATGAAATGTGTATTGTATCAATAACTGTTCATTTTTGTTTTTATAGATACAACACACAGAAATCTGTACTGTAAAAGTAAAACTGACCACCACAAAGCAACATAGTGAATGCGATGGCACTTTATTCTATTCTTATAAATCTTTTAAATAAATATTTCATCGATACAAAACAAATATTGTTACAGAAATGTTATAATATGTTACAAGGTGGTAACAGCCACACGTATTGGGCTATTTCTGACATTAGAAATTCTACAGACTGCTTCAATTTTTGGGATAGGCTACAATCCTGTTTCCATTGCCTACCTGTCACTCTCTTGCCGTGCCTCTGATACATTTTAAGGTGAAGGCCAGGGAGCCCCAACACCTTGCTGATTTTTCTGAGAGCTGCATTTCCCAATCCTAACTTGTGTGCCAAGAGGACCATTCGCACATTCACGTCAAATGCGACGTCATTTCTGGACTCATCGCGAAGTCGCATAGACGTGTACACGCTCCTGCGGTACTTGTCATCTTTACACAGACAGCACTCTAGCAATAAACTGCTACAGAACCCTTGATTCTGTGGATCTATATAAATTTTTAGCCCTGACATACCACAATTCAGACAAGTTAAATCACCAATCAGCTCATTCAGTCGCGCAGCATGAACAAGCAGCCACTGTTGTGTAGAGTGCACTTTATTTATAGATTGGCTTATATCTAAACCACCCTGGTTTCCCATCGACAGCTTACGTTCAGATGCGCTTCCTGAGGGCATTTCACTGGGTAGTCCATCACTAATTTTCCTTTTCCCCCTTGCAATTGACAACTGCTGTACTCTTTTCGAGGATTGACGCGAAGTCATTTTCATTCATTCACTCAAAAGATCCCGCGGAAAGCTAAACCAAACAAGGACGCGTCAAAACATACCATGTGAGGATTCTGAACGAATCACGTTGTCAGAAATTATCTTCAGCCAATGAGATTGCACATTCAGAGTTAAATCCCCTCTTTTACTTTCACGATTGGTTGCTGATAAAAAGGAAATGACCATATTTGAATCCGACAGCATTGTACAGAAGAGAGAGAGCTTTCCAGCAGTGTACGTGATGACTGGGTACAGGCAGAGATCGCGGAGCAGCTTGTTGATTTAGAACGCCAACTTTTGTTGAATTTATGAGAAATCTACAGACGCAAACAGACAAAGTGCAGTAAAATAAAGACCTAAATGTGTATTTCTGACTTTTTTTCACCACAAGTCTAAAAGAAGACATGTTATTGAAGACAGATATCCAAAAATCTCAAAATTGACCAATAAAAAAAAAACAATGATTTTGCCTGTCGTGTCTCGCCATAAAGGTGAATTGAATGTCAGTTTGGTAAGTGGTTAAGGGCCAGGCTGAGTGCTGAGGCAGAGGCCATATAGGCTGCTCCGCCATGGCTTTCCAAGTTTCATGATCCACCATGTCTTCCTAAACGGTTTGCTCCACCACGGCTTCCCGAGCTTTTGTAATTCAACAATGGCTCCCCAAACTGTCTGTACAGCTCCCTGATCCACCATGGCCCCCCAAGGCTATAAGCTGTAAAAAAAGAAGTGGACCACATCATGAAATCAAGACAAGAGCTGATAGGTTCTTAAAGTACTGAGATTGTAGAGGCTGAAAGTGCAAAGAGTGAAAAGTTTTACACACTGTGTGAACAAACTGTGTAATTTGGCAACAGAAAAAATGCTGTGCAAATGAAAATGAAGTGTTTGTAGTATGTGCTTAAAGTGATAAGTTGTAAACTGTAGCTTGGCTGGGTAGCCAAAAGAAAATAAATATAATGGGCTGATGAGAAGCTATTTGTGCATAGATGGAGGAGGGGTATGAAAATGTGTTACTGCTGAATACAACTGGTTAATCAATTTTTAAAAAATACTTTCTTTTATGTATAATTATCAAGAAAATGAATGAAGGCCAACTGCTTCGGATTGTTTATTGTAGCAAATGAATTAGAAAGGAAACAGTACGTATATCTACTGTAAATACAGGCTACTGGAAGCACAACAAAGAATGAACTGTGCAGATTAAAAAACAGACCTGCACAAATCTAGTATAATATTTCAATGCTTCTCCTGATAAAGTCCATAATGTAAACAGATATAACAACATTAAATTGAAATCAACTAAACAATAAGCTAAAATACACTTAAAATCAATTTTGTTCAGTTTATGTCAATATATAATCTTCCAGTTACATTGCTTTTCCCAGCAAGGTAAAAAATGGTCTAATATTTTGATACAGAGAAATCAACACATGCAATTGAGTGACACACTCGTCATAGTCACACTTTGAGGGAATCTACTGTAATCACTTAATATTTGAAACGACAGTAAAGCAGATGATCAGGTATGGCCACAGTTAAAAAAAAAAAGCCTTATGGTAAACAAAAAGAGATGAAGGATGCATGAAAGTGATCAAATGTATCCCACATTCAGCTCCGGTGTGAACATCCTTGATTTCACACACCTTTTTTCTCATTACACTCTTGAACAAGGAACACAGACAAAGTCTGACATTTGCATGATTTTTCACATATCTGTAAATGTGATGGAAAATGTTTTTATTACTTTGACTACACTTGAATGTCTTTCAAAATGAATGAGCAGATGATTCTAGAATTGCTCCTTTTTCTAAACCTCTTCTTGCATTGAAGAAAATGGCAGTTTCTTCCCAGAATGAGTTTGCAAATGACGTTTCATGTTGCTTTGACATGTGAAACTCTTCTCACACTGAACACACTTGTACGGTTTCTCTCCAGTGTGAACTGTCATGTGAACCTTAAGGTTTACTTTATGCGTGAAACTCTTTCCACACTGAGAGCAGATGTAAGGTTTCTCTCCAGTGTGAATGCTCAAGTGAACATCAAGACTTGTTTTATATGAGAAACTCTTTCCACACTGAGGGCAGGTAAAAGGTTTCTCTCCAGTGTGAATTTTCATGTGGTTATCAAGCGTACCTTTCAGTGTAAAACACTTTCCACACTCAGGACATATGAATGGCTTCTTATCGGTATGAATTATCATGTGAGTCTTAAGAACTGCTTTTCGTGAGAAACTCTTCCCACACTGTTTACAGATGAAAGGCTTCTCTCCAGTGTGAACTCTCATGTGGACAGTAAGGTTTTTTTTCTTTGTAAAACTCTTTCCACACTGAGGGCATATTACCGGCTTCTTTTCAATGTGAATTTTCATGTGACTGTTAAGATGTCCACTTAAAATGAAACTCTTTCCACACTGTTGGCAGCTGTAAGGTCTCTCTCCAGTCTGAATTCTCATGTTAGAATTAAGGTTTGTAGTTTGTGTTTTTTTACTTATTTCTGGTGAGGATGTTTTTTTATTTTGTGAGCAACTAATTGATTTTACTTCAGTTTTGAAATCATGTTTCTCATTTTGATCTTTCTCTTCTGTTTCATTGAGTTCTTGACTCTCCTCTTTCAGAGTCATCAGGTCTGAGGTGAAATGAGAAAAATGTAAGTTAACAACAGTTTAAAGGCACAAAGCAACAGACATCAAAACACTTAGACTAATGCTGTCAATTAATTAAAAAACTATTTGACAATAAACAATTTCACATTGAATCTCCAAATTAATGTAAGAAAACATAAAGATTGTACATTTAAAATATGGGGCTTATTGGCATCTTTTTACCAAGTAGCCAATTGTTTTTGAAAACCAGTCTCATTGATACAAATACTGCTACTGATCTGTCTCTATTAATCGCATTTCCTTCCAATTTTAATCATTAATTATAGCTATAACTAAAAACAATTATTTGTAACATGTATATTGTTGTGCTTTTATCACAACTACCATATAATGATAAAAAACACTCCTTTAAAAAAAAAACACACATAAAGTGCCATGTTCATCTTTATGTTAGAGCATTTAAAAGCAGCATTCAAGTAAGAAATATTTCCTAATTAAGGTTACGATGAGAGATTTTCGGTTTCTATTTATTGTTTGGCTCCAGAGTTGGAGAGTAACAAAGTACATGTAACATCATTTCATATTTAAAATACAAGATGAATAACTCTTACAGAACATGTTACCTGTTTCAGATGCAGAACAGTTATTTGATGTATCCATGACGTCTAGACTGGACTGGACTATTGTAACGCACTACTATGTGGCTCTCCCGCATCTTCAGTTAACAAGCTACAAGCTGGTGTTTCTGAAATATGACTATTTATTGCTTGTTGTAATGAACATTCACTGCTATTTACATTTTAATATCACACTTTTGATGATAGCAGAAAAATCACTTACAATAAAACAAATGTCAAGTTAAAAACTGAAGTGTCATTGTTTGCTTCAAGCAAAATAACGTTTTTTTTTGGTCAGATACCGCTTTCATTGTTTTCTAATCAAAAGTAGATATTGTGTTTAATGTTACAAAAAATATGTTTTTTTTTTCGTTAGAGTTTGACATTTTAATAAGAAGATATAGTCCAGCTTTGAGAATAAAAACCAAGCTGTTTGTTCCTCAGTATCTTCATGTTTGACTCTGAATGTTTCTTCAATCTTCATGTCTTCACTCTCCTCCTTAATAAACGCCATCTTTATAATAGTGTCACGTGTATCTCTGTTGATTCTCCAGGTGTTTTTCTGTGTGTTTGTACTTTGTCCTGTTTAAGATGAGAATAAATAATAGAAAAATCAATGCAAACTCAATCTCTGGGTGAGTCTCAATCAGCTCCTAGTTCAGTAGTCAGTGCACTACAAAGACAGTCAGTGAGTTAATAGACATATATAAAAATTATAAAATATATACAAATAACACCAAAGGTTCATATTTAGATTATAATTTTAGTTTTTTTTTTATTTATATATATATATTTTTTTTTTTTTTCATATCTAAAATATTACCCTTTCATGAAATCATTCTCGGTTGTGATTCACTCGTTTGAGTTTGTTGTTGTCGTTTGTAGTCCGCGTGCCGCTGAATCGAATCACTGAATCATTTCACAAATGATTTGATTCAAATGATTCGGATTCTCAGTTTCTCTCGTCACTTCTTATCATCACACGATTGATCCATGATATAGGGAGAGAAATGAGACTAAAGGCTGTTACTAAAGGCTAACGTCTTTAGTAAACACTGGATAAAGAATTTCAACGTTATATTTAATAAGGATGATTTATTTTACATAGCTTGTAAAAACGCTTTAAAAACGCAACAATGTCCATTGGTTTAAAAACTTTAAAAGCACAAACTTTTCTTCAGGCGAATCACAAACAGACGAGGAGCTCGGCGCATCTTTATGACGTCACATCACAAGAGCAAAATAAAAGTCCCATTGGGGCACTGCTCTCTAGAATCACAAATATATCATAGAAATGTTGAATATAGAATAGAATTTCGTACTCATATGATGATGCTTTTCTAAAGTTACTAACATTGTAAATCTATTAATAATATTCTTTATTTTATTAATGTACATTTATAACACTATGCTTTCTGTTTATATACCTTGCCATTAAATTCACATTAAACTAGTCAATGCTGCTGTGTAACGTTTACAAAGGTTGTGTGATGGCAAATTTAAAAGGAATATAGTCCATTGATTATGACCTTTTCAGTTTCGTTAATTGGCAAAAACATATTCAGCTGTTACTCCTTATCTTCTTTTGTTAACATTGAAAAGTTTGGCTAATAAATACAAGACACAATAAACAGTTTATTAGAAACTTTAACTAGAAGTACTTCCATCAGAAAAAAAAATCAAATATGTAATGTTGTATTAGTGTTATGATTTTAGTGAAGTTAAATGTTTTGAAAACAAAATACCTTTAATACACCTGCAGGAAAATGAAGATCAGGAGACTTGTTTGAGCTGGTCCTGTGTGTCGCTGTGATCATCCAGACTGACTAAAGCACTCAATCACTGGAGTTTTATTCAGATTTTAGGAGGCCGTTCTTACAGATGAAGACAAAGCTCTCAGATCACAAGCTTAAACACAGCATTCAAGGGATGTGAGCAGTTTGTTTTAAATGAATATATTTAGCTTTAGGAGTGTGTGAATATGAATGTGAAATGATGGTAAATGTCATCTTTTGTCTTTATTGGCTGTTGATGTTTCTGCCTCATTTCTTTAATTGGTGTCTTTGTTTCTGATCAATATCTGAGTTAAATATGAATGCAGAGGCTGAAGGTGAGACTTTCCCTGATCTCTGTGATAATGAGTCTATAGTTCTGCTGATTGGATTAGAGTCGCTGAAAATCTGTTCAAATCCCTGTAACTGCTTACATCCTTTACATATTTTATCTTCTAATGACGATCCTGAAATCTGAATAAAACTTCAGTGATGGAGTGTTTTAGTAACATCTCGATCAAGAGTCTCCTGATCTTCTCTTCTGAGTTTCTTAAAGGTATAACTGGATGTTGCAGGTATTTTGGTTTCAAAACTTGTAACTTCACTAAAATCATAACACTGATCGTACACAATTATACTTTTTAATGAATGCACTTCTAGAGATTACGTTTCTAGTAAAGCAGGTATTGTATCTTGTATTTATTCACTGAACTGTTCACTGCTAAAAGGGAAGATGAGGAGTAATAACTGAATATGTTGACATGGTTTTTGCCAATTAAAGATGCTGAAAAGGTCATAATCAAGTTTAATAAAGGAATGGCAGAGAGGATGGGAAAATGAAATCAAGGGTAGACACATTTGTCAAATGTTTTTGTACTTGTCCATCCTGTAGGGACTCAGTTAAACTGTAGACTGAGGTTGGGGCATTGTGGGTTAAATACTTTTTTGTATATTGTAGGAAAGCATATTATTCATTTTTTTCTCCTTTAATATTCACTGACAAAGACTGTTGATGCTGATCAAGTACCATGATGCGAGTCTTAATTTGAAGTCATTTTCATTTATTTGCGCAAATCGGCTTTTTTAAAGAAAAGAAAAAAGAAAAAATAGCGTATCTTGTAGACAAACAAAGTCATTCCCCGTAATATTTTCCCTCCTTTCAGCGCTTCTCACTCCAGTCCAGCGGGTGATACTAACACACACACTTCTGTTTGGTACACCATTAAACCTAAGAAGAAGAAGATTAGTTTCACTGCTCTCTGTTGTTTTGTTGTGATTCTGTTTTAGTTCAATCTGTGAGAAGTGAAGTTTCTGTAAATAGAAAAATACAGTTTTTGAATCAAGTCAGTAAATATCTGTAATATTCTTCACAGCTGTGACTAGGTTTGGAAGCGAGCAGGAATATCTGGAGAAGTATCTGCTGAACTGAGATCTGTTGCTGTGAAGATGGAGTTTGTTAAAGTGGAGAGTGAGGAGAACACGAGTGAACTAGAAACCTGGAGAGTAAAACAGGAACCAGAACCTTTGAGAATAAAACATGAGGAACAAGGAGGTTGGTGTTTAATCTTCATTCATCTTTAATGTCTGTTTGTGGTACATTATTTCAAAGTTTTATTAATACTGAGTTTCAAGCTGCTTTAGATTTAGTTAATTGTTATAGAAACAATCTTTAAAGCTGAACAGTCTGTTAAAGTATAGATGGGGGAGCAAAAACACTTCCAGATCTAGTAAGAAACATTTAAATTCTGCACAGAAGTCTTGGTAACATTTTCTATGAAGCCCCTATTTATAATCCATTATAAAGTATTACTAAGTATAATCGTATAATATGTTGTATCATCTCATGAATAATCATAACAATTACAAAATACTAAATTACTTGAGTATTTGGGGTTCTAACTTTTAAGAATATGATTATTTATTAGACACAATGGGCGGCATATTAAATCTACGCAATTTTTAATGGACTTTATCCTATACCAATTTTTTTTTTTACAATATATTTTATTTTGATGGGCCCCCTGGTCTACTGACTAGTAGCAACTTTCCAACTACACTAACACTCCTTTATTATTAGTATTATTAGTCTAGTATTATTCGACTTAGGTTAAGGTTAGGCTAGGTAGAAGATTCACATACTTGCAAAGTTACATATCAGTTTGTCTTTTGGGGAACCATCAAAATACAGTATTTAGCATACTACTAATAATAATTATTGCTAGCTGACATGCAGTTTCAGAGTTACTTTTCAAAAGCTGTCTAAAGGGTACCTTCAAAAAAATCAAACTGATAAAACAAATGTGTCATGTTACACATTCATCTGATACATCAAATTATGGCTCTTTGAGAAATATTAGTGTTATTATTATTACTTATAAGTGCTCTCTTTGCTTTAAGTTAAGTGACATGCGTAACATGGTAAGATACGTGACTTGTAATATGTTATAACTATCAGGAGGTAATCATACTCTTAAAAGCTATTACCACAAATAAAGAGAAATTATAATGCATAAAAACTGTTCTTATGAATACTCATGATATAATACAACATACAAAAAGGTTTTTTATAATGCATTATGCATTCATTATAGTATTTTATAATATATTATAAATATGGGTTTCAAAGAAAGTGGTACTGAATTTTTTATGAACAGATCAAACAAGGCTGATGCAGAAACAGTAGTGTTAGCTAAAGTCATGGTGGTGCGGCTGAAATAGTCCAATGCTATAACATCTTTAGTTTGAGTTTGTATTTTGGGAGAGAAATTCAACATATAAGCAATTCCCGCACACTATCGTGACTTGCAAAGTAGTAATCTTTATTAACAACGTTTCGGTCAAACGACCTTCATCAGGAGTATACAAATGTTCAAATTCATCTCTTTTAAGATAAACACATGACCAATTAACAAAACTCCATCTGTAAACAATTAAACTCATTAGGAGTATAAATTAGCATCACATCATAAACAGTTACAAATTCTGATAGTTACAAAAATCAACAAAGATCCCACTGCAGATCAACAAGATCATCCAAAATACATAAACAACACATTGTCATCAAACAGCATCAAATTGTTATAACGGGCTCCATAGCCACTCAAACTCATTGTAAACACATAATAAAAACGACACATCATTCAAATCAATTCCATCATTATAACATTACATTAAATGGTGCTTCATCGTTCATGCCCATAGGTGATAAAGTTTGAAGGGTATAAATCCAGAACAGTTCGCGTCTCTGTAGAAGTAATTCAATGTCTCCACCTCTAGGTGGCAAAGTTACTTTCTCAATCCCACAGAAACGTAAAGAGGTAACGTCGTGATTCAGATTTAGAAAGTGTGCCGCAACTGGATAATTAATATCTTTTCTTCTGATCGAACTCTTATGTTCACTAATTCTTTGTTTCAATTGACGTGACGCTTTTCCCACATAGCCTATACCACAAGGACAACGGATCAAGTACACAACATGAGTG